>NW_022589715.1:5118878-5492734 GCF_004348235.1 Phoca vitulina | reverse complement strand
TCTTTCTTTCTTTCTTTCTTTCTTTCTTTCTTTCTTTCTTTCTTTCTCTCTCTCTCTCTCTCTCTCTTTCTTTCTTTCTTTCTTTCTTTCTTTCTTTCTTTCTTTCTTTCTTTCTTCCTTCCTTCCTTCCTTCCTTCCTTCCTTCCTTCTTTCTTTCTCTCTCTCTCTCTTTCTTTTTTGGTATGGAATTCTTGGTGGTTGCTCTAGGACTTTTTTTAGGGAGAGCGAGAGCATGCATACATGAGCAAGGGTGGGAGGGTTTGGTGGGGTGGGGCAGAGGGAGAGAGAGAATCTTAAGCAGGCTCTACACCCAGCGTGGAGTCCAACATGGGGCTCCGTCTCACAACCCTGAGATCATGACCTGAGCTGAAATCAAGAGTCAGATGCTCCACCAACTAAGCCACCCAGGGGCCCCTAGGACATTTGGGTTTTTTTTTCTGCTGGATGGGGATGAGCCAGGTGGCAACTATAACCCCCAGAGGCTGGCCCTGCCTGCAGTTGATCTGTGAATCCCCTGGAGCCACCAGATTTGGTGAGGAGTCTGCTCTTTTCCTAAATATAGCTTGTCTTTTCCCTACTACAATTCTGCATCTTGGTCCTTGGTACCAGATTCATGGAGGAGCTCAAATAAATGCATGATGCTGGATCTAACAACATCTGGGCCCTGTTTACTTCGGCTCCACGAATAGAACTCCAACTTGGCTTCTGATTTAATAACTGATCTAGATTTTTCTCTTGCTTGGCTGCTGGAAGAAAGCTCGAAACCAAAAATACAGTCCACCTGTATGAATAGGAAGGATCCTCATGGCATATCTTTTGGGTATTAATCACATCATGACTTTATTTTCATTTGTCTCAATGTTCCTCATTTACACATTTTTATCCTTTGTAATTTATGAATCTCTCTAAGATGCCCAACATCTTTTTAAGTCAGGAGAATGAAAATCTAACAAACAATCTGCTATCGTGGGTAGGAGTTCTCATTGTTCCGGATCCAGGAAAACTCAGTGAGCTGACAAGTAACAGAAAAAGAAAATTTATAATTGGAAGGATTAATTATTTCTCATACTGAGGTACGCATTAAGTGTGGTAGAGATCTTCATTTATTATTTTTCTATGAATATTTTGTGAATTTCCTTTGTCTAATAGTTAAATATATTCTGAATGCATTAAATGAAATGGACAAAATATGATTTGGAGCCATGGCTTGATTTTTTTGCTTCAAAAAATAAAAATAAAATGTACCTGCTATCAGTTTAAATCTTTTCCTTCTTACTTTGAACCTAGAAAGAATCAAGATTCTGTTTTTCTGGCATTTGGTGCACTGGCACTAACCTTCAGCAAGTGGCACGTGTGACCAGCCTGTGTACTATAATCAGGAATACCGATCGGGCCCCTTCTATGTTCCCCACCAGCCTCTTCTAAGTTCTAAAGCACCAGTGTCAGTTAGGTGCCTTTTGGTCTTTAGAAATCTTTTTGAAATGTGAGTATTCCTCGGAAAAGTAAATCATCTTTTTTTAAAAAATATTTTATTTATTTGACAGAGAGAAAGAGCGCACAAGCAGGGGGAGCGGCAGACAGAGGGAGAGGGAGAAGCAGGCTCCCCGCTGAGCAGAGAGCCTGGCATGGTACTCGATCCCAGGATCCCGGGATCACGACCTGAGCCCAAGGCAGATGCCTAACCGACTGAGCCACCCAGGCGCCCCTGGAAAGGTAAACCATCTTAATGAGGATTTGTTTATAAGATGATATCTGGCCAGGAAACAAGAGTCTGAAGCAATACGACAAACAGCTAAGTGGGAAGGGGTACTGGGAGTTATGATAGCCGGGGAGGAAACTTGCTTGTAATTTTGTCCAGGATGAGCCCCTAAGGTAACTGAGTACCCCTTTATTTCCCCCAGAATTTTAAGGCCTTTCTTCCTTCCTTTCCTTCCTACTTTCCTTCCCCAAATATGAAGTTCAAAGGGCTTTGTTCAATAAAAAAAGAATTATTATAAGAATTGACCAAAGAGGGGAAAGTCTTTTATACCACAGAGCAAATATCCCCTAAAGGAAATTTTCAGTAAATTTTTCCTTCAATGAGTCTCTATATTAGAATTTTTCCCTTCAGAAATTCTTTTTTAAATTGTCCCATAGAAAATCAAATTAATACATCTCTAAACTGTGGTTTCCCAAGACTGTCAAGTTTCCTAAGACGAGATTCTGCATTAGCAACAGCGGCACCAGTTTAAACAAATTCTTCTATGGGATCGTCAGCACAGCTGATAGGTTTAGGGCAGAATTTCTGCCAAATTTTGTAAGATAACAATCAAGTACAGCATGACCTTAATAGATTCTTTTCTTATTTTAGCAAAACCACATTCTTCTCTGAGAAAGGTCAAAGTCAGAGCAAGGACATAGCTGCTTCTTGATTGGTCTTTCATGAACTTATCCCTTGATGTAAGATGCTATGAGAACAAAAAGAGAATTTGCTTCATCTAGACACTTTACAGTTTCATCTCAAAGTACCTAACTCTCGGGGCCAATTTTTCATGGATTTATCTTGCTTTTTTTTCCCCGACGAATAATGCTAAATCTTATTACTTTGAAAAGTTATTGGCTAATCTGAGATTTCAAATAAAATATTTTTTTTCTTCCATGTTGGGTGCAGCGCTTACTTAAAAGAAAAAAGAAAAGAAAAAAAAAATAGGGGCACCTGGCTGGCTCAGTCGGTGGAGCATACATATGACTCTTGATCTTGGGGTGGTGAGTTACAGCCCCACGTTGGGTGTAGAGCAAAAAATAAATAAATAAATAAAAAGGAAAAAAAATTTCTCTATGTATAACTGCAGACTTGTGCTTTCTTTTCAGGCTTCTAGAAAATCCACATATGCCTGGTTTTCCACCTGCTTCCTATCCTCTACCATGCATCACCTTTTCTATCAAATGATGTCTTTCCTAGAACGTACAATTTCCATTGTATTTATTGCCTCGGGGTTATTGGTCATAAAATTGGGCCAGATTTTGCCAAGCAAAAGCCTCACAATTTTTTTTATAGTGCAGGTAGACCTTACTTGTGAAGAGCCAGGTGGACATTTGGGAAGCGAAGACGTGGTGCTTGAGTGAGAGTTGGCCAAATTGAACTGCATTTAGCTTTGTCTTCAGGAAAGTGGTGAGGATACCTGGGGTTCTCAGGAGACATTTATCACAGGGGTATGGTGACCTCATTTTCAAAACGCAGATTAGGGGCACCTGGGTGGCTCAGTCTGTTAAGCGGCCAACTCTTGATTTAGGCTCAGGTCATGGTCTCAGGGTTGTGAGATAGAGCCCTGTGTGGGGCTCTGTCCTCAGCAGGGAGTCTGCTTGAGATTCTTTCTCTCCCTCTTCCTCTGTCCCCCCGCCCCCGCCACTCTCTCGTTCTTTCTCTCTCTCAAAAATCAATCAATAAATAAATCTTAAAACAAAACACAGCCTGGAGCTGTATCAAAACTCAGCATTAGGGACACCTGAGTGGCTCAGTCTGTTAAGCATCTGCCTTTAGCTCAGGTCATGATCCCAGGGTCCTGGGATCGAGACCCACATCGGGCTCCTTGCTCAGCGGGGAGCCTGCTTCTCCCTCTCCTACTCCCCCTGCTTGTGTTATCCCTGACAAATAAATAAATAAGTAAATAAAATCCTTTAAAAAAAGCCAATCAGCACTAAATCAAGCTTGAAAACACCACATCAAAACAGAATGAAATTTATGGATCCCCACTTTCCCAAATTTCATAAAGTAACCAAAACTTCCACTGTTGCCAAATAATGCAGAGAAGTATGAGAAGTGGGGAGCTAAAAAAGCCCCATGCTGGGAGGCAAGAACTGTCCTCCAACCAAGATGAATAGTTTAATGTGACCCCAGGCCTGTCATTTAAACTTTTTGCTTTAGTTGTCTCTTCTTGGCAGACTGAAGGCAGAAGACTGGGCCAGATGACATTTAATTAAAAAGGCCTTATTTAAAAACTATTCATGCTCATTGTAGCAAAACAAAATAAAGCAAGAAATTGAAAAATGCAGAAAAGGATAAAAAAAAAACTAGAGGAAACGCATGTAACTCATAATCCCAGCTGCCCTGATAGATTAATGTTAATATAATGAACTATTTCCTTTTACCCCCCTTTTTTTTTTCATAACTGAGATCATTGATATATACAGTTTTATGTCTATGCATTGCTTTTTGAAAAGTAGTGGGTTCTGGGGCGCTTGGGTGGCTCAGTTGGTTGAGTGTCTGCCTTTGGCTCAGGTCATGATCCCAGGGTCCTGGGATCGAGTCCCTCATTGGGCTCTCTGCTCAGCGGGGAGTCTGCTTCTTCCTCTCTCTCTCCCTCTGTGTTCTCTCTCCCTTTCTTGCTCTCTCTCAAATAAATAAATAAAATCTTTAAAAAAAAAACCTAGTGGGTCCAAAATGTGTTGTCCTCCACAAAAGAAGGTTGGGACAAATGGAAAAGCAGAACATGTTCTTGGGTAGGAAGACCTAATGGTATAAAGTTTTAGTGCATTAGGGATTGGTAGGATCCATCAAAACTATAAATGGATATACATATGGACCCAGCACTCCACTTTCAACAATGATTTCTAGAAATAGTATCTAAGAAATAGAATTCATTGCAGCATTTTTTTATAATAGCAAAAAATTGGAAGCAACACAAATGCCAATTAATATAGGTGTTGTTAAATAATTTATGGTACAGCTACTTTGGAATACTATACAGCTATTAAAAAGAATGAGTAAGTGCTTTTTGTATTGATTCAGAAAGATCTTCAAGATAGACTAAATGAAAAAAAGTTGCTGGAAAATGCATCTAGTATTTTATTATGCATGTAAAAAAAGAAGAGGACAAAAGTTGTCCTCTTTGACCAGGAACAATCCCCTGGAAGGCTAAACAAGACACTACTAGTATTGATGAGCTGTGTTGGGGTTATGGTTGGGAACCGACTGCATTTGGGACAGAACGGGACTGAGACTTTCTACTATGTATATTTTTAGACTTGTTTGATATTTGGACAATATGAATGTATTATCTACTCACACTAAATTAAAATAGAAATGCAGAAGTACTCTCCTTTTGCTTACTAAGATGATGCAGTTGATTTACCATAAGTAGGACTTTCATTTTTAGTTTAATTTTAACAGTAATACATTTGCAGCGAAACATGATGCCACATTTCTTCAATTCTAAGATGCCTATTCTCCCATGTACTAACATTTCTCTGAAATGAGTAATCTCCCCTCTCTTCTTGCACGTAAACATAGTACCATGCTTTATTGTGCTATTTGCCTATTGTTGGACATTAAGGTTGTTGCTAGGGTTTTTTTTTCTTTTTCCTTTCATTTCTTCTCCATGAATTGTCTCACACTGTTTATTGAATTGTGAAGAAATGTTCTGTTTTGTTTTTGACAATTAGAAACAATGCTGCAACGCTCCAGTATAGTGTGGCACTTAAAAATATGGGTTCTAGGGGAGCCTGGGTGGCTCAGTCAGTTAAGCGGCCACCTTCGGCTCAGGTCATGATCCCAAAGGTCCTGTGATTGAGCCCCAAGTCGGGCTCCCTGCTCAGCGGAGAGCCTGCTTCTCCCTCTCCCTCTGCCTGCCACTCTGCCTATCTGTGCTCTCTCTCTCTGTCTTTATCAAATAAATAAATAAATAAATAAAATTTTTTTTTTTTAGATTTATTTATTTATTTGAGAGAAAGAGCACAAGCAGGGGGAATGGCAGAGGGAGAAAGAAGCAGGGTCCCTGCTAAGCAAGGAGCCTGACACGGGGCTCCATCCCAGGACCCCGGGATCATGACCTGAGCCGAAGGCAGACGCTTAACCGACTGAGCCACCAGGTGTCCCTAAATAAATAAAATCTTAAAAAAAAAAAACTTAAAAAAAATATGGGTTCTAGAATCACAGTGCCTGGGTTTAGATTGGGCCGTAGTACCTGCTGGCTGAGTAGTTTGGGCAGTAACCTAGCTCAAGTCTCCTTATTTGTGAGATTGGGACTGCGACACCCCTCTTTCATATGGTTTAGCACCACAGTTAGCACATGGCATAAGCATTCAGTAAATATTATACTCTTTGTAACAAAAAATATGTGTTGATGTATAAGAATAATTTCTATACAACAGATTCCTGGAAATGGTATTATTTAACCAAAGGGTATCAACGCTATAGGACTCATGATAGGTATTGATAATTTGCTTTTCACAGATTTGTATTAATTTACTTGCCTATCAGCAGTACGGTGCCAAAAATGAGTATATTTTTTATCTTTTTTAAAATTTGAGACATAGTATTTAAATACTAAATTTCAATTTCTTTTTACTACTAGGTTGATGAAACTTTTTTTACTCTGTATGTTTATCTACTGTTTATATTTCCTCTTGTTTGAATTTGTCTATTCTTGACGTCTGTTTCATTTTCTAACATGGTCTTAGTATTTATCTGATCGATTTATATGAGTTCTATACAATATCGATACTTTAATTCTGTATTATTTATGCATTTTCAACTTGTTTTTTTAAATTTAGTGATTTTTAAAATAAACTCAAGTCACCTTTTAAATTAAAAATATGAAGATATTAAAACAAAAGAGCATATGTAATGTATTTGTACAGTTTAAAGATTAAGAGTAAATTGAACATGTCTGTACTCCCCGCTCAGTTTAAGGAGAGCATTACCAATACTTTTGACGGCTGCGAGCAATTCTCCAATCCCATTCTCCCCAAGCCCTGTGGGTGTGAAAGTTTGCATTTCATTTCTTGCTTTTAAAAATAATTTTACCGGGGACTTATGTATCCCTCAAGAACATATTGCTTGATTTTGTCCGTTTTCAACTTTCGTATACAAGCACTCATACTGTGTGCATGCTTCTGTAACCTGTCACAGTGCTGGTTCTATTATATATCACATATAAACTCATTTCTGGGTTATCTAGTCTGTTCTGCTGGTCTATTTGTCTCCGAGTTAATACTACAAAGTTTTTATAAAAGGTCTTAATATTCAGTAGGACAAACCTCCCCATCTGTTTGTCAGGAGTGTCTTGGCTACACTTGGCACTCTGCTTTTCCATCTAACCGCCAAAAGAAACTTGTAACATTCAATGGAAAAAACCTGAGGGGGTTATGATTCAAAATTGCACTGAATCTGTAAGTCACCTTGAGAGAACTGACGTCTTTATGATGTCTTATTTATGAAAAAAATGTCTTTCCATTTGTATTTGTAGTAGGCAGATTTTGCTGTTTGTTGTTTCCGGCGACTTTCACTTACGGGGGTGAGGTCCTGTTCCTTGGAACTTCGTGGGAATTCTCTGAAGCCTGGGTTTA
The DNA here is from genome assembly GCF_004348235.1 of Phoca vitulina. Classification (NCBI taxonomy): domain Eukaryota; kingdom Metazoa; phylum Chordata; class Mammalia; order Carnivora; family Phocidae; genus Phoca; species Phoca vitulina. Next base: position 5,485,408 of record NW_022589715.1, on the reverse strand, counting down.
AAGTGTGTCCCAGCAAAGAGATTTTTTTGGGGGGGGTACCTACTAAATGCTTGGGAGCACTGGTGGTCTAGGACCACTTTAGCTAAGTTTTCAGATTGGGGGTTGCTGGCCGTCTAGGCAGCATGAATGCCCAGGATTCATGTGATAGTACGTGCTTTGTGGTTGGGAGATCTCAGTGCCGAAACAGATGAGAATTTCTTGTATCATCCATTTAGCGGATTACCTTAGAGCATTCTAGCATCGAGGGTTTCTGTTCTGATCCCCCATCTTGTGAAAGACTCCAGCTTTTCTCTTGCAGCTCTCATACCCAAGAGGTTTATTAAAGCTCAAGTATTAGGTCACCAGGGATCAGCAGATGCCTCAGGACAAACACTCGCCACTTAACTTCTCTGGTTTTCTCTGGCCCCCACGGATTTCCTTTATCTTCCAGCAAGCTCAACCATGCATTTAAAAAACTGTTTTTTTTAAACGTGTGTTTTTCTAAAATCTCAATGTTTTATGATGCTTTGGCTTTTTTTGTTTTTGTTTTTGCTTTTCTTTTTTGTAATTTTATGGTTTTATTAACATAAATATGATGTGCACATAAGCCGTCTGTCCATTCCTTTTCTTTGCTGCACAGCCTGGCATTGGGATTGGGGACTCTGATGGCCAGCTGGGCTGCTCTTTCCACAACGGCTTTCCGGTTCCGGAAGGAGACACTGTGAGCAATCTCTGCACAGTGAGGTGTGTTGCACGTCAGCAGCACTTCAAGCTCCTTGACCTTGTGGACGAGGAACTTCTGGAAGCCTCTGGGCAGCAAGTGCTTTGTTTTCTTTTTTTTTTTTTTTAAAGATTTATTTATTTATTTGAGAGAGCGAGAATGAGAGAGAGTACATGAGAGGGGGGAGGGTCAGAGGGAGAAGCAGACTCCCCGCTGAGCAGGGAGCCCGATGTGGGACTCGATCCTGGGACTCCAGGATCATGACCTGAGCTGAAGGCAGTTGCCTAACCAACTGAGCCACCCAGGCGCCCAGTGCTTTGTTTTCTTGTTGCTCCTGATGCTTTGGCTTTTTAAATGATGAAATGTTTTAGATACACAAAAGCGTGTGGAATATTGTAATGAATCTTTATCCAGTTTAATAAATCAAGCATTACAAAACATTGTTTGCTATGATTTTAGCAATGTAGAAATCCCGTAGGTATTCACTTTCTTTCTTTCAGAATAACGTGGTACTTAAGAACTCTGCCTCTAGGGTCAGAAAGACCTGCGTTCTAATTCGATCTCAAGCACTGGAGAATACACATTTTGGGAAGTCTTCCCAGACCACAAGCCTCCTTCTCTGAGAACCCGCCCCCTACAATCATGTTTATATTTTGTGATGGCCTGACTGGACATATTTAATTGGATCAGAGGAGGAAACAAGATTAATCAAATTCCCTCTCCTAATATTTAGAGTCATTCCCACTTGGATTTAGAGCAAGTAAACTTGCAAGCTATGGGGGGGGGCAACTATATTTGGCTGTGCACATATGGAGCAGCAGAGCCTATGCCTGGAGCATAGAAAAGAATGAAACAGAAGGAGGAAGACAGGCAGAGAATGAGGCAAGAGACCTTGAGGAAGGAGGATCGAAAGGAAGAGAGAGAGCGATGAACTCCTAGCCACAAACACACCCTCCCATGAACTCTGGGCATTCACACTGTTCCTAACAGATTTCCAATTCCTGATTCAAGTCCATCTTGATGCCTGATGTTCCTGACCCTTGGGTTCCTGGTAATACCCTTCTGTTCTTACATCTCCTTTTCGTGTAGGAGGATGGAGCTGAATTTAGCTCAAGAAGGTTTCTATTGCTTACAATGTAAGAAAACCTGATTCTAACAATTATTTACTAGCTGTGTAACTTTAGGGTTCTTGAATCTCCTCGCCTCACTTTTCTCATTGGTAAAATGGGATAGTAAGAATCTTTATTTGCCAGGATTGCTGTAAGGATTATGTGAGTTAATAAATGTAAAGTGTTTAACAGAGTGCTTGGCATGTGGTACATTCTCCATACATTAGATGCTATTTTTATTACTGGTTTTTTTCCAGTCAGGCTGGAACTATACTGAGTACAGGGCACTTTGTGAAGCCACGAAGGATTATACGACACCACCATGACATGACTTGCCACCAAGATTCAGATACCCTCCTGGGTTGTCACCCACTAACAGAGATCTCTACCTCCTAAGTAAGCACTTCCCTGAAAGTCTCAGGTCACGGAGAGACCTGAGTGGGGGCTGAGAACAGTGGGGGAGGATGTCAATGGGAGAGGGTGGTACAAGTGTCTCTCCAGAGAAGCCCCCAGGCTGCAGCAGAGAAGAGGCTGCTGCTGGCCCCTTGTCTTTTTGGGGGACTGGGGATGTGTGAAGCTTGTGAGGGAAGTTGTTAATAGGAGTGGCTTGATGGCTGCCAAAGGCTCAGATGCATGTTTCCTAGTTTTAGTAGAGCCCAATGCCCATTTGAGGACCCTTGGTTTAGACTACTAATTGTTAAATACAGGGAATCAGGATAATGATCATTGGTAAATTAGCAGATGGTATTGCTGCTGACACCGTTTCCCTAAGGAAACTTCCTGTCTAGTTAACTGGCAGTTAGTGTGTCCATGTGGGACTGTTAACAACCAGCAACAAAAAAATGTAAAATGGGTTTTGAAAAAAAGAGTTCTACAAGCACATCATTTTTCTCCCCCACTCCCCAGCCTTATTGAGATGTAATTGAAATATAACATCGTATAAGTTTAGAGTGTGCAGAGTGATGATTTGATACACGTATATAGTGTAAAATCACTACCACAATAAAGTTAGTCAACGGCTCCATTATCACCTCACAAAGTTACCTTTTTTGTGTGTGTGGTGAGAACACTTAAGATCTCCTCTTTTAGCAACTTTCAAGTATATAATACAATGTCGTTCACTATAGTCACCATGCTGTTCATTAGGTCCTCAGAATTTATTCCTCTTATCACTGGTAGTGTGTACCCTCTGGTGAACATCTCCCTATTTCCCCCACCTCTCCCTGGCAATCACCACTCTTTCTAGGAGTTAGGCTTCTTTAGATTCCATGTATCAGAGAAATCATATAGTATCTGTCTTTCGCTGTCTGACTTCACTTAGCATAATGCCCTCAAGGTCTGTCCATGTTGTGGCAAATGGCAGGATTTCCTTTTTCATGGCTGAATAATATTATGTGTGTGTGTGTATGTTTTCCTTATCCGTTCATCTGTGCACAGATACTTAGGTTATTTCCATGTCTTGGATATTGTTAATAATGCTTCAGTGAACATGGAAGTACAGATGACTCTTAAGATTGTGATTTTATTTCGTTCAGATATATACCCAGAAGTGGATTGCTGGATCATATGGTTAGATCTAATTTTTTGAGGAGCCTCCAACTCTTTTTCCATATTGGCTGTACGAATTTGCATTCCTACCAACAGTGCATAAGGGTTCCCTCCTTTTCTCCAAACTCTCCTTAGCACTTAACTCTTGTCTTTTTGAAAATAGCCTTTCTAACAGATTGAAGTGATATCGCATTGTGGTTTTGATTTGATTTCCTTGATTAGTGATGTTGAGCATCTTTTCATGTACCTGTTGGTCATTTGTATGTGTTCTTTGGAAAATGTCTATTCAGGTCCTATACCATTTTGAAACTGATTATTATTATTTTTGCTATTGAGTTGTAGAAGTTCTTTATGTATTTTGGATTTTAACCCCTTATTAGATAGATGGTTTGCAAATATTTACTCCCATTCCATAGGTTGCCTTTTCATTTTGTTGATTGTTTCTTTTGCTGTGCAGAAGCTTTTTAGTTTGATGTAGTCCCACTTGTTTATTTTCACTTTTGTTGCTTGTGCTTTTGGTATCATATCCAAAAAATCATTGCCAAGACCACTGTCCAGGAACTTTTCCCCTATGTTATATTCTAAGAGTTTTATAGTTTCAGGCTTTACCTTTAAGTTTTCAATCCATTTCAAGTTAATTTTTGTGAGTGGTGTAAGGGATCCAATTTCATTCTTTTTCATGACTAGTTATCCAATTTTCCCAACACCATTTATTGAAGAGACTGTCCTTTCCCCAGTGAGCATTCTTGGCTCCCTTGTCAAATATAAGTTGGCCATGGGTACACAATTTTTTTCTGGGCTCTTGATTCTGTTCAATTGGTTTCTGTGTCTATTTTTATGCCTGTACTATATTGTTTTGATTACTAGAGCTTTGTAATATAATTTGAAATAAGGCAGCATGATGCCTAAAGCTTTGTTCTTTCCCAGGATGGCTTTGGCTATTTGACGTCTTTTGTGGCTCCATACAAATATTAGGATTAAAAAAAAAAAAATTCTGTGACAAATGCCGAATGCCATTGGAATTTTGATAGGGACTGCACTGGATCTATAGGTGGTTTTGGATAGTATGAATATTTTAATAATATTAATTCATCCCAATCCATTAACCCAGGACATCTTTCCACTTATTTGTGTCTTCTCAATTTCTTTCATCAAAGTCTTATAGTTTTCAGTGTACAGATCTTTCACCTCCTTCGTTATGTTCATTTCTAAGTATTTTATTGTTTTTGATGCTATTGTAAATGGGACTGTTTTCTGTATTTCTTTTTCAGATATTTCATTGTTGGTGCACAACTGATTTTTGTATGATTTTGTTTCTGAGCACATCACTTTTTAAAGGTTTAACGCTTATTTTAAAACTGTATTTCATGTTATGATACATAAAACATCCTCAAATGGTTTAAAAATATGTTGCTATGACCATGTAAAGCCAGCAGTGTTCTGTGCCTATCAAGTTCTCAGATCCTCAGGAGATTAATTCAGAGATGAACGAGGCTAACTTGGGAATCAGTCTCTGGAGCTGGTTGTGGATGACAACGATTTTTAGCCTTTTTTCTTAAAGCATAAAAAATTCATAAACATCATCATGTAATGGTGATATAAATCAAAACTACTGAGGGAAAATCACCCATAATTCCATCACCATAACAAATTAACCATTTTTATGTTTCCATGTTTAGTCTATATATCTTTTAATGGTGACTGACATATCTCTTTAAATTATAAATTATTAATCCAAATGCAAGCTGCATGAGCTATGAAAGATGCTTACAAAGCATTTGAAGGATAGGAGCACATGAGAGGTTTGACTCATCTGTTTTTAAAAAACTCTTCTGATGGGGCGCCTGGGTGGTACAGTGGTTAAGCGTCCGACTCTTGGTTTTGGCTCAGGTCATGATCTCAGGGCCGTGAGATGGAGCCCTGCATTGGGCACTGCGCTCAGTGCGGAGTCTCCTTGGGATTGTCTCTCCCTCTCCCTCTGCTTGTTCTCTCTCTCTCTCAAATAAATAACAAAATAACCCCCCCCAAAAAACTTCTGACACAAAGTAGCAATTAGTAAAAAATCATAATTTGTATACACATCTCATCTCCTGTTCTAGATCATAATCTCAGAGAACAAATGAGGATCGTGGTTTGTTCACTATTGCATTCCCTGAAATACATAGTGTGCATTTCATACATAAAGGACAATAGTAAACATTTGCTGAAAAGTGAATGGGGCCTATCAAGATGGATGTGCAGCTACTGAGACCAGAAGGGGGGAAGCAAAGTTTCCTGTTCTCTCAGCTTCTCTCTTCCTTAGCCAATGACAATATTGCGTGAGAAGAGGGCCCAAGGGGTAGGTGTGGAACGCCACCATGAATCTACTCAATGTAACTCTCTGAGTCCCTGTCCACTCGGGACTACCCCAGGCTCTCATCTTCACTTGGAGACCAGAGAAAAACACTATGAGATCTTTGAGAAGCTCTCCTCTTCCGTAGCAGCCAGAGATTCAAGAGGATTCATGAAGCCATCACCAGAGGAACACGCCGTCCCCGAAGAGGCACCCTAGGGAGTACCCTGTGCAGTTAGGGGCCTGAGGACATGTTGTGAGCTGGAAATGGACAGTTGTTAACCATGTGGCAGCACACCACCGAATAGATGCCTGTGCTGGGACAGAGAGCCACGTACGGAGAGATTTTATGACTCAAAAGAAATGGACAAAACCAGCGACTCCATCAGCAATGGCAGCACAATACCACAATGGCTAGAGAGGAAGGAACATTTGCACTCAGGATCCATCACGCAGGGAGAAGACCAAAGCAGTCCTTCCACAGCAGAGGCCAGCAAGGATCCTGGATACCGCCTGGATCTGAGGCCCCTCTCCCCTTTTACCCTGCCATCTCCCATCACTGAGCCTCCAGCCTCCGAATGTCACTGAGCATCTGCCCTCATGACTGAGTTATTCAAGAGACTGCTCAAAAGCTGAGACTCAGAGACTTTCGATTGGCTGGTTAAACAAACTTCATATTGTAACTAAAGAAAGTAAAGTTTGACAAAGTCTCCTTGGGTGATAGGAAATGAATTTCTGCAGGAGATGAGATTCTTGTATTTACTGAAAGAGGAGAAGGATTAAAAAAAAAATGGTGAGAAATACTGTTCTAGACTAGAGGATAGATACTTCTACTTCCTATAGATCTTGTGATTATGCTATCTTTTATCTTGATCTGGTATATATTACACTGGATATATATATCAAACAGGATCCATTATTCTCAGTTCATTAAGTTTGAAAATAATTCTCTTAATAATAGTGCTACGGTCAAGAATGTCTGCTGCATCCATTACTTGGTGCATTTTTAAAATAGTGATTTTAGGGGCGCCTGGGTGGCTCAGTCATTAAGCGTCTGCCTTTGGCTTAGGTCATGATCCCAGGGTCCTGGGATCGAGCCCCACGTTGGGCTCCCTGCTCCGCGGGAAGCCTGCTTCTCCCTCTCCCACTCCCCCTGCTTGTGTTCCCTCTCTCGCTGTGTCTCTCTCTGTCAAATAAATAAATAAAATCTTAAAAAATAAAATAAAATAAAATAGTGATTTTACATTTACACTGACCATTTGGACCTGGCTACATCAAAATGGCTGTTTAAAAAGGTCCTGCTTCAGACCTGTGTCCTATTTGGTCTTCTAACCACAGTCTATTGTAACCATTCCACTTCCTTCTCCTTGAAACTTCAGCCTAAAGAACATAGGAGCATTGCTAGTGGGAGTGGTGATTAAGGATCTGTTCATACACAACCAGCAATAGTGGCAGAAGTAAAGGCTGTGCACACTCTCTTCATCACATTTTTTGGCATAATTCTTTTTTTTTTTTTTAAGATTTTATTTATTCATCCAACAGAGAGAGACACAGTGAGAGAGGGAACACAAGCAGGGGGAGTGGGAGAGGGAGAAGCAAGCAGGCTTCCCGCAGAGCAGGGAGCCCAATGCGGGGCTCCATCCCAGGACCCTGGGATCATGACCTGAGCTGAAGGCAGACACTTAATGACTGAGCCATCCAGGCGTCCCTTTTTGGCATAATTCTTAAAAGTCTAGTCATTCAGGTAGTTGTATAGGATTGATAGTACCTTTTGATGGCTGGACAATGTATAGCATAGAATGGGAACTAGGGGATGATTCTACCTTTTGCAAAAAGTTCCCTCACATGCCTGAAATATTACGGTTTTCTTCTGCAAAAGGTGAGAGGTGGAGTAGGGGAGCAAGGAGAAAAGAGGAAGAGATTCATTCATTCAATTTACAAATATTTTTTGAGCCCTATTATATTCTAGGTGCTGTTCTAGGCACTCTTGATAGAAACAAAGCAAAGATCCCTGAACCTGGAGCTTGAGTTCTAGCAGGATATTGCTGAATATCTTCAACTTCCTGTTATGTTAGAATAAAACTGCTATTTAGTTAATTGTGGTCTGGTTTTCTGTTACTTGCAATTGAATGTAATCCAAGCCATATGACACTTTGTGGGCATAGTAGTGCTAACTCTGCTGATCAAACATCCTCAGAAGCAGTGATTGTAACTAGACTTTACTCCTTCCAGGGTCAAGGACTTTCTGGCTTCCATTTTTCTGTTTGCTTTGGGATACTTCTTTCATGTTGCAGGTTTTTTCTCAAATGTCTGGCTTCCTTGGCTGGCCACTAATTTTTAAGACTGACTTATGAGAAAGCTCTTTGGGGGTCTGGGTGCATTGACAAGGTTTATTGCTTGAAGGGCCTTGCTGTAGGATCACTGGGTCCTGAACCAGCCTTATTATTTGGAGACTGCCTAATGTCAGTGTGAAAGGTCTGTAGATCTTTCCTCTGGGACTGTCTGGTTTCTTCAGAGGAGAATCTCTAGTTGATTAGGTATGAGCAGGGGAGAGGGACGTGCCTGAGGCTCCCCATAGGTCAGTATGAGCTTCTTACATGATACTCTTGTTTTCAACTTGATGACTTGTCCTTACCCTGCATGTGGCTTAGTCTTCAAGTCCAGAGCCTCTTGGGTTAATTTCTCCAGAATATGAACCTCCATTCTCCTGTGGAGTGGTATTTTTCTGGCTCCTTAGAATTGAGAAGGGGACTGGGGACTAGAGGCCCAACCATTTCCCACATATAGTTCACCAGTCACATTACTTTCGGAGTCACACCTTCACTTCTACCTTTTGTGGTCCAAGCCCTGAGACTCTCAGTTTCTAGCTCATTATTCATTGGAAATCCCCCTCTGAGATGCTTGGATTTCAACTTCCTCTGTTTTATTAGGTTAGTTATGACTTCTCCATCTACTTTTCATCTTCCATAAGTTTTTGTTGAATAGTCTTTGTTTCCGTTTCCTCTCCAATTTTTTGTTGGGGGCTAATACCTTTTTACTGTATTCTTTTACTGTTATTTTACTAGTGTTTGGGAGGAGGCATAGGTGTGCGGTCATGCTACCATGCTTTCCCTCATCTCAGGAATTATGATAGCAAACATCCTGATAACTGGCTATAGCAATGAAAACCCTTGAGAAGGGTTTAATGGTTCAGCACGTTGTGGCAGGAACTAGAATCACTTTTTGGTGAAAGAAACCCTCCGTAAACGGGCTTACGGAAATGAAGAATTTATTGGCTCAGGAAAGCTGGGAGGTTAAGGGGGCTGAATGGACATTTTTGGTCTCAAAGAGAACTTCAGAGAGAGAATGTGTTACGTAGGAGGGAGAAAAGCTACCCATATTAGTTAGTAAAGATAAAATAAGTTAAATTAGTAAATTCAGGGCAAAATGAATGTGTCCACCACAAGTTTTGGAAAGAGACAGAACAAGGAGAGAGGTGGGCAGGGACAGCAGAAAGTCTGTTTTTGTGAATACAAAGGCAAGAGGAGCCAAGAACATAGTGGGGATTGAACCTGAGGTGGTTCAAGCTTCATTAAAGTTGTGATGGGCTCTTTCCCCACGGGTGTTCCTTTTTTTTTTTTTTTTAGATTTTATTTTTAAGTAGTCTCTACACCCAATGTGGGGCTCAAACTCACAACCCTGAGATTAAGAGTCATATGCTCTATCCACTGAGCCAGCCAGGTGCCCCTCCCCACAGGTGTTCTCATGATGGAACACCTTCTTTATGATAATGGCAAAGACCACATGCCAAAAAGTAAACAAACTAAACCTTGGAGGACTATCTGGAGAGGCATTTTGGAAGTGATGTGACCACAGATAAAAGAGTTGTATCATGAGGAAAATGATTTCTGTTTATAAAAAAGATTCTCTAGATTCTGTGGGCTTGAGAGAGCTTTTAGGTACTTCTAAACTATTGTCTTTCTCCCTGACTTCATTAACTCCCTAGTTAATGAAGATAAAGAATCATGTGCTTGCATATTCTTATTGTCTCGCCAGTTGTTTCATTTGACACCATTGCCTGGAAGCAAACCCCAGGAACCCAGGACTGGGACATGGTGGGAGTTTTTACTACTGGTGAGCCAGGTAAATTGATTTGGGACTGGAGTAATTGAGCCTACTGCTCTTGAGTGGATGGTAGGAGAAGAAAGGGGAGTCAACATGAAGTTGGCTTCAGGCATAACTGAATCCAGTGTTTCAAATGATGTCTTTAGGCCTGTTTCCCTATCTCCTAGCTCTGCTTATCTCTTGCAGTTTCATTCTGGGCTTCTCCAGTCCCAGATGCCTAAGCTCCCAGCTTAGCAAATCCAACACAAACAAGTCTATCCCAATAGTTCTGACCAAAAACTCCTGGAAGCAATTCTGATATGTTCTGCTGGGTCACAAATACATCTCTGAAACGAGCAAGGACACTGAGGCAACAGGGAACTCTGGTTGGCCTGCCCTGGTCACTTGCACACTTGTCATGATGCCCGTGTGAGAGTTCAGCCCCACCTGAGACACCAGGACTGGGTTCCTTACAGGAAAGAAGAGTTCTAATATAAAGGGGAGAAACCAGACTGTTAAAAACAAGAGATGTCCATTATAGGTTCATTTACCACTGATGGATTAGAATCTTGTCCTTGTGTGCTAATCAGCATGGTCCCTAAGAGGGATTACAACATTCGATACAAAACATTCTAAACTTTTGGAAAATGAACATGGAACTGATTTGTTCTGCATAATTTTTTTAAAGATTCTTTTTAATTAATCTTTACATCCAATGTGGGGCTTGAACTCACAACCCCAAGATCAAGAGCTGCACGCTCCACTGATTGAGCCAGCCAGGTGCCCCTGTTCTACATAATTTTAAGTAAATTTTAATTTGGTGTGATAATAGTACCAGCAGAAATGATGCTATTACAGTCTCATTTTTTAGGCTCCACAAATACCAGCTTAAAAATCTGGAGTTGTGAACATGGCGACTCTGGCAGAGGCTAATAGTGGAGGAGTCATTTCAGAGTAGGGGGTACATCCCCATTGGCTTGTCAGTGCCCACCCTGCTCCAACCTAGCATTCATCTCAGTTCCCCCCATTGTCAAAAGTTCTAAATCCAATTTATTGGAATTTTTCCTCCACTAGAAAAGAATTTACTTCACGTTTTATTTATAGTCAACTTTTCTGAAATCATTTTATAAAGTGAGGAATACCTATGGAATATAAAATTGGGAATAAATGGGGTATTTTTTTGGTAAACCAGATGTATACATGCCTACCTAAAAGACTTCAGTAACTCCTTCATAAAACCTTCACTAATTAATTTGGGAGTTGTGAATGAGTTTCTTACATGTGCTGAGGCACAAATGTGCTCATGTTCCTGTGGGGGTGGAAGTTCCTTGCTCAAAATATGGTTGAAGGAGGCGCCCACCCTGTTGCTAGGACCTGCTGCTCCATCCTACGAGGCACATGGTAGGCGTGATTTTCTCCACCCACCCCGCAATTAAGACAACGACCCATCCCACTCTGTCCTTTCTTACTTAGGTCTCAAAACAGCACTATATGTGCCTAGTCCAACAAAGTATCATGAGAAAGTTTCAGTTTCTGATTCTAACACTTCTTTTCGCAAGGACCTAACGAGTTCACAGGCCCCAGTGCGTTGGGATGGAGTAGAAGTGGAGTGGTGAGAAGCCATACCTTCCGCTCTGCTCTCCCAGATTCTTGCTCCCAATCTTCTCTTCCTTTCTTTCTCAGCCTCCAAATTCCCCAAATCTCTGAATATAACTCACTAAGTCAAGAGTCAAACACCCCTGTATTTGTTTACAGATTCAAATATATGCCCCAGACCAGGAGAAGGTGTGTGTCAATCATTCACATCCCCCCTCCGCCAAGGCTTAAGTCCACCCTATCACCTGCCTCTCAGACAGATTGCTTTTCAGAACAGTTTCATTGAGACATTAAAAAATCATTTCTAATCATCTGTACTAATGGAGCAAGGAACAGAATGGCTATATAAATGTTGACAATGGTGTTATTCTTTTCCCAATCTTACAGTGTTAGAGTAGCCTACACTTTGTCCTATATTATACACTTGCCCTATTACTCAGCACATGTTCACAAGTGAGGTTCTATTTCTTGTGCTCACATCCATTATATAAGAGAAGGAGTGCTGTAAAGTATTCTGCAAATGTTAGATGCTGCTGTAATCCCCAATACATTTTTTTTTATAACATTGGGCATTGCCAAAATATTTTCAGTAACTTTCCCATTGAAGCCAAACATAACATTAAGTTCTTACTCAAATCATGGGAATCAGTGATGAAATAATTCTGAATTCATTTTTTTCCTTGTACAAAGTTTCTCCAGAAATCAGTGGTAATTCTGAATGTGGGCTAGCTCCAGGAAGCATTCTGCAGAATGAGAATCATGTCCACTATTAATGGGTCATTGTGTCCTTCTTCCCCATCTGAATCATATATCAATTTGGCCTCCTTAAAAATGATTTTGCAATCATCTAAATAAAGTTTCTTTTGATGATATGACTATAGTGGGAAGGTAAAAATTATCTCTTGCCTTTGTAATGGCGTGGATGGAGGTAGGGAGTATAATGCTAAGCGAAATCAGTCAAGAAAGACAAATACCATATGATTTCACTGATGTGTGGTATTTAAGAAACAAAACAAACGAGCAAAGTGGGGGAGGGAAAGAGATGACAGCACAGAAAGTATTGTGTTCCCATGAAACCATTAGTACTCATGTGGCATTTGGTTCTTAGTTACCACCATACTTAATGATTTAGATTGTTGCTCCTGCTATCACATTCTTCTAGGAGTATCTGCTAAAGTTGGTGGTAGAAGCCAAGATATTGAAGATCTAGGGACAAACAACATGCCTCTTTCTCTTAGCCAGGACGAAAAAACACTCTCTTGTAAGATAATACTAGTTTTTGTTTAATTTAACTGGGATACAAAGGCACTAACAAATTAATGAATTGATGAATTTTTAATAACTAGGGAATATGTGTATATGGCACAAAATTGAAAAGTATAAAAGAATATGTATTCTTTCAAGCTGTGGTTTCCAGGAATCCTGTTTCCCTCCCTGGGGGGTCTGACATAGATATGTTAGGTCTAGACTAGAAACTGCCATTACCAAGAGATCCCCAAATAAGGCATACAAGCAAAATGGAAGTTTGCCTTTCTCATGTAACAGTCTGGAAGTACGTGGCTCAGGCTGGGGAAGTGGCTCTGCTCCATAAAAATCACCAAGGGACCTTGTTGCCCTGCCTTCTCTTACAGTGTTCTGTACGGTGGAAGCTGATTCAGTCCCACCTGTGTTCTCCCGCATGTGGGAAGGGAAAGAGAGAACACGGAGGGCAAACAATTTCTTTCTAAGCAATGATGCAGCAATTCCACCATCCTTCTGCTCCTATTCCATTGGCAAGAACTTTGTCACATGGCCACACCTAGCTGCAAGGGGGGCTGGGAATGTAGTTTTTAGTCAGGTGGCTGTAAGACCAACTGAAAATGCAGAAGAGAGGTGATATAGCTGTGGGTGTCTAGAAGTAAGAATTGGGCACCAGGTGGCTCATTTGGTTGAGTGTCCAACTCTTTGTTTTGGCTCAGGTCGTGATCTCAGGGTTGTGGGATCCAGCCGCATTCGGGCTCCGGGCTTGGTGCAGAGTCTGCTTGGGATTCTCTCCCTCTGCCCCTCCCCCTGCTCAAGTGCTCTCTCTCTTTCTCTCTCAAATAAATAAAATCTTTGAAAAAAAAACAGTAAGGGGGCGCCTGGGTGGCTCAGTCGTTAAGCGTTTGCCTTCGGCTTAGGTCATGACCTCAGGGTCCTGGGATCGAGCCCAGCGTCGGGCTCCCTGCTCAGCGGGAAGCCTGCTTCTCCCTCTCCTGCTCCCCCTGCTTGTGTTCCCTCTCTCACTGTGTCTCTCTGTCAAATAAATAAATAAAATCTTTATAAAAAAAAAGAGTGAGAATCAATTCTTTCACAATGTGGCAATGATGTCAACTGGATTGTGAATCATTGAATCTGTCTCAGTATTGAATTGTAATGTCTGGCATGTTATAACTAGATCCCTTCAAAATACCAGGGATAAAGTAAACAGCAGTCAATACAGGCCTGATGCTTCAACCCATTTCATTTCTAGATTATGTCTTTTTTTTTTTTTTTTAAAGTAGGCTCCGGGCCCAGTGTGGGGCTTGAACTCATGACCCTGAGATCCAGAGTCACATGCTCTACTGACTGAGCCAGCCACCACTCCAAGATCATTTATCTTCTTTAACCCATTCTTTTCTCTCTTTTATCTGAATCTGCAAGGCTGGAGCTTGGTAATCTGGAGGTGATTGGCAATCGTCCTTCCCCACAACAACACTGGGCAGACTTAATCTTTTAAAGTTGTGAAGTGGGTGAAATTTATCTTTGGTGATCTCAGTTCTTTACCTCCCTTCCCTGGACATATAATAGCCATGGTGCTAGTGACCATTCAGAACCCCACAGCATAGGGCACACAGGGCTGCTCTCCATGTAAGGCTATGGCTGCAAAATTCTCTCTTTTTCTTACCCAACAAATACATCCTTAGTGTTCCACTTCTAGCTGGTTGATAAGGTTGGGAAGTTGGGGGCAGAGAAGGGATATAAGGAGTGGTTGAAATGTTGCTGCTTGTGACAAGAACTCAATTTGTCTAGGTAGAACTATTGCCTCACCTAGTTTAAAATGACTAGAGTTTGTCTTACTGTCTGTAGAACCAAAAAAAAAAAAAAAAACACTTTAAATTGCAGATGTATATATTGGTATTCAGGAAGAAACAATTCTAAATATTGTTTTTGTACATTTCCACTTCTTTTCTGCAAAAAAGCATTGCACACTATAGAAACAATCAAGCAGATGGACTTTCTCTCTTCTCCCTTCCTATGGTCATTTTGATGTCATTGGCAGAAGAGCTGAAGCCATCTTAGATCTTTTTTCTTTCTTTTTTTTTTTAGAGCGAGAGAGACTGTGCATGTGCATGGGGGGTGGAGGCACAGCAGGGGGAGAGGGAGAGAGAATCTTAAGCAAGCTCCATGCCCAGCTCAGAGCCCGATGTAGGGCTCCATCTCATGACCCTGAGATCATAATGTGAGCTGAAATCAAGAGTCGGACTCTTAACCAACTGAGCCACCCAGGTCCCTCACTACTATCTTTTCTCACTGTAAATCTTAATTATAAGAGTTGACTTGGCGATATGTAAGTTGATTATAGCTATCTTACTTCTCACTTTTTTTTTTAAGATTTATTTACTTATTTTTAGAGAGAGAGTGAGCAGGGAGAGGGGCAGAGAGAGAGGGAATCTCAAGCAGACTCCATGCTGAGTGCAGAGCCTGATGTTAGGCTTGATCCCCAGACCCTGAGATCATGGCCTGAGCCAAAATCAAGAGTTGGATGCTCAACCAACTGAGCCACCCAGGCACCCCAAGCTATATTTAGTTCTCTACATTTGTTGCAAGAATAGTTAACATTTAAAAAAATTTTTGCTACTAATAAAAGATTCCAAAAGAGAGTACACATATTGGCCAATACTTGACAAAGACTCAATGACGGATATATTTATGCAAAGAGTACAATGCTTCCCACATCACAGCACAGGTGGAAAATATTAGTACTTGTATGACACACTGATGGGAGCTGGGGCCAACTGACCTAGAGGCTCTGCCTGCACCTGCCTCACCTAACTGTCCCAAGGGTTTAAGGGAATCATTGCCTTGGCACACTCCATTCATTGGGTGGCCTGGTTGGAGAAGACTTATCTAAAATGCTGGTATTCAAAATGTAGTTTTCATATCAGCAGCATCAGCATCATCTGGGCGGCTCTAAAATTTTAGAGATGCAAAATTGGGGGTGCCTGGATGGCTCAGTCAGTTAAGCATCCAACTCTTGATTTCGGCTCAGGTCATGATCTCAGGGTCGTGGGATCACGCTTCTCATTGGGCTCCACACTGCGCGTGCAACCTGCTCAAGATTCTCTTTCTCTCTCCCTCTGCTCCTCCCCCACAACTTGCTCGCTCTCCCTAAAAAAGAAGAGAGAGAGAAAGAAAGAGAATTATCCCATTAATACTCTCAATTATTCTTTAAGTATTTTAATACTTTTGGCTTAAACTTACTGGAATGAATTCTGTTCTCTGCAACTGAACTTTGATATAGTCAGCTCTGTTTTCAGGATGATGCATGTAATCACTGATTTATTTAGCAAATATTTATTGAGGGTCTTCTCTGAATAGGTGTTTATATATAGTATATGTTATGTATTTATATATAATTAAAAATCATATTCCTAAGAAAGTAGTTCCATCCAAATAGGGCAGAAAAATTAAAGTTCCAACTCCAATCTAATCACCATAAATAATAGTTTCTATGTCCTCATTGGTGTACTGGAAAGAAGATGGGAATTTAGAGACAAAATATTAGTTTTTCTGAACATGGCCAAATGGAGACAGTAAGGACTTGCCCTGTCTACCTCATAAAGTTTCTGTGAAAATCATATAATATAAGGCAATGTATGTGAAACTGCTTGTATATAGTAAAGTTCTATGCAGTGCTGGTTATTTATTTATAATTAGTAATAATAGTAAATTTATCCTACAAACTTTTAACATTGGATGCTTATGATAGCACCTTTAAAGAATACTATTTTTATTTGCCTAATTCTCAATTCAGTGCAAATCCTGATGTTCATGTAATGGCATTCTTTTTTTTCTTTTTTTTAAGATTTTATTTCTTACTTGACAGAGAGAGAGACACAAGCAAGAGAGGGAACACAGCAGGGGGAGTGGGAGAGGGAGAAGCAGGCTCCCTGCTGAGCAAGGAGCCCGATACTGGACTCAATCCCAGGACCCTGGGATCATGACCTGGGCCGAAGGCAGACGCTTAACGACTAAGCCACCCAGGCGCCCCCATGTAATGGCATTCTTAAAGGTAAATCAGAGAATGACTACTTTGTGAAAGGAATTTTCACTTTTGAAAAATATTCAAAATAGGAAATCTTTCAATAGATGTGCCTCATTTAATACAATTGGTTGATTGATGAATTTAAATCATACACATTTTGGTACATCCAGTGTACAAAATGAGCTTGGTTGAAAAATGTAATTACATCTTTTAAATGATCTCATTTCAAGTATGGGTGAGGAGCAAATCAAATTGCAGATCAATCTTTGAGACAAAAAAATAGACATAACTTGCAAAGCTTACATGTTTTATGGGCTTCTTTTTCTTGAGCTACGAGAAAGAGGAGCTTAATTCAGACCAACGAATGTCTCGTCAGTGGCTACTATGTACAATGTTGTAGGTGATGAAGTCACAAAGATGAATGAAATACAGCCATTCTCTAGGCTACAGTCCAATCCAGCATGTCCAAAGCAGCAGCTGCTTGTACATGTGGCTATTGGTCACTTAAAATGCGACTCATGCAACTCAGAAATAGAATTTTGCATTTTCTTTTATTTTTAACTAATTTAAATGTAAATAGCCATGCGTGACTAGTGGCCATTGCATTGGATGGCACAGGTCTAGCCAAACTCAAGAGCTGACATGTGGTTAGGATGCGTGGGCAAAACACTTTCCTTGTCTTAAAATAAAGGTAGTCTATTGATCTTCTGGTCATACGGGTGACAGTGGGGAAAGTGCCACAATGGTTTGGGACCGTACATTGTATCAAGAGAAACAATTATACAATTCTGTTAAAAATCCATTCCTTTTGATTCAAATGTCCCCTAACATGTTCAGAATGCAAAGACATTGCCAGGCCAAGAAAGCTAAAGATAGGAAGGGTTTAAAAAAAAAAAAAAGGAGGTCTAAAAAACCTAGTTTATCGTTATCTTAGTATTCCTTGTCATTTTTAAAGTTGTCCCAGCATAAAAGATCGGGAAAGAATGGGTGAATTAGTAACTTGCTTACCAAAGAAACTTCCTTGATGGGATGAAGTGGGGTGTTTCCAAGAAATTTTTATTTTTCTCAAATTAAAAAAGAAAAGAAGAACCGAGAGCTCATACGTAACAACAAAAAGGTATTAAGTACTACTGATCATTCCCAGTTATTTTACGTTCTACACAATTGGGAATCATCGGTAGCACTTAGTACCGTTTTGTTAAGTGTGAGCAACTGCTTGTTAATTTTGTTTCACTATATTTTCATATGTAAGGTGAATTTACTTTGATAAATTCTATTTACTCTCACCTGGGGATAGAAATGCTATGATTTTACTCTTTTTGCTTATTAAAATTATTTTTAAAGATGTCTAAAACGCTCTCAATTCACAGGAGTTAGAGCGAAGTGGAAATAATTTAAGTATTATTTCTAAGACTAAGTGGCTATCACCGATAATAAGAATCTGAATTTTACCTGTCATTATTTGGTAGATGAGCTAGTCCTCTAAGGTAAATCTATTTTATTTTTGCTGATTTATCACAAATTGTTATTTATTTTTTTAAAGAGGCCAAACATGGTGGCAGTTCTAGCCCCAAAGCGGATGTGCATGATGATAGTACCTGAAAAAGAATACCACTGTGGTTACACTTGACTACACAGCGAGCGAATAGTGCTCAGGGCACTTCCTACAGGGTGCATCCTCTTGGAACCAGTGGCTTCTTTTCACCATAACAAACCCAATGTAGATCAAATTAAAAGGGCTAACTTGGGTACAGCACCACAGTGCCCTTTCTTGGGGATCTCTGTCAAACACAGAAGTGGTATCATCACAAATACACTCTGGATTTGACAAAGTTTCATAGGAACTAATTGATTTGTCTCCGAATGGACTTTGTTGGTGTTAAAACAGGTCTTAATTAAAATATAGCTCTATGGTTTCAATCCTTTGGAAATGTGGCTCACGAGCATGGTGTGCATAAGGGTTTTATTTACCTGATTTTGCAAGAGCTGAGGCAGGAAACAAAGTTTTGTATATTCAGTGAAATAGCCGCAATATTGGAAATTGAGTTTGGGTATGAAAAGTTCATAATTTGTATCTCTAGTTGTTCAAATTATGTATCCATCACAAAATAGAGACACTTCTCTCATGATTTCTGAGGCTTTTCTATAGAAATTAAATTTAAAAATGAACATGAAAACAGCTTAATTTGTAATTTCTTATGGAAGCTAATTAAATTTCCTTGTATCAACAAAAATGGTGAAACTATAATCTATTCACTCCTTTCTAGAATTATAGCTGCATAGCCCTGGCAGAAATTACGGAATAAACTGGTATCATGATAAGTGACTTTAAGATCTGTGTTCATGGCAGTAAAAATAAAACAATAATTAAATCATTCTTCTTGATGAAGAGTACTGGCTCTGGAATCAGATAGCTTGGATTCTAATTCTGACTCTGGTTTACTTTGTCTCTAGGGCAGGTCCCTCAACCCTTCCTGGATTGTTTCTTTTAACTGTACAATGGGCATAGTAACAATAACACCTATTAGAGGGCTTCTGTCAGAATTTGCTGACAGACCCGTATAACGGTTAGCACAGTGCCTGGCACACTGTGAATGGCTGTTATTATTACATGTATATTATATGTGCCTTGTTTCCTCAACTTGATTGCAAACTTTGAGAAGGCAGGGACCATCTCACAGTTTTCTGGTCCCTTCATCACCTAGCACACTATCTTATAAATTAACAGAGTCGGCCCTGAGATTTAAAACTAAAGGGAAACTCAGGGTTAGATTATAAAGGACCTTGACTATGAATTTCCCTAGGGCTGCTCTGGACCTGTCTCCCACTCTAGTAGAGCCCCTGAATCCACTTTGAGTTGTGGCAATGGTAGTTCATGGCCATTTCTTAGCCTAATCAAGAGCAGCCAATCCAATCAAGCATCCAGACAATCAGCCAAAGGCCTGAGGCTATATGTAGTGCAACAGAAATTCCAGATGGTCGTGGCATTTAGGAGCTGTTTCTGGGTTTCTTAGGCATTTCTGGCTACTGGGTGGTGTATAATTTCTTTATCTCATCTAAGTTAAATCATGCAGAGTATAATTTATGCCCTCCTTTAGCTCTTCTCATGGTAGAGTGATGAGCTAGCTATCATTTTCCTTATCAAAGGACTTATTGTCACTGAACAACTTATCAGCAACAAGCTCACAGATAACCCATGGTCAATGTACTGATCTGTGTCCTTTAAACATGCTTTCTATGTTTTACTTCTTCAGTTTTTTTATTGAACAGTTGGAGCTATTCCAAAAAGGAACTAAGTTTCATGCTGATACTTAGTATTTAGAATTTAAACTTAAATTCTGTTTATCAAAATTACCTACCTTCTGTTAGTAAACACTGAGTATAGCAACAATGTTTGGCAAGGCTTGGTTTCCTTATGGATTAATGTGAGAATCGCATTTTAACCTGGTATAATCTAGGAGTTGGAGGTAGCCTTTGAGAATGTAATATTTTCACCATCACTACAAAATATTTGGAAAGTTTGGATAAGGCCTTCCTTCTGGCTCTTCTCATTCTTCCCAATGCTCTGCCAGTAATATTTCCTCATGTAGCTGGCACTGCAGCTCCCTCTTGGATGTTTTTCTTTTTTTTTTTTTAAAGATTTTATTTATTTGACACAGAGAGAGCTAGAGAGAGCTAGAGACAGAGAGCAAGCACAAGCAGGGGGAACCGCAGGCAGGGGAGAAGCAGGCTCCCTGCTGAGTAGGGAGCCTGATGTGGGGCCTGATGTGAGCCTGGGATCATGACCTGAGCCGAAGGCAGCCGCTTGACCGACTGAGCCACCCAGGCGCCCCATCCTCTCTTGGATATTTCTTTTGTCCACTTCCATTCTATCTTAATTTAAAAAATAAATTCCTAAAATTTTTTTAGTTCTATTTTGTCAGTGTACACTTGCAGCTGCACACAAATTTGATTATAAGCTCTATGGTGCTGTGAAAAGCTTGCAATTTTTTCCCCCCAAATGACAGGCAGTGTAAATTACAAAGTACAAAATAGTGTATGTTAAAGCACTGCCAGCAATAAATAAAAACGGCTTTTGGGGAAGAAATAACTTTGGAAATGAGGGAGAACGAGGCGGGAGGAGGAAACCGTCCACATACAGTTAGGAAAAAGCCACATTTAGAGGAGCATCTGAGGGATAAGGACAATGGAAACACGTAAGGCATCTTGATCGAAGGCAGTCCTCCAAGGGGTAAGTCACAGAGGGTAGTTAGGTTGTGTTAGATTTGCTAGTTTCTTTCCTGAAAGATACTGGACTTTTATTTCCCAAGGACCTCAGCCCACTCAGGTGAGTATCTAACTTGTGCCAGGGATCTGCACAGGAACTGGATTTGCAAAGGTGAAAAAGAGCACAGTTCGTCTTCAAGCGTTTCTAGTCTTTAAAACAGAACACCCTAAGAGGTAAGTATAAAGGGCCCAGCTGGAAAAAGAGAAAGCAGCTAGAAGCTTGGAAGAGTCCTCAGGGCTCCACGGAGGAAGTGAGTTGTGGTCCGAAGGACAAACAGAATTTTGTTAGGCTTTTGTATCTTTCAAAAATAAACGATAATGTGAAATAAAGAGATCATCCCGAAAGGAAAGGGTTGGGATGAAGGATGACGTATTATATGGAAGATTTAAAACACATTTAACTGGAGCAGGACACACCAGTCCCCTATAACTGTCAGGAAAGAGGGGTCTAGATGACAAATGGGTGCTAACTGATTAAACTGACATTCACCCCCGTGCAGCGTCTTCTTCAGACTTGCACCTTGCGAAATGTACATCTTGACTGCTGTTCTCGAAAATCTAGTTAGGGGCGGGAAGACAGTGCACCCACTTTCATCAGATTTTGAACACAACATAGGGAGAAGGCTACTTTCATGGTTCCAAACCCTTTTCTCCGCTTAGCCTCTGTAGTTTTAAGGGCTGTACGAGGTCTATCTGCAGGGATTTTAGAGGTTTTCCTCATCCTCTTCTGAAGAGAAGTAATAAAAAGCATTTAAATTAGCGGGAGGGCGGTTAACACCCGCAGCCCTGGCTCCACTGCACGCCTCACCGCCCGCGGGGGTTCACTCCGCGCCGGCCTTCGGCTGAGTCCAACAGCGCTAACGGCCGCCGGGCAGCAACGGCTCCCGGGCAGCGCGCTGCGAGCGTTGTGCGCTCGGGACTCGCAGGCCAGCGGCGAGTTCACAAGGCGCAGGGAGGGGGGCGAGGCCGAGCCGTGGGCGGCCCTTGACGAACAGTCCTTCCGGCCAATTGGAAGCCTGGTCGACTTTTCCCCCTGCCAATAGGGAGCAGGACCCAGGCTGAGGGGCGCTTCCCGCGGGCTGCGGCTGGATTCGATCCTGCGCGGCGGCTGCTAAGGCGGGGGTGGAGGCCCGGCCTGGGCGGCGGGGAGCGGATTAGGGGAGGAGGGAAGACCGGAAGCCACGGTCGCGTCCCCATCCTTAGATTCGCTCCCCCGGGCTGGGAGCGGAGACGGAGGAGGAGGGAGAGGCTGAATGTTGGCTCCGTAATAAAGGGGAGCGGCCGCTCCGGAGCCTCCTCCCGGGGCGCCCCCCCCATCCCGCCCGCTCCCTGCGACCCACCCGGCTCCTGGACGCCCGGCCCCCGAGGCCGGCCCGGTAGCGCAGACCTTCGCTGAAGAGACTCGGCCAGTGGCGGGGACTGGCCGGCGGCGTCCGAGGCCCGCGCCCCGCCGCCACCCCCACCCGCTAGCCCGCCGGTCCCTCCGGCCGC
This sequence comes from Phoca vitulina, assembly GCF_004348235.1. NCBI lineage: Eukaryota > Metazoa > Chordata > Mammalia > Carnivora > Phocidae > Phoca > Phoca vitulina. The sequence continues at coordinate 5,463,017 of NW_022589715.1, read as the reverse complement.
CGCCATGTCCTCCTCCTCATCCTCTCCCAGGGAGACGTACGAGGAGGACCGCGAGTACGAGAGCCAGGCCAAGCGCCTCAAGACCGAGGAGGGGGAGATCGACTACTCGGCCGAGGAAGGCGAGAACCGCCGGGAAGCGACGCCCCGGGGCGGGGGCGATGGCGGCGGCGGCGGCGGCGGCGGCCGGAGCTTCTCACAGCCGGTAACAAAGCGCGGCGCCCTGTCCCCTGTGCCTGGCGGCTCCTCGGGAAAGCAGGGCCCAGCGGCGGGGACTCGGCCCCGGGGCCTTCCGCGCGCCCAGTTTCCCTCTGCTGTTGCGCTGACCCGGTCGGGAAGCGCCGGCTCCTCTCTTTAGGGCTTTTATTCTTTGCCCTACTTGTTTCCCGCATCCCGACCGCGAACCTGGCTCCGGCCTGGCTGCAGGCCCCGCGTGCGAGTTGTCTGCCGGCCCTGAACTTGGGGAGGGTAGCCGGGCGGGGGCGGCGGGGCGGCTTTGCTTCCGCTCCGGGGGGGCTTTGGTGCGCGATTAGCTCTTTGTTAGTTTAACTCCTCCGGCGGCTGGCCGGCGTCGTGACGACCCTCTCTCTCCCTTCTGCCCCTGTGCCCGCAGCGTCCGCGCGCCCGTCTCGGTCACAGGATGGTTGCGTGGGTTCCGCCGGGGTCTCTCTTCGTCTGGGTCCTGAGCAGAGCCGTAACCGAATGACAAATTGCGCTCTGGCGCTCACACCCTAGTTCCCCTTAAGGTTTAATTTCAGAATTTTTACTCTTGGAAGGCATGGCGTGCCTGCTTTGCTACCCAGTTTTCTGATTATTGCTCAGTACAGATTTTAGCTCTTCGATTTAAAAAAAAAAAGTGTTGGTAGGTGTTAACACCACCCTTATTTTCAAATAAAACGAATCTTAAAATCATATCAGCTGTTCATTGACCCTTTATTCCAAATTTGCCCCACGAAAGGAGAAACTGAACTCGGAACTGCATTAAACACACATTCCTGCATTCTTGTTGCTCTTATCAGAAATGTGAGCTGGAGGCAGAAGGAATGTGAAAATCGTCTTATCCACAGCAAGTAGTAGTAACTCAGCTTCAGTTGCATGGAGACTTTAAGGAAACAAAGCAAAGCAAAAGTTTTTGCCCTTTTTTGGTGCACTTAAGATGTCTTAATGGCTTAGATGACCTTTAAACATTTATCACATTTTAATTGTGATTTTTTGAAAGGAAGCTTTACCTGAAGTTTAAGAAATTGTACACGTATATTCTACTTAGAATGTTTAATAAAAGTATTAAGAGGCAAATTATAAGTCTTTTAGCTGTTGTTTGAATTTTTATGTAAAAAATTCAGGTCAGTAGTCCCCAGTGTTAAGAGTTTCCAAATATGAAACAGTGACACATAGGTTTCAACACATTAGAATAAAGCAACTTTTTCTTCCTCTAAAAAATGTTTCCTTATGGGGGTGCCTGGGTGACTCAGTCGTTAAGCGTCTGCCTTCGGCTCAGGTCATGATCCCACGGTCCTGGGATGGAGCCCCACATCGGGCTCCCTGCTCGGCGGGAGGCCTGCTTCTCCCTCTCCCACTCCCCCTACTTGTGTTCCCTCTCTCACTGTCTCTCTCTCTGTCAAATAAATAAGATATTTTTTTAAAAAATAAGTGTTTCCTTATGGCTAGATACGGCTTTTGATTTTTGTGCCTAGGTATTTGGAATATTCAAAATGTGTCTTGGGCATGTGAATAAAAGAAATGCATGTTTTCTTAAAGTTTCAGTTCAAAGCCAATTCCACTGTGGAATTTGGAAGCCGGAATATTGTAACTGATATTTTAGATGGAGCCGATGGATCAGTGTATTTCTTTTGCCAAAAGTCCTCTAAGTTTTTTGTGTAGTAGCATGAAATGTCTTCCCTTAAGTGTCTTGAAAAGATACTTTAATCTTTTTATGAAAAAAATTTTTTTTGAAAAATAGATATTAAGGCAATAGTATTATTTTGGATGTTGGGAAGAAAATAATACATAATTAATATATCCAAAGTGAATTGTATCTGGCAGTGGAAATAGCACTGGGCAGGGCTTGGGGAGAGTCAGAAGTCTTAGCTAGCATACAATATGTGCCTTAGGGAAAGTCCGTTAACTACTACTCTTGAGTTCGCTTAGTCTGTAAAATATAAAAGTTGAACCTTTCCATACCTGAAGTTGTAGTTCAGTGATTACTGTAATGCAGCTTTTAAATTACCCAAGCAGAAACTACTATATGCAGATTGAGTTATAAATTCTAATTTTTGTTTATTTTACTGTTGTTTTGTTTCTTAGGAGAGAGTGAACTGCTTTTATTTAACTGTAGAACCAGTACTGCACTGTGAAATCTAATGAAGGTTTATTTTTCCTGTTTTAAACCTTTTTATTCATGTAAATTTTGGTACTATTTTGAAATTATTGCAGCTATGGAAACCTGTACATAATAAAATTTTATTAGGATAGGCATTCCCTGGATAGAAGTTTAATGTCTAGTGCGTCATCAGCCAGAAATATGGTAATTCATCTAACCGAAATGAGTTTGGCTCCACCTCAGTTGTCCTCCAGTCCAGCCAGGGAAGAAATACCTTGTGGTCAAACTGTTAAACAACAGTAAATGCAGATTAGGTACAATGATAAGCAATCTTTTCAACTCCAGTTGGAGGTTTGTAAGGTGCAAAGTAAGACTTCAAAAATTTATATTATTTAGCTTTAGATAATTAAGTTTCCACAAGTGCTTTAATAATGTATTAATTAGATTTAAAGAGGAAAGTGAGTATTTAAGAAAAGCAGTGTTGGGGTGCCTGGATGGCTCAGTCAGTTAAGTGTCTGACTTGATTTCGGCTCAGGTCCTGATCTCAGGGTCGTGAGATAGAGCCCCACCTCAGGCTCTGCACTTAGAGGCTATTTGTCCCTCTCCCTCTGCTCCGCCCCTCTTACGTGCTGTCAAATAAATAAATCTTTTAAAAAAAGAAAAGTAGTGTTTTTACAAATGCCCCTGTTTAAAGATGAGTTGATCATTGTGAATGATAATGATGTGTTAAGGTGTATAGAGAAATGAGTTAGAAAAAAAGAAATGCATTAGCAGGTTGGATATGAGAAATAAGACACTCTTCAAATTTATGACTTCTGGCACTTAATTTGAAGATCAAAAATTCCTAGAGTGTTTCAGATTAACTGGGCTGCATTGTTGAACAAAGCTGGATTATGGAGGTTTGTGCTATGTATTATACAATTTATTCTCATAGAGTGAGTGGTGTTCTTAAATTTAGCAGGACCTTCAAGATCATATTAATGGTAAATTTCTGTATCTGCTTATTTTTAAGAAAGCAGCTTGACTTCCAAATATTAGGGTTTTACTTGGCAAAACCAATTGAGGAATTAAATTGGGAGGTTACATAGAAAAGATCTGCTTTTATAAAGACTGGTATCAATAAAGATTTATGGAGTGCTAATTCATTTTGGAGACTTTCAAGTTTTTCTTTTATTCTATTCTGCCAGTGAGTAAACAGGCAAATCAGGTTGTTAAAGTGGTTTGTTTGCTGATGAGGTGAAAATTTAAGTTTCTCAACTTTTAATAAATAGACTTACAAGATGGCAAAATGCCAAGATAAAAGTGTAGATCTTAGGATTTTCTAATGGTATATATTAGGTAGAAAATCTAGTTTGAATTTAAGATACACTTCTATACTTTTAGGGTCTGAATTACAGAGATGCATAGGGATATTATGATGGCTTATTGGATGACTATGGGATGGGAGATGAGATGCGGTCACTTTGTTAGCTTAACTCCTACAGGAAAAGTTAAGAGGCTGACAGTGAGCATAGTAACTACACCCTGGGCAATAAAAAAGTTAAAGGATGTGTGCCCTGGAGGTAAGTGCCAGCGTCTCGAGGCTTCTATAGCAATAACGTTCTCTGTCTCCTTTAGCAACTCCTGTTGCAATAGAGTGAGGATTTTCTGGCTTGGCATTAGGAAAGAAGTGAAAAGTAATAGGTTTTACTATCTTTCGGTTTTAACAAGTCACTGTATTTCTTTGTGTTAGTACATACAGTGAAAAGAGTTGCTAATAGAGCCATAAGCCCAACCAAGGCAGGTGTCTTGGATCTGCTACCAACATGCTTTGTGACTTAACCTCTCTGGAACTCGGCGATCACATGAGAAGGTTGGATTAGATGATCACTGTGATCTCTTAACTCATCAAAAATCCAATACTTGAGCCCTTTTTGTGTGCTAGGTGCTGTTCTCAGTGATGGAGATATAAAAGTTTAAAAAAAATTCCGTATCTAAAAATCTGTGATTCTACGTCATTTAGTGCTTTTTTTGCCTCTATGAATTGAATACAACTTTCAAAGCTTGTAGTTGCAGCCACAGCAACAATTCAGGTGAGCTTAAGCAAAACAAAAAGTTGGCAGAGGTAGGGAGTTTATTGGCCCATGTAACAGAAAGCCAAATTGTGGCAATGGTTTCAGGCATGGCTGGATCTAGGGATTTAGATGATGTCATTGAGACTTGATTCTGTATGCTCTATTTCCTCTATGTAGTTATAAAGCTAGACTTACATTCTTTTTTTTTTTTTTAAGATTTTTATTTATTTATTTATCTGACAGAGACACAGCGAGAGAGGGAACACAAGCAGGGGGAGTGGGAGAGGGAGAAGCAGGCTTCCCGAGGAGCGGGGAGCCTGATGCGGGGCTTGATCCCAGTACCCGGGGATCATGACCTGAGCTAAAGGCAGACGCTTAACGACTGAGCCACCCAGGCGCCCCTAGACTTACATTCTTACAGCTAGCAAGTGGAGAACACCGTTCTCCCCAGTGTCCGTATGTATCCCTTCTGATCAACACTTTTTATCTTCTCTCTCCCTGCAACTAATCACTGGGCTACCTCTGAAATTGGTCAGGCATGACTGTGTGATTGAGAATACCAGTGGAGTAACAGAGTTCCAGGTGCGTGTGTGTGTGTGTGTGAATGTGTGTATGTGTTTAATCAGAAGAAGGGAAAGGGGTTCTGGGTAGGCAAAACCAAATAATTACTACATGAGCAAAAAAGCAAAGGTTTTTTTCTTAATTAAAAAAATTTTTTTTAATTTAAAAAAAGTTTATTTTTTTTATTTTTTAAAGATTTTATTTATTTGAGAGAGAGAGAGAGCACAGGAGGGGGGAGGGTCAGAGGGAGAAGCAGACTCCCCACTGAGCAGGGAGCCCAATGTGGGGCTTGATCCCAGGACTCTGGGATCATGACCCGAGCCAAAGGCAGATGCTTAACACCCAGGTGCCCCAAAAGCAAAGATTTTTTAAAAAGTTATTTGAATCATATGGCTGTTCTTTTTAATCTTCGCTCTGTTATGTGATCAAGTGTACCTAAAAACTTTAAATAAGAAAATTAAAGGGTTTCCCGTATTTTGGATCTGCTCTATTGTTTCTTTAGAAAAAAAAAGAAACGGGTGCCTGGGTGGCTCAGTCGGTTAAGTGTCCAACTCTTGATTTTGGCTCAGGTTATCATCTCAGGGTGGTGGGATCGAGCCCATGTTGGGCTCCATGCTGGGCATGTAGCCTGCTTAAGAGTCTCTCCCCGCCCCCCTTTCTCCCTCTCTTAAAAAAAAAAAGAAAGAAAAAGAAGTAAAGAGATATGATTGTTTAATAAGAAAAATTGTAACACTCTAAGCATAGTGTGAGTTAAAAAATATTCGCAGCTGCCCCTTAAAACACCTTTTTTCTTCATTTGTATGAACAACCCAAATAAAAGGGATAACCTTAAATCTCTAGAAATACTGTACTCATTTCTTGGTATAATGTTGATAAATTCTTTTTTTTTTTAATGTTGATAAATTCTAATGCATCCAGAGAATGATTACCAGAATGGAAAAGACACTTGAAATCACATTATAAGAGGAATGACAGAAGAATCTGGGGCTATTTAGCCTGAAGGGTATATTTAGGTATGGTTTGAGTAATCATTACAAATAATTGGAGGGTTATCTTTAGAAGAGGGAAATGTAGATAAGGGCAGGGGGCACCATTTAATATTTCTTGAACCCTTGCTAAATAACTACATCTTGCACTGTGCTAGACATTTTATATTTATTGTTCCACTTATTTACTGTAACCTTACATGATACGGATTTTTTTTTTTTTGTAGTGAAACCGAGGCTCGAAAAGGTAATTAGCCTAAGATCAGTGAGCCAGTAAGTGTCCAAAGATTCAAATGCTGGTCTGACTTCAAAGGCCATTTTGGATACAAAACTACAGAGAGACAGATTTGGGTGCATATTATGAAGAATTTTCTAAAAATATAATGGATTGTCTCATGAGTAGTATGTTTCTTGTCATTGGAGGTGTGTAAGGAGAAGCTGGATAATCACTTGGCAGTGGTTCTGTGTCTGGTGTTGGGGTATGAATTATTGAATTTGAGGTTGGTCTTTTTTAATCCTGTAATTGTAAGAGGGCAGAAGAAGGCTGTTCATTTGCTCTTGAGCATGTGTTGTGCTATTAAGCATGTGTTGTGTATGGTGATGTCGGGAAAACAGAAAAGCCTAATAAGGACATTGTGCCTGGCCTTTACTGGTTTACAGTTGTTGCTTTACTATGTGAAGAGACATTAATGGGCCCTTTTTTTTTTCTTTTTATTAACATGCATTATTTCAGGGGTACAGGTCTCTGATTCATCAGTCTTACACAATTCACAGGCTCACCATAGCACATACCCTCCCAGCCACCCCATCCCTCCCACCCCCCTCCACTCCAGCAACCCTCAGTTTGTTTCCTAAGATTAAGAGTCTTATGGTTCGTCTCCTCCTCCGGTTTCGTCTTGTTTCATTTTTCCCTCCCTTCCCCTATGATCCTCTGCCTTGTTTCTCAAATTCCTTATATCAGTGAGATCATATGATAATTGTCTTTCTCTGATTGACTTAATTTGCTTAGCATAATACCCTCTAGTGCCATCCATGTCATTGCAAATGGCAGGATTTCATTTTTTGATGGCTGCATAATATTCCATTGTGTATATATATATATATATATATATATATATATATATATACACACACACCACATCTTCTTTATCTAATGGGCTCTTATTCCTCTCAGAATCTTCATTTATACTCTGTTGAGCTTCCCTTCTCTTCAGAAGAGTGTGGTCTTCAATCAGCAATAGTCAAAATTAGCACTTAAAGTTGGTATTATTAGGGGCGTCTGGGTGGCTCAGATGGTTAAGCGTCTGCCTTCGGCTCAGGTCATGATCCCAGCGTCCTGGGATCGAGCCCTGCATCGGGCTCCCTGCTCCGCGGGAGGCCTGCTTCTCCCTCTCCCACTCCCCCTGCTTGTGTTCCCTCTCTCGCTGTGTCTCTCTCTGTCAAATAAATAAATAAATAAATAAATAAATAAGTTGGTATTATTAAAGTTGGTCCTTGAGATAGCCTTTAAGGGGCTGGGAGTTTGGAATGATTATGACTAGACTGGTCTATAGCCTGCAAAGGGGACCAAATAATGCCTCCATTATAGTTGACAAAGTTTGCCTAAAGAAGGGATAGAGTAATTAAAAAAGAAAAAAAGTATATGTAAAGTGAAGGCATGCCTTCATTTGCTAAGTGCTCACTTGGAATATTGTTTTTAGTCTGATAAGTAATCAGTATAAATAGATCAGGAGGGAGCCTAGATAACTAAATATTTGAAATGGAAGGACTTTGGGCTTCTGTATGAGAAAGGATTAAAAAAAACTTTTCAAACTGGAGAAGACATGATCAAAGTGTTAATACATGGATGGGGTAAATAATACTGATTTAGTCACCAATTTAGGAATTGGATAATGCTTTAAAGAGGTAATTTTAGGGTAAGTAAAAGAAGTACAGATGATTTCAGATTTCTTACCACCAGTATGTAGCATAGGTAGAGATAAGAAAATACTGATTTGAGAAAAGTTTTAGGGGGCGCCAGGGTGGCTCAGTTGGTTAAGTATCTGACTCTTGATTTTGCCTCAGGTCACGATTGAACCCCAACGTTGGGCTCTGCCCTGAGCATGGAGCCTGCTTAAATTAAGATTCTCTCTCCCTTTTCCTCTACCTCCCTTCCCCTCCTTGTGCACACTCACTCTCTCTCTCTACAAACAAACAAACCCCAAAACTTTTAATATTGGGGGCATAGGGGTGGTAAAAATATTGTTTGAAAAGATATCACTAATATATTAGATTTATATTTGGAAACAACCCTAGGATTTTTTTCTTTTTTTATTTAAACAGAAGGGATAAAAAATTTTTAAGTTCAGGAAAAGGGGACATAATATAAAGATTAGAGAAATATCAAGGTAGATAAACTCATGAATGGCATATTCACCGAGTGGGAATTAGGAAAATACAAAGGGAATAGGATATGTTCTCTGCCGTGAAGTTGAGATAATTGTATCTTCCCCTAAGTACCATGTTGCTTGCATTTAATAGCTTCTAGCTTCTGAAGAATGACTTAAGTCTTGAACTGTTCCATTTAGGAAATAAAATTAAATAATAATATATTAATATCAGATATTTTTGAGGGATTTTTAAAAATTGGTCCTATAATCCATTTCTTTGTGAGAAGACCAATTTGAAAAATAGTCATATTTTTTAGCATTGTATTCAAGATAGTGGTTATCCACGATGGGAAGGGAGGTAGATATATTCAGCTGATTGGTAGTGTTTTATTTATTAAACTGGGTGGTGAGTTAATGACTGTTTATACTGTTCTTCATACCTTATTGTAGGCCTTAAATATTATATAGTAAAATAATTTCCCAACTTTTTATTATGTGAAATATTCAATTACATATGCCCTTCACCTAGATTCAGCAGTTTTTAACATTTTGCCATTTGGGATTTTATCTCCATATGTGTATATCTATATTTATATACATTTTTTTCCCCTGAACTGTGAAAGTAACTTGTACACACTGTAACAATCCATCCCTAAATATCCCAGCTTTCCTAAGAATAAGGATATTCTTTTCACATAAACATTACCATTATCATAATGGTACCTAAGACAATAAATAGTTCTGTTACATAATATAATATCCTGTCTGTATTTAAATTTCTCCAGTTGTCCCTAAGATGTCTTTTATAGCAGTTTTTATCTGTTATAAAATAAAGACTCAAGTAATGCCTTTGGTTGTCTCTCTTTAGTCTTAATCTAAAATCTTCCACTTTTTTTATACTAACTTTTTGAAGAGTCTTGGCCAATGTAGTTTTCTTCTGCACATTTACCTTCACCAGCTGATTTCTAAGGATCAACTGAGATGACTTATTTCTTGAAGTTTATTGTTGTCTCATTGTTTTTAGAGTAAAACTTGTTTAAACTTTAAATATGTGTTCCGAATTAAGTTTTCAGGTGTGATTTAGAGCTCTTTTCCTGCATTGTTGTCCAGTTATATTTAGTAGCTTAATGATGATAATGCACATTTGGTTGTTGAGTTTCACTTAGGCAGAGTCTCATTTGTTAAGGTTGTTAATAGAGTGTTTGGTTACATAGTGTACAATCAGAGTGATTCATTTCAAACTTAGTGGCATGTAATGAATATCTGCTTGACCATAGAAAAGACTCAGCATAAGCAATTCAAATGAAATTCCACCTATTGAATTAGTATTTGCAGAGGACTGAATTTATTTGTTGAATTTGACAGTAGTGTAAGAGAATAGTCGTCCCATGGTTGCTTTACATATTTAAATCAGCTCTTTTCTTTAAGCCATGATGTAATTTTTTTATTGGCAGGGCACAGGACTGTTATATTTTTCTAATAGTCTTTATAGTAAAGAGAAATTGGTGAGTCTTTTAAAATAGTCATAAAGAGATGTAACTTTCTTAAAATGATTAAGTTTTAAAGGTAAAACATTTGTGCTTTTAGTCTGTAGGAGGAAAAAACCTTTCATTTAATAGATTTTTTTGGTGTGTGTATATGGATCGTATGTGGAAGTCATTTCTGAAGTGAAATAAGAGAGATGCCCAGTAGCTAGTTGTAAATACAGATTTTTGTCTTAATAGAAGTTGAATAAGTAAACGAGAGAGCTATTTTCATTTTCAAAGTAATTCTCATACATAGTCCATATACTTATATAAAAACTGCCTCCTAGGAGTACTCAGAGATACACAGTACTCCGTAAAAGCCCTGGAAGGCTTGCATTTTTGAGGGTTACTTGTTCATCAATAGAGATGGTACCTTGTATAAATTTAAGCTGTCAAGTGTAGTGCTTTCCCATGTCAGGCTCCCTCCTCGCAGGGAACTGCTTCTCCCTCTCCTCCCTGCTCTGCTCTCTCTCACTATCTGTCTGTCTCTCAAATAAACAAATAAAATCTTTAAAAAAAAAAAAAAGAGCTTCAAATTATAGTGGGACTAGATAACCAATTAAACAAGGACAAAAGAGGATATAAATAAAGTTTACAATCTTTATATTAAACATTTTAAATTGGGACTTTTTGTTCATTTGGACTACTTGAGATTTTTATTTTATGGAGGTGAAACTATGAAATTATGAATATAAAATATAATTCCAGTCATAGCATACTCTGTATCTGCTGAATTTGTTTCTGAGATTTTATTGAAGTTGAAATAAGTTATTAACTTAATGTTGTACTTCTTTTTAAGAGAGAATGCTCCCTTTTGAGAAATCAAATTTTTCATGCCAAACATTTAATTGATTTTATTCTCAGGTCCTTTTGCTAACTTGTGAATGCAATTTGGTTTGGATTTTTTTTTTTTTTTTAATGTTTGCTTTTTAATGCAGAATTGAATTTACTAAAGATGCAATTTAGACTTCTAAAGTTTTTAACTAGAAATTATTTTCTTTTGCTAGGAGGCAGGTGGAAGTCATCATAAAGTTTCTGTTTCACCTGTTGTCCATGTTCGAGGACTCTGTGAATCTGTGGTGGAAGCAGACCTTGTGGAGGCTCTGGAGAAATTTGGGACAATATGGTAAGGCTCATAGGGACTTCACGCAGATTGAAAACAGTATGGTAAAAGCCTTGATGTTTAACCATAGTATATATTGCTTGCCTGTGACTGTATTTCTTTAGAACCTCTGTATTTCTTTTAAGCCTCTTATTTTTAACCTTCTGGGATGATGCATGGATGTATTTTTGTGGATCCATGATCACCTCACACTCCTCAGCCAGGTTGTATGTAAAATAGATTATGGCATCTTTCATCTGATTTTCAAATGAGTCCATGATTCCTTGTTAAGCACTGTTTTAATGTTTGAATGAGTTGATAACACCCTTCGTCCTCAGAGTTTTAAGTAGTGGTACTTAAAAACTGATTTTTTGTTGTTTATTTTGGAATATTTAAGAATTAATAGGCAAGTAACAGTGGGTAGATTAAGGATAGGCATTATTTGCTTAGGTGTATGTTGCTGAGTTCTTATGCAGACCATGAGCAGTCAGTGTTTTATCCTAGTTTGTTTTATTTTTGTGTTTAGTATTCACTCAGGCTCCTCCTTTCTCTTCCCACAGCTGGTGTATGCTTAAGGATATTGACTTAAGTGAAAACATAATCAGAAAAGTGAATCTGCTGCCAAAAATAGACACTCAAAAATTCTTTCTAAATTATTTTTGGAGTATGCCCGGCTGTTGTTCTCTTCTTAGTATGGGTAGCCTGGAGTTGATTTTATTATTTTTTCCTTGGTGAATACGTTTGGGGTTTTGGTTATAGGCATCAGAGACACAGACTAACTCAAAATATAGAAACAGCAGAGAAATTTCAGTATATTTGCTGAGATTGATTGCTTCAATCTTACAAAAATTTATGTGGGGTTCTGAGTTTTGAAAGGATGCATAACTAGATGGTGAGAGAGTAATCAGAGATGTCCGGCAGGAATTGTTGCTTCAAAGGAATAGTAGTGTTAGGTGACACCTTCCATCATGGCATCTTTTTTTCTTTTTTTAATTTAATTTTATTTTCCTTGATGACCTTATTGAGAGGTGGATGACTTGGGAAACCTGTTATCCTCAACTTATGTACCTCAGAAACCACAGTTACATATTGTTATTGGCAATCTACACGGGCAGGAGAAAGTCCATTTCTTAAAGTGTCATTAAGATGACTGTATCACTTCTTGTCATTTCAAGTGGATATTGGAAATGAAGTTTGTCTGGAGCTTTATATATTGAAGCAGACCCTTAGACCTTATTTAGACTTGACATGTTGGCGCTAAACTAACTCTATGGGTTGCATTATCCCATGGAGTTAGAAAGAGATGGTTATTTCTGGCTTATTTTTTCTTCTGTTTTTTTATATTGGGCTTTTAAAGTTATTTCCTTAAAGTGAAGAAATACTGAAGCAATATTAGAAAACAAGTTGATAAGCAAATACTGGTGGAAACTTTAGAGAAATAATAACTGTATTGATATTTTGATGTTAATTATGACCATGACCCAGATGTTGGGCATTAAAGAAATAGGACTATTTGTTGAAGTTGGTGAGTTATTTGAATCACTTTTGAGTGGCCTGTACATTTTTAGCCTGAATACTTTTTGATATTTAGTCCATGGTAGAGTGTTTTATATATGAATGTAATTCATAATTTGCATAGTACATCATTCTACCCTCAGGATTGGTAGTTTTGTGGATGAAAAAGTCATGAAATAGGGGCTCCTGGGTGGCTCAGTCATTCAGCGTCTGCCTTCGGCTCAGGTCATGATCCCAGGGTCCTGGGATCGAGCCCCACATCGGGCTCCCCGCTCAGCAGGAAGCCTGCTTCTCCCTCTCCCACTCCCCCTGCTTGTGTTCCGTTCCCTCTCTCACTGTGTCTCTCTCTGTCAAATAAATAAAATCTTAAAAAAAAAAAAAAGTCATGAAATAATTGGAACAAATTAGTGTATAATTAAAAGTTTAATTGGCATAAATATGTGGAATAGGAGTTTTAATTGTATGAAATGCTCTTGAATAAGAGGTGGCTACTGTTGAAGCTGAAAGAATCTTGAATAGCCTCCAAAGAGGAGTTTTGCTTCAAAATGTTGCATTTATAGAACCTTTCTCTGTTTATTTCTTTAGTGGTGTGTGTGGGATTATAAAGATTATATAGAAACTGCTCATATTAAAAAGATGTGTCGCTAAGTTCAACATAGAGTAAGTTTATACCTAAAAACTAAATGCGTAGGATAGAATACAGTGTTGAGAATGGTTGTGTCAGTATAATAAAATTCTATATATTTTTTGTCTTTATTCTGTAATGTATTCATGTATTAGGATCAAAAGAATGTTTAAAAATCTATACTGAGTCTCTCTTCCTCCCTTTTCCCCTTCCATTAAAGGAGAGGATGCTACGTATAATTAGCTGTATTGGTTTAAAATTTTAAAACAAAACTTTTGGGACCTAATTTGTATAATAAATCTTTTGCTGCCTCCTGTTTTCATTTAAAAATTAGTAAATGTGTTTCGAGTTATAAGTTGAAAGCACTGACCCTACCATGTCCCTTAGCCCTTTTGTTAATTTTTTTCTTTTCTTTGGTCTTCCCGTCTTCCTCAATACTAGTGCTTTTAAAGATTTCTTGTAAATTATGTGCCAGACAGTTTAGGTGCATTCTAAAATGTTTGTGACATTCTAGTTTCCCCTTCTTTATCTTCATGTAATGGCACTTCTTAACTTTTAAGTCTGTGCTTCTAGCTCACTTACTGTAGTTACAGAAGGCAGTTTTACTATGACCATGTCTATAATAGGCAAATAAAGAATTTATTTTTGAACCTTTGTAATTTTCTGTGTGCCAAAGAATCAGAGGGCATTATTAACGTATTTACTTGGTAATACCATTTAGCTATTCAACCAACTTATATTTTTGTGAGAGGGGAATGTTTATTCTTCTTTCATTTCTTTAGCGTAGTCCTGATTCCAGGGTTTTCTAATTTTTGTATGCAAGACTTCAGAACTTTAGCAAGAAATTTTTAAAAGGAATGTTTTTCTCTGCTGGGATTTATATTTTGCATTCATAATTGGTAAATCTTTAATTCAAGGTCTTTTGTTTCTGTATTTTCTTTAATTTTGAACGATGTGGGTGGGGAGAACTAACAAGCCTCATAGACCAACAAATATTGATTGAATGCCTGTTATGCATCAGCTCTGTTTCTAGATTCTGAGGATATGAAGATGAATGAGGCAAGGCAAGCAGTTTGTATGTAGTAACATAATCTTGACAATAGGATTGTCAAGTTGAAACTCTTTCAAGTTTTTTTTTTTTTTTCCTTTCAAGTTTTATAAATGAGGAAGCTGAAATTCATAAGAAATTATGTAACTTGCCAGGTTACAAAGTGGTCTGTTTCTTATTAATAAGCCATTTGCCACTTTCTAAAGGGTCGCAGTAGCTTATTGAGAAACAGTGCTTTCACTGAGTACCTGATCTGATGTTTTTTTCTGCAGCCTTCTACTGTTATAAAACCATGATAATTGTTTTTTTAAAACATTTTTAAGGTGCTTGTTCTTGTGAACAGAGGACATGTTGTTTTTCCTGGTATGATCCATGTGCTTTGACTTCTTTCTTCCCTTCCTCCCTTCATTGCTTTATTTTTCATTTCATATACTAAAATATGTTCTTCCAGTGAGATGTGAATAACTTCACCCTCTTGCTCATAGGCAACCATGATTACTATAATCTAGTGAATATCTTTTCGTAGATTCTTTAATATTTAAAAATATTTTGGAGGAGATTATTTGTATGAAATTTGGTTGGTTTGGAGTTGCTTCTATGTATCTTTTGATTCTCTAGTTTTTAGTAAGATAAATGAAAGTATATAGTCAGTTCTTAGTTATTAGTGTGGGCACTTATTTATTTGGAAAATTTAATAGAGGTAGTAGTTTCTGTTGTTTAGGGGTCCTATCTGCTAATCTTCTGTTCAGTTTTATTTCCATTGGTTTCTATATCTAGATATTTTCTAATACTGCTTGGGAGTGGCAGCCTGAAGAATAAATGGGGCGGTGTCATTAGTAACTGATAACAGAGACTTATGCTTGAGGAGGGCAAAAAGTGGAAAACCTTTCAGTCACAGGAGGATAAGCTTTCAAATATGCATCATCTATCTGGTGTACCACAATTTATTTGGATGATTTAAGAATTGACTAACACTGGATAAATGTAGTGAAGAATACTAATCTGTGTGATTTGACACATTTTTATTAAAATCTGCTTTTCCTTGATTGAGAATAAATAATGTTAACTGAATGTATTATATTTGGGTATTCTTTCCAATCTCCCTTTCAGCTATGTTATGATGATGCCGTTTAAACGGCAGGCTCTAGTGGAATTTGAAAACATAGATAGTGCCAAAGAATGTGTGACGTTTGCTGCGGATGAACCTGTGTACATTGCTGGTCAACAGGCTTTTTTCAACTATTCTACAAGTAAAAGGATCACTCGGCCAGGAAATACTGATGATCCATCAGGAGGCAACAAAGTTCTTCTGCTATCAATTCAGAATCCTCTCTATCCAATTACAGTGGTATGCATTTTAGTATAATAAACTAAATTAAAAGTGATTTTGAAAATTGCCCCTAGAGTGACTAACCTATACTTTTCTTCACTGCCATCTAGATATTTAAAAACAGTGTTTTTTAAAAGAATTTTTAACATGAATCTTAATTTTGACTGTCATGTTTAATGAACAAAGAAATGGTGAGCACTGAAGCTAAAAAGGTCAGAAGTGCAGTTGTCACAAATAAGCACTTTTAAAAATTTGTATTATTTAGCATCAGTATTAACTGTTTCTGATAAGGAATTAGACAGACTTGTTAGAAATAATCCAAGAAATTTCTCTCACTTGCATGCCAGCACGTGTTAAGAGCATCTACTAGGTAAGGACAGAATCCCAAAGATGTATATATTATAAGTGGTTTTGAGATAACTTATTAAAAACCTGTCTGATTTACTTAAAATTTCCTGTTTCGCCCTTTAAAAAAGTGGTATTAGCAGAATTTTTACAAAGGATTCATGTCCTGAACCAATTAAGTTTTCTACTTCATAATGAGATGCTGTTTCATAATAAGCCAGTGACAAGGACACTTTATTTTTGTGATGAATAGTATATCACAGTAAGGGAAGCTTCAATTAGTATGATTTCAAGTAAGGATATATGATATTGGGACATAAAAGAAAGCATAAGATACTATTTAAATTAGATATTTACCTCTGTAATATTTCTAGACTTATTAATAAGCAGTATTAATTAGTATTAATTACAGTATTTGATGTTTGGGAAGAAAGAATGTACCTAATCTAGTACAAGTATTCTGATTTGTTTATGGTTGTATCCCTAGAACCTAATGGTGCCGCTGTGTAATTGTAGGTGCTCAAGAAATTTCTTGATAGTTGAAGAATTTTTCTTAAGTAGGTATTTAAGTTCTCTCTTATTTAATTCAGAGATCTTGTTTGCTGACATCTAACATTGTATAAATGATCTTCCCAGAATCTTTTCTCTATATAGTCGTTGTCCCTTGAAAAATGAATACCAAGTTACTACTGTTACTACTTCTTAATAAACATTTATTACTATAATTCAAGGGATTATAAAACAATCTGGAGTCACATTTGGAAAACAAAACATAAATTAATTGATTATAGTTTCGGTTTACTTATTGTATATTGTCAGACATTATTTTAGGTACCTTTTAAAATAAGAATCAAGGATTTATTTAGGAGATAAAATAGGTAGCAGTCCTTTTGAAATGTTTCATTTTAACTTCTCTAATGTTGGATATACTGTATGGGTGAGGAAATAACTTTAGAAGTGTAACAGTTTTTAAAAGTTTAATTAGTAAAAGTTTAATTAGTAATGAATAGAAATGATGTCTTGAGGGTTTTTTTTTTTTTTTTAAGTTGAAAAAAGCGGGGTGTAATTTTCTTGTTTTTCCAAATATAAAATGTGAAGAAATCTTGTTTTCTTTCCTTCATAGGATGTTTTATACACTGTATGCAACCCTGTTGGAAAAGTACAACGTATTGTTATATTCAAGAGAAATGGGATACAAGCAATGGTTGAATATCCTTTACTTATAAATTTTTTTATTGATGTATAAGATTTCTGTGTAATATGGTCTTATTTTTTCCTGCTTAATCATATCCTGACAAGTGGTATTTATTCTCAGTTCTTCCCCAAAGATCTACTTGTTTTAGATTTAAAAAATGAAACTGCAGTACCCACAGATAAGAATAACTTGCTACCTAAGAACATTCCAGTACTTCATCTCACAGTATGCTTTGTCTTTTTAATGGGGAAAAAATAACATTATTTGATAATAATGTACATTTATACCTTTTTATTTTATTTTTTAAAATTTTCTTATTATGTTCAGTTAGCCAACATACAGTACATCATTAGTTTTTGATGTAGTGTTCAACGATTCATTAGTTGCATATAACACCCAGTGCTCATTTATACCTTTTTAAAATGTATCCCAAATGGACTATTCTGACTCTCTCCTTAAAATAGGTAGCTTGGAAGTACTAAAACTTTGTAGAGTCAGTAATACAAAACTCTTCTTCCCTTTTTTGGTTGAATTTTTCAAATGGTCATGGTTTATGTAAAAACTTTTTTGTTACATTTAATTGTTGAGTAAAAAGAGCAAGTTGCAAAATAGTATGTATTGTATAATCCCATGTAAAAATATAACTATCCCCCAACCTGTGTGTACATGTGTATGCATAAAAAAGGTGGGGGCTATACAGCAAACTCTTAATAGTGCTGACTTCAAGCAAGGTGTTTTTGTCCCTTTTTTTTTTTTTTAACCACTTTGGTGGTTTGATTTTTTTAAACAACTATAGACCCAAGTAATTTTTTAAAACCAATAAAATGAAGATAGTTAAATGATTATAAAACTCTGCCTTCTCAGAAATATATAAAAATCAAATATTTGTTTTATATAGTTTTTTTGTGACGTTTTTCCTCCTTTAAGAGTAAAATATTTCCTGTTTCAAGATAGCAAACTGTCGTTTACCAGGGAATGGGACCATGCTCCATTTCCCCTCTTCTTTTCAATTTATAAAGTACTTTTGATTATTTATAAGGATTAATGTAGATAGTTTGGTTTATTATGTTTTCTTTGGTACCCTGGATCTTAAAAATGAATTTGCCTAAAATTCATCTAGAAATTTTATTGGTAAAACATTTCTAGAAGGGAGAATTATGTTTATTTTCAGTCCTTTTCTTAGGCAGTGAATAATGATTAAATATTGGACACCTTAAACCAAATTTCCTTAATAGAGCTTATGTTTGAATCAGTCCTTTGTGCCCAGAAAGCTAAAGCAGCACTCAATGGAGCAGATATATATGCTGGATGTTGCACACTAAAAATCGAATATGCAAGGGTAAATATTTTTTCAACACTTTGCCAAAGAAATATTTATGCTTTGGATATATAATTTGAGCTTACTTTCTTTTTAATCTTAACAGCCAACTCGTCTAAATGTTATTAGGAATGACAATGACAGTTGGGACTACACTAAACCGTATTTGGGAAGACGAGGTAAGTATTTTATGCATTTTAGAATGTACTTAAATCTGCTGACAAATTTTTACATACAGTTAGATTCCTTTTTCCGGAGGTGAGCTAGTTCATTCAAAAGAAAACCTTGTTGGTGAATGCTTTTGTTGCAAAAGGCCATGTAATGCTGGAAAATAACCTTGAAATTAGTGCCCCCTACTGGTATGTACTGAGTTATTTATATTTAGTTCAACAAGGAGCCCACACATACAGGCACGCCCGCAGTTCAAGGACTTGCATTTCTCCAAGCAGCTCTCTCTCTTTGGAGGAGAGGAAACTGATTCAGAATATTCCTTACAAACTGCAAACTTGCACACTGCTTCTCTATGGAAAGGACTTTTCCCCCAAGCTGGACGAGGCATTAAGAAGGATAGAGGACTCCAGCAGGCTGACTCTACACTTCATCATGCACAACATCGGCATCAGCAAAAAGCCCTCTGAAAAACTCAGACTTGCAATTCACCTTGACTGCATACTGCATGCACCATCACCCCAAGTTTTTAAAGGAGGACACTTAACAGTACTTCAGACTTGCATGGGATGAACACCATGATAGACTGTGCCCATTTATTCAAGTTGTATGTGTTAATATTGGTCTGATTTCCCTTAAGGTTTCAGTTGTAGAATTTAAGACTTTTCACTAACGGGTACTAGACTTTATTTACAATGTTGTAAATCCTCATGCCCATTAATGTAACTGTTTTCAGCTTAGATTTAAACTGTTAATTGGCAAATAACCAGGGCCAATTTATCTATAGGTCTTGAGAACTGCTAATGCTCAACCAATCCACACAGATATTAAAGATAAGAGGATTAGAAAGGTGCACATTTGCTGCACTTAAATTTACTCTCTTGGGGTTTTTTTCCTTAACTGTGGACATTGAACAGATTAACGTAATGATGAAAAGTTGCATTATATGTAAAAGATGGTTTCTGTGTGGTTTGATTTTTTTGTAAAGTGGCTGTTTATAAGTTGTTACTTTTTGTAACGATTTAAGGTTATCACTCATGTTAATTTGTGTAACTAGAAATTTCGACATTTCAAATGTAGGTGAAAGTAACATGTCTGTTCAAGGTAGACTATATTTAAACTTGATAAATCTTAAAATAAGAGCATTTCATTTGAGATGCATTTTCACCTATAACTTATAAATGCTAGATTTCATGAGCATAGATTTGACTGATAAAATTGTTCAACTAACTGTGTGGCAATTCTGGAATATACAAATTAAAATGTGGATCTTGTAAAAACAAGGGGGCTGCAGTATTGGCTACACCTCAACTACAATATCAGTGTTTGAACCACGTGTTGAAAAAACTCACCAAGATGAGCATATCTGTAAAAGTCCATAAAGTAGGAAAAATTTTTATGGCATCCAAAATATCTTGGGCAGTAGGGACTCAGTAGTGCATGTACTCTTGCCAAAAGAGAAAATGAAGGACAATGTGATGATCCTTTGCATGTTCCAGTATTTAGAACTTTGGCTGATTGGCCCCTTTAATTCTCAATTCTTAGGAAATCATCTTGCCTTATGCATGGGGTTGCAGAGGTTTGTATTGTGATGCAGCTTTGGCTGGACCCCACATTTTTCCCTATTTACAAATCTGTTTGGCATAGGCTTGGTACAGTTGAATACAGTATTGGAAAACAAAGCCTTAGTACTCAAACAACAGAACAAGTGGTTGATGAGAAATCTCTCACTTCTGTCAAATTACAGTCTGTTATTGAATACTTTTTTTTTTTTTTAACTCATTTGAAACAGTGAGTTTTGGTTACATTTCTCTTAATGTCTCTCTCTTTTTTTCTCTTAATATCTCTTAAAACATTTGTAGATGTGCTTCTTATTTTAATAGTGTTTACATCTGTTCTTTTAGGTCTAAAGTTTCCACAGAGCCAGCTTAGTTTTTCATACAAGGAATTACAATCAGAAAAGGTTAGAAACGTGTGAGGTAGATATTTAAATACTGAAATATAAAGAAGTAAAGCAGAAGTTTAGTTGGTTTTCAAGGGAAAAACATTCTTGCTTTCTAATTCCTGATATTTGTCTGGCAAGACTAGCAGTTTCTGTTCTTGTTTTTGTAGTGACTTCATCTTCCACTCAAGTTGATACTGAATTGTAACTTTTTCTACCAAAAAGAACTCTGTAATAAATATAACCTCATTTTTAAAAGTCCCTTTTCAGCCCAAATTACATTTTAGTGCAAAAAGTTCTTAACCTGGACTCCAGAGAATCATTCCAGAAATGTTAAACAAAAACTTGTGTATGTGTGCATCTTTTTGGGGAGAAGGTGTACAGTTTCCATCAGATTTCAGATGAATTCATGAAAAGTCACAAACCACTATTTATAGACTGATGTGATCAGTATTTGACTCTTCTGCACACTTCTGTTTTATGTGACCTTTTATTAGGTAGTGAATGCTTCGAATGAAGAGAATTATTAATAATGAGAATGTTTGGCTGAAAGATACCTTGGGAGACCATCCACTCTAACTCCTTCATTTTATGAATGAAGATTGTGAGTTTCTGTGATTATACAGTGAATTAGTGGTTAAATTGGAATCTTCTGATTCCCAGTCTAGTGCGCTTTCCTTTATATAGCACACTCTTAACTGTATCAATAAAACTGAGCCATGAAGACATTATGGTGGTTTTGGTTAAGATTCCTTAGATCAGATAAGGAATTGCATGTAGTGTTTGGTGGCATGCTTAAGTAGAAGAATATTAACAGAAGGGATTAGCAGACTGGATTAATTCAGGAGGAGTGGGACTTAAATTATGATGCTGGAACCCATGTAATGGAAAGAAGGAACTGTGAATGACTGGAGAAGACTTTGGGGAAATGGAGGGAGGATCTTGATAAATTGGAAGCATTTGAGAGTATTTTTGGAGAAAGACGAAGTCTGTGAGGCCCAAATGGGATAGAATATGGGTAAAGAACCAATTTCTATACAATATAAAAATTATCTCATTATTTAGGACCAACTGAAAATGTAAGGAAAAGTAGTGAGTACCTTGTTATTGGTGTTGGGTAAGCAGAGGGCTAGATGGTTCCAATTGATAGGGATGGTGTAAAGAGAATTTATACACTGAATAAAAGTTGAATAAGATGACCTCTTAGGTCCCTTTTATAATGCTATGATAACTTGGAATAGGTACTTAAAATGATACTTCTCTAGGCTGAAGTGAAAATTATTTCTCATCTCCCATAAACCTCATTTGTTTAGGTCACTAAGGATTTATAGAAAGCCTTTCTATGAATTTTCAAAGATTAGAATGACCAGACTCATAAGATACATTAAAAAAAAAAAATCTTATTTGGTACTATAATTTGATCAGCAAACTTTCTAAAAGTATTGTACAGTAATTTCTAAAATTTACCAACCAAAATAGGAAGTGCTATTTTAGAAACTTACAAGTAATTTTTTTTTTGATGTCTCAAATTAAATTTAGGAAAATTGGCATGCCTTTCCTGAAAACGTAGCTAGAATAAAAATTATTTTTTAGGAGTATTGTAGTACTCTCATCCAATAATGTAGCCCCCTTGGTTAGCTTTATCTTGGCATATTTAAACTTTGGGGGGGTGCTCATAGTCCTGCCTGGTGTTAAGGTCTATAGACAATGACCAATCCATGATATAATATGGGCCAGTGATGTGCAAATTTCCAGCTCTCAAGTCAGTAGGTGTTTGTAAATATGTGTATATACATACAAAATACTCTGTGTTTACTGATTGTGAAACCATGTAATACAGGTTGTTGTTGGCTTATGCTGAACTTCTTGAAAGAAGCCCACTTTGAAAATGTGTTGCTGTTGAAGCTAATAGTATGATTCAGGTACTGTCTTTCAAAAGTACTGCACTTAAAGCTTGTTTTAAAGACATGTATTGGTAAAAACTTCTGTACAGTGTCAAACTCTAGCATTGTGTATGTTCACTTTCTGAAAAGTATCCATTCTTTCCTTAAATTTGAAAGTGTGATTGTATTTGGCATTTGCCAAAAAGATATTTCAAGTTAAGTGGAATTTGTTAGATAGAATTACTTCCTTAAACTCTTGGTGTTTGTATTTAAATTGGATATGAATGGATGTTTAAAGTTAACCAGGAATCATATTTCTTTTATGAATTGTAATGGATGTTTTGAATGGGTGTTTCCCATGTGAGTACTCTGTTAAGTACTTGGGTCAAAATTGTTAAAACCATGTTTCTACTTTTGTGTCAGATAGAGGAAAGGGTCGCCAGAGACAAGCCATTTTGGGAGAACACCCTTCTTCGTTTAGACATGATGGCTATGGTAAGTTTGTCAAGGCAGAAGGAAGGTAGTATAGATGAACTATTAGAATTTTTGCATTTCTGATGAAGAATGGCACATTTCTTGTCTCTATTTTTCCTGCTCACCTGACTTGGCTTATAGGGGATCAGTCCCTTATAATGTACTCCCAAGGAGTTGTCCAAAATCCTTTGTTTTCTTAGGATATTGATATATCATATAATCCTTGAGATGAATGAGAGCTATTGGTTGGGGATTGAAAGCTTTTTTACCATTTTGGTTTGGTTTGGTTTGGTTTTGATTAGTAATGGGCTCTGGTCTGTTAGAGGACCAAAGGGAAATACTATTGGTTAGTAAGTATATTTTCTTCCATTCTAGCAATTATGAACAAAGAGGAACTTTGAGTAATAAAGGCAAAAAGAATGGGGCATTTGTCAAAAAGAAACATGTTTCTGGTTAGAGCCTAATTTTTTAGTTCTACAGTTGGTATTTTGGCTTTGGCTAAATTTGTTTGTATTTAATTCCTCTTTTAAAACTTCTCAGTTTTAATGTTTGCTGTCTTGGTAAGATTAAGATCATGGAACCTAGAATAATATTCTTCCCCAGGAAAAAGTTAGGTATCAGACTATTGTCCTTGTAGGGGTAGATGTTGAGAATTGCTATTGATAAGACTTTTAACTGGTTATAAGTTCTGTGTTTTTTAATCTTTTTTAGTTTTTAGTAGTAGTTATTGGCCCCACCTATTCTGTGGTTTAAAGCTGAAGTACAATGCTATTTGAAGTGGTAGAAGATAGAAATTGCTATATTGTACTCTTGGGATTTATCTTCGAAAATCTCCCTGTGTTGCCTATTTTCAAATTGCCTACATGTTTGATGACTCTCCTTAGCCGTGAGTTTTAGCTTATTCCTTAGTGTTGTTTTTTGAACTCTGGGATTTAGTACCTCTGTGTGTGTGTGTGTGTGTGTGTGTGTGTGTGTGTCTATTTGTTCAGGTTGCTATGGTAGTCTATATGGCAGAAGTGATTGAAACAATGTCTTTTTTTGGTCAAAACAGTAAGTGTGGTATAGAATGAAAATCTTCCTACTGTTGTTTTAGTGAGTTCCTTGATCATTTTTCTTAGCTGTTTCTTTAACAGCATAAATATTAAATCTGGTCATATGGATAGTTCTGCTCCTGCAGTAAAGAAACACTTATTAGGAGCCTCCTGTGCTTTCCATAATGGAAGGTTACAAAGAGTTGCTAACCACAAGTTTGTAGTGTAGTTGTGGAGTATATGTGTCATGGCAGTCAGCGGAAGGCTAAAAACTGTTTAAATATTTTGCCAAAGGGGTCTAGAAAAATCTGTGAAAGAATAAATGAAGGACAAAGAACCTTACTGTGGTAGTGTTGACACAGAATATTTTCTCAGTATGGGTTTTCAGGTTTGCCTTTCTTTATAAAATATATCTTACTGAAAAATTGTATAAATAAAAATATATGCATGCCGAGAAGAACTTTGTATTTTTAAAAAGCCTATTGTGAAATTCTTTGTCCGTTTCATACCCTAATTGATTTTGCATGTTTGTGTGTGTGTAAATTTTAATGTAAGCTTACTTAAAGAGAGGTGCAAAATTCTTTGCATTGGCAGTTAAATAGGGTCCTGCTGAGGAGGAATAGTTGTGGTGGGGTTGTGTAGGGGCATCCATTCTGAGCTATGTCTACTGAAACAGTTAACTCTCTGAGGATAACTTGTTCTGCTTACCTAGGGGAGTATAGGAGGAGAGAGAGATAAATAAAAAGAGGTGGAGAAGAGAAGTAAGGT
The DNA here is from genome assembly GCF_004348235.1 of Phoca vitulina. Lineage (NCBI taxonomy): Eukaryota > Metazoa > Chordata > Mammalia > Carnivora > Phocidae > Phoca > Phoca vitulina. The sequence goes on along the minus strand of NW_022589715.1, from coordinate 5,438,460 downwards.
GAGGAAATTGGGGGGAAAGCGAAGAAGATGGGGAGTAGGTGCTAGTGATATATTGAGCCTTTTTAAAAACTGCAAAGCGTAGCTGTATCCCTTCAGATCAGCAATTCAGCAAAACAGGTGTTTTTGCATTTTGGTGTCATATCATGGGTGGCTTTTCCTTTATGATGGTACATGAGAATGAGGGAATAGAAAAGGCTTAATTATTTAATTAAATTTATTCATTGGTTTATTACAGCAGTATAAATCTGTGCTTTCAGAATTCTTTAAATCTTTTACTTTGGGAAACCCTGTCCCATGAGGGGAAGTGGTAGACGTCCTTATACTTGAAAAATATTATTTTTACCACTTTTATACAGATTTATTTTCTGTGGGTCTAAGAAAAGTTTGTATATTAATTGCAAGCATCTTTGGATATGGCTCCTGGACCAAAGATTTTAAAGTACAAGGATGAGAAATGCCTTCCAAATGATAATAATGCCATTTATGTAGCATTTTCCCACATAAGTGAATTTTTTTAATACCTGAATTACTAGCTTTTTATGCATCAAAACATTTTGTATGAACTTTTTTATGTATAGAAACCTTTAAAAAGATTTTCTATTTTCTTAAACAATATAGGCAACAATTTAAATAGTGTAGATAACGTAATTTAATCCTGATCAGTTATATTCTCTTGCACTGAATTCAGTTGTTACCTATGGCCGTGGATCTCAACATTTTTGGCCAACTTAAGTAGAGTGGAAGTTTTCACTGCCCACGCACCACACATCTTTCTACTTTCTATGAAAAAGAAAATTTAGTGGTAATAGTGAAGTGTCATTACTGTACAAGCAAATGGTGGTAGTGGAGGGACAGTATAGTATGGATATGTACTTTTGCAATAGGGATAAGAATGATTGATATTTGACCCCAGCGTATATATAAAGTTTAAATTGGAGGCCAGGGCGCCTGGGTGGCTCAGTTGGTTAAGCGACTGCCTTCAGCTCAGGTCATGATCCTGGAGTCCCGGGATCGAGTCCCGCATCGGACTCCCTGCTCGGCAGGGAGTCTGCTTCTCCCTCTGACCCTCCCCCCTCTCATGTGCTCTCTCTCTCATTCTCTCTGTCAAATAAATAAATAAAATCTTTAAAAAAAAAAAAAAAAAAATTGGAGGCCAAAACATGTGTTGTTACTAACAAGTAACTCACCATGAGCTATATTGTTTGTTTTGATAAACTAATTATCAGCAAGAAGGGCAGTTGAAAACCATTCCAATTTAAGGCAACACTGATGATGATGCATTGATGAAGTGTTTCTTCCTCCATGAAATTGTAGGAATTCACACTGTGTGTGTGCTCAGTGGTAGTATTGCTGTGTTGTTATGAATGGCAGCTATATTTAGAATACTAAATACTGAATTGGAGTCCGCATGAGCTCTGATAGCATGGTATGAATACCAAAATGTAGTTCTTAGTACCTTACTTAGTAGATGACAAGTATCCCTTAAATAAAAATGAGAGTCAGTAGCATTACATATTCTTTACTTCTTGAGAAATGAGGAAAAGACTTGGGTTTTTGGATTGGTTTCTTGCACATCAGGAGGACCTTTGCATGTTACAAGGGTGTACTTCTGTAATCACTAACTCAGGAGCACCTAACAGAGGAATGAGGAAAAGACTTGGGTTTTTGGATTGGTTTCTTGCGCATCAGGAGGACCTTTGCATGTTACAAGAGTATACTTCTGTAATCACTAACTCAGGAGCACCTAACATGTATGGGTTTATATTTCTGAGCTATGCCTCCATTTTAGTTGCTGCTGCTTTTTTTTAAATTGAAGTATAGCTGACATACAATGTTATATTAGTTTCAGGTATACAGCATAGCGATTGGATGATTCTATACATTGTGCAGTGCTCACCATGATAAGTGTAGTACCATACAACGTTATTATAATATTATTGACCATATTCCCTCCACAGTACTTTTCATCCCAGAGACTTATTTTTTAGTAACTGGGAGTTGGTACTTGATCCCCTTCACCTATTTCACCGTCTCTCGTCTCCCCTCTGGCAACCACCAGTTTATGAGTCAGTTTCTTAGTTGCTTCTCAGTTCTTACGACTCTCTCTTCTTGCTCTTGTGAATGTGCCCTATGCCTGCTTTTAGTATCAGTTTCTCCAGACTCCCCCGTTCCTGTCTGTTCCATTCACTTTAGCTTTATTTTTCTTGTTACTTCCAATCTGTTACGGATGGGAAAACTGGATAAATCAAAGTTGTTTAGAACTACTCTAAAATTAGAAAGTTGATTCTTAATAAGGATTCTCAGTATGAGACATAGATTTGTGTGTGTTTTGTGACAACGGTTTCAGATATTCAGGCATTATTCTGGGTTCTTGATGTTGTTTCAGATAATGCAGGATGCTGAATAAATGACACCTTTGAGTAGGTGAGATATTAATGAAATTAGGAGTTTTGTTTCCTAAATTAGAATTAGGGGAATAAAATACCAGAAAGCACGTTACGGTAAAATATATTCAAGGAGATAGCTTTTCAGTGGAACTAGAGATGTTCTTTTTGTTATGTCTGTATAGAGATAGTTTCCAAGATTTCACTGTATATTTTATTGTATTATCCTCCAAAAGGTGTTGGCAGAAGGTTTTTTTAAAAAAAATTTAAGATATAATTTATACACAGCGACCCAAAGTTTTACACTGATTCTCCCCATCCCTGCTATCTGTGGCCTGATCTTATATACTTTTTTGTTAAACAGTATTTTTAAAAATACAGACTTAAAGCCTGATGTATATGCAGGGATGTGCAGGTGAATGTATCTTAGATCTGGTACACAGAAATACAGATTTTATTAATCCCCACAGGTTATATTTGAATATTAGCACATTTATTTGAGTTTTCCTTGGACATACATCAAACTAGCTAATATTAATAGTTTACTTTTAATGTGGTGAAGAATATCTGCTAAAGTTGTGTTTTGTTTTGTTTATCATTTTTATAGGATCCCATGGTCCATTATTGCCTTTACCGAGTCGTTACAGAATGGGCTCTCGAGATACACCTGAGCTTGTTGCATATCCGTTACCACAGGCTTCTTCCTCTTACATGCATGGAGGAAATCCCTCTGGTTCAGTTGTAATGGTTAGTGGATTACATCAGCTAAAAATGAATTGTTCAAGAGTGTTCAACCTATTCTGCTTATATGGAAATATTGAAAAGGTAAGTTTCGTTTTATATTAATTTCTTTTGCTAGGATATCTAGTAGGAAAGTTTGAAAAGGCAACAAATACATGTGTCTTCCCTTTGTATTAGGAACATACAAGTTCTTTTAGTAGTAAACCACATAAGCTAAAAATTCATTAGGTAGGAGCTTTAGAAATTGTTTTTTGTTGGTAAGTGATCAGTATAGGTTGTTGGTACTAAAAATACTTTAAAAATAGCTAATATAAATAGAAGTCCAAAACAGTAGTTTAATTAATTACTAGCCTGTATTTTTTTTATCATTGCAAAGTGTTTCTAGCACTTAACATGTCGAACTATAGAATTCGAAAGAGCAGTACTTTCATGGTGCTTGGCCACAAGTCATGAATTTTAGGAGAGTTCTAGATTTAATTACTTGCCTCCCAAATGCTAGATTTCCAGTATCTTCTGAGGAACAATGTGCTTTTAGCTCTTATCAGTATTTGGAACTGACAAAATGTGTTCAAAACTTTATCTGGAGGCTTACACTCAAAAAGTAGCAAAATATTTAAATATTACATATTTTAAAGATCTTTAAAGCTATAACCTTATTTTCATTAGACAACCATTTCCCCAGATCTGTGCTGTTTTGTTCATTGATATCTCATAAATATTTAAGATAGTATCGTAAAGTAGATACTTAAACTATTTTCTAAAGAATCATGGAAATTTAACTGGGGAAATGATTGGTCATCTTAAGTTACCAGTTGTTTGATACACTTGCCAACTTGAGTTTCAGTGCTGAGATAATGTTATTTTTCTCTGTTGTTTTAAGTGATTTTAGTGTTCTTTTCACAACAATAAAAAGGTACAAGCATGTGAGTCATAAATGTGTGGGAGCGGGAGCATGGCTTCAAAAGTTGGTACTCTTAGTTCTTAGTTCATTAATTCTAAAGTAAAGGCTCCTTGAACTGAGAAAGCAACTCAGAAAATCTCTGGAACAAGAATTTTCTCAGCATAACCATTTGACCGCATTTAGAAAAGAAAAGAAAGAAAATGCCACATTGGTCTAGGGATAACATATGGGGTGTTTCTGCTTATATAACTTGCCAGGAATACATGGACAGATTTAGCAACACTGGGAGAAGTAGTTCAGATTTTTTCACACAGACATTTATCTTAGACACCTAGGTGTTAGTTAAGGTTTAGGAACTGCATGTTTGATAACTAAATGGGCTTTAATGTGTATTTTAACCTTATCACATAATGTTACTTTTCTCTTAGTGCTTTTCACATTTGTAGACAATCAGATCAGTCAGTTAAATCAACATCTTTAGTATATCTTTGTCTTTTCTGTTATGAACTAATTGTCTCATGATTTAGAAACCTAAGTCATTTTGTCTAATAAACTTAAAAGTTTTCTGTGTGCTATTTGAACAATTCCAGTTTCACATGTCAAAAAAAATATTTTAAATGATCTATTATGATACATGAAACTTAGGCTACGCTAGTTCTTTAAAAGACCTATATGTAGGTAATTATGCCTCACCTTTTTTTTAGATTTACAAGTACAAGAGCTACATATTTAACATAAGATATTTATTTAGTCATTGTTAGATTTGTGGGATGTTATTGGATTAAATCAAGGTATAGAAATTTTGCCCACAAGAAGATAATTGATTTCAAGTAAAGCTGAAAAGTCCTGCTACAACTGAGATTTGTTCAAGTACAGGTATAGTATAAAAATGCTGGAATAGCCCATTAAAATTGGTAGTTGCAAGGGTGGATATAAATGCTATGCTGCATTTGTTATGTAAATACATTTGTAGTATTTTAAGGCTAACAAATAAATATTTCAAGGTGTCATGAATGTTAGTGGTACAGAATAGCTATTGAAGGACTTTCTAAGGGGTAGGGGGGTAGGTACTATGCTGAATGATTATCATACATTAACCCATTTAACCCTTATTACTATGGTGTTATCTACTAAAATTAGAATAATATAAGAGGCTAAGTATGGCCTCTGCCCAAGATGCCATGAAAAATTGTGAAGTATGCCTGTTTTTAAAACTGCCCCTACCTTGTACAAGCCTTCCTACTGGCAGTGCTGTCTCAAGGCCGTCATGCATCATTTCTTACAGCATCTTGTTCATTGCTTTCACAGCATTCTGAGTAGTTGGGAATTATTTTTTACTTTTAAATTTTTGACCTACCTACCAGAATATAAGTTTCAAGAAGACTGTGTCCATTATGTTTACCATTAATACCCAGTATCCAGCACGGTGTTTATCAAAACATTTAGGCACCTAATAAATATTTGTTGAATGAATAAATATTGATGAACCATACCAGGTATTATCATTGTCTCTGTTTTATAGGGAGATCTGTGGCTCAGAGAAGAAAATCACCCCAAATCACACAATAAGTAGCAGAGCCAGGGTAAGCCTGTGCTCTTCTTCATTGTGCCACACAATAGAATTATAGTCTTCCTTTTTAACTTTGTTGAATTTTGGTAAGAGTTATGAGTGTCTAACAGCACAGCAGAGTAAAGTCAAGATTCCAGGTGATCTTCTGTATTTGACCTCAACCACTTAAATCATACTCTCTTTCAGAAATTCCGTTATTATAGAAGGGAAATAAATAGTCACCTTTTTGGGATTTTGTATTTACAGGTAAAATTTATGAAGACCATTCCTGGTACAGCACTGGTAGAAATGGGTGATGAGTACGCTGTAGAAAGAGCTGTCACACACCTTAACAATGTCAAATTATTTGGGAAAAGACTTAATGTTTGGTAATTATCTTAAAAGTGGTAAATTTTAAAAGTATTAAAAAAATCTTCATTTTTATTAGAGATACTAATTTCAATTTCAGAATATTTTAATGTAATTGAGAGCACATTTGAAACTAGCACCTATAATGTTATCATTTTAGACAAAGTCTGTTAGGTTCATATAATTCAGGTTTTGCTCACCTATACCTGGTTTTTAGTGTTATGATTATAAAACAGCATGTTAAAAATGGGCAAGTTTTATATAAAGTTTCCTAAACTATAAGAGTGATAGATTATAACTTAAACTAAATTTAAGTATTCAAATAAATGTTTAAAATATTAAATAACTAAATCACATTTAAGTAGCTACATTTGTCTTATTGTTAAAACCGATGCAGGCATAGCTATTAACCTTTGACACCGCGTGCTTGTTGCTTTCTACCTAACAGGGTGTCCTCTGTGCCTTTTTCCCTCCCCATCTTTAGTGTGTCTAAGCAACATTCAGTTGTTCCAAGTCAAATATTTGAGCTGGAGGATGGTACAAGTAGCTACAAAGATTTTGCAATGAGCAAAAATAATCGCTTTACAAGTGCTGGTCAGGCGTCTAAGAATATAATCCAGCCACCCTCGTGTGTGCTGCATTATTACAACGTCCCATTGTGTGTCACAGAGGAGACCTTCACGAAGGTAGGTGCTGAAACACAGCTGTGTAGAATGTTTCTGTTTCTTATTTTAAAATTTATAATATTTTAGCCTCATTTTAAAGTCTTGCTCTGCTCATCATCTGCTTTTGATATTATTAGTATTTTGTTATTTAGTTCACTCTTTGACCATTGTACTTTTCTGGCCTCCATTCTGCATTAGCCTTTTTAGTCTTTTGTTGGTTTGTGGCTCAGTCTTTTTGAGAGTTGGAATTAGAATGAGATACCTGACTTCTGCATTCAGAGAGTTCTTTTATTATGCCCTTAAATCTTGCCCATAACAGGGGGCACCTGGGTGGCTCAGTCGGTTAAGCATCTACCATCGGCTCAGGTCATGATCCCAGGGTCCTGGGATCGAGTCCCGCATTGGGCTCCCTGCTCAGCAGAGAGCCTGCTTCTCCCTCTCCCTTTGCCCCTCCCTCCCACTCGTGCTCATGTGCGCGCTCTCTCTCTCGTAAAAATAAATAAAATCTTAAAAAAAAAAAAAATCTTGCCCATAACAAAATTTTATATATCCCTGCCTTTTTGCCAAACTGTAGGAAATGCTTCAGAAAAGAATTGATTTTCTGGGAAAATTTCTGGGAACTCCACTCTGTCCCTTAGGTACTAGATAAATCCTAACAACTCTGAGAATACATATTTCAGTTATAAATCTGTGGTTTTATTGTACAGCACTAAATTATTTACATAGTTTATAGAATATCAGTTTTTAAGGTTTATTTTCTCATAGAACTTACCAATCTAAAAATATGTTTGGGGGTGCCTGGGTGGCTCAGTCGTTAAGCGTCTGCCTTCGGCTCAGGTCATGGTCCCAGAGTCCTGGGATCAGGTCCTGCATTGGGCTCCCTGCTCAGCAGGAAGCCTGCTTCTCCCTATCCCACTCCCCCTGCTTGTGTTCCCTCTCTCCCTGTCTCTCTCTCTATCAAAAAAAATAATAATAATAAATAAAAACATGTTTGATTTAATTCATTCATGCCAGACTTAAATGCTGCCATAAAGTTTATTTTCCTTTCTTCCAGAGAGAGAGAGTGAGAGCATGATGAGCACATGAGTGCACGCAGTGGGGCGGGGAGGGGCAGAGGGAGAGGCACAGAGAGAATCTTAAGCAGGCTTCACGCTGGGGCCCAGTGCTCACGACCCTGAGATCGTGACCTGAGCTGAAATCAAGAGTCGGACACTTAACCGACTGAGCCACACAGGTGCCCCCATAAAGTTTACTTTCTAAAAAAGTAAAAGGCAGGAATATTATTTTGGCCATATTTTTAATGGAGTTTCACATTTCTTTGACAGTTATGTAATGACCACGAAGTTCTTACATTCATCAAATACAAAGTGTTTGATGCAAAACGTAAGTGCACATGCCCTCTTTTTAAGTTTTATGGTTAAACTGATGACAAGCACATAACAACTGGATTTGTGTTTCTTTGTTTTGTTTTAGCTTCTGCCAAAACACTTTCCGGGCTATTAGAATGGGAGTGCAAAACTGATGCAGTAGAAGCCCTCACAGCACTTAATCACTACCAGATAAGAGTTCCAAGTAAGTAAAACTGTGTCCTAATTATTCAGTAGGAGTTACTTTAGAAACATCGACAATAATTTTAAAATAACACTTACTGCTTTTGTTGGTTTTTTTTTTAATAGAGAAGTATGAAGAAAAAAGTCCTACAAATCCCACAACCCACACAATCCTTATATTAGTTACCTATTGCTGTGTAACAGATTACCACATTTAGCATCTTAAAACAGCAAACTGAGGGTCAGTATTCGATGTACAGTTTAGCTGGGTGTTTCTAGCTTAGGGTCTCTTGAGGTTGCAGTCAAGCTGTTGTCTGGGTCTACAGTCATTTCAAGTCATGATTGGAGATTGGGAAATCCATTTTCAAGCTCATTTATGTGGTGGTTTGCAAGTCCAGTGAAGCTACATTGGCCATTTCATCATGGTGGCTGGCTTCCTTCAGAGTGAGTGATCCAAGAGGGATGAGAGCAAAAGACTAAAACAGAAGCCACAGTGTCTCTTATAACCTAACATTGGAAGTGACATACTATCACTTATGCTGTATTCTTGTGGTCACACAGACCACCCGCGGTACAGTGTGGGAGGGGACTGTACAGAGCTGTGAATACCAGGAGGGTAGGGATCGTTGGGGCCATCTTGGATGCTGGCTTCCACAGTCTCTGTCGATCTTTTTAGAAGAAAGCAATACGTACATTTATGTGGTTAAAAAACTTAGAACAGCACATGAAGTACAAAATGAAAGTTAAAGCTTTCTACAACTTCTAACCTATTTGTCTCCTTTTATTCCTCCTCCTCAGTGTATGTATATCTACATTTTTAAAAGTTATACAAAGTGGTTCTTCTATACAACTCTTCAGTGCCTTGCTGTTTTCACTTAATATGCCTTGGAATTATATATCAGCACTTGCAAAGCTACTACTTTTTTTTTTTTTTTTAAAGCATACGCAGAGTAGCTATTCATAGTAGAGATATACCACGGTTTGATTTACCCATTTCCCCACTGATGAATACAGTTTTTGTCCAATTTGTTTTTTCTATTACTGTAATACAACATCCTTATCATTGCACTTTTTGTATTTGTAGGGCAATTTCCTAGTAGTGGAGAACGTAAAGGTTTATATTCTGATAAATGTTGCTAGATTGCCCTTTAAAAAGGTTGCACCAGTTTACATTTCTACCTGTGGTATGTGAGAATGCCTGTTACCCAACACTCTTTACCAACACTGAGTCTTGTCAGATGTTGAATCTTTAACCAGTATGATAGATGAAAAATGGTATTCCATTGTTTTAATTTGTATTAAATGAAATTGTCACTGTTTATTCTCTCGAGAATGGTAAACGACCTCTTTTTCTACCACACAAAGTATGCTCAAGTATTTAACTTTTGAAGCTTTGTGCTGTGTACTTTATTTTGATCCTGGATCTAAAGGGTGTTAAACCCTTATTTTTCTAAATAGTGGGAGAAAAAAATATTAATTTTATCAGGTGTGATGTGGAAAAAGAAAAATACACACTGACAGATTTATGGGTAGAATAAACGTATCTAGGATTTAGTTTAAAATATTCCAGCTCCCAAAATGTGTGTCGGGTAGGTAGATGAAATAAGACTGCCAAATGCTGACAATTATTGAAGCTAGGTGGTTTATCATATCAATCTATATATTTTTTTATGTTTAAAAATTTTAATTAAAAGATAAATAAATAGGAATACTTCCTTTCATTTAACTTTTAGTCACACAAGGAAATTTTAAGTAGTAAATCAAGCCTAATATTTGTTAGAAGGTTTTTAAAGACTTTAAAATTATATGCATATTTGAGACATACCCAAGATGTATTTTAAACTCCTTGGAGGCAGGAACAATTATTTATCTTTTCATCCTCTCCAGTGCATGCAAATACTTGTTAATTTATATGCTTTTTCCTTTATAGGAATTAAAATTTTTTTTAATACGGTAAGATACCAGAATTGTTTCTTTGTATAATTAATTGAGGAGGAATTATCTCTGCCTGGTCTGAGAAGTTAAAGAAAAATGTATAAAATGGAAAAATTTTTGTGGCTTATTCTCGTTTTTTTTTTTTTTTTCTTTTTTTTTTGAGTAATTTTAGAATTTAATACTAGCTCTTCTGGAACTTTTTCAGCTTATTAATATCTTCCTGTACATTCCATTCTTACCCATTTCCCAGCCTGTATTTGAATTGTTTTTTTTTTTTAATTTAAATTCAATTAGCCAACATATAGAACATCATTAGTTTCAGATGTAGGGTTCAATAATTCATCAGTTGCGTATAATACCCAGTGCTCATCACATCACCCTATTACCCCATCCCTTCTACCCACCTCCCCTCCAGCAACCCTCAGTTTGTTTCTTAGAGTTAAGAGTCTCTCAGGGTTTGTCTCCCTCTCTGATTACTTCCCATTCAGTTTGAACTGGCTTTTATAGAGGAATTGCCATTCTAATATATTCTGCAAAGTGAACTTTGCTGATGGACATAAGCCTAATCCCATACTGTTTATCTGTAATGATTAATTCACTAAGAAATATTGAGTGTCTCTATGTGTCAGATAAGGTTTAGAGCAGTAGGAATGTAGCAGTGGACAAAGTTCCTACCTTCATGTAGCTTACCTGCTGGTAGAGATGTACAAAAGTAATCTTCCCCTTACCTTACATAGAAATTTTCCTTCTTTATGTTTCCGCTTCTGATTTTATAAAAATGTGAAATAATTTACTCTGCTAATTCAAGGTAATCTTGAAACTTTGATGAAGTGACCTGTTAACTTTGTTTTTTAATTTTTGCAGATGGTTCCAATCCCTACACATTGAAGCTTTGCTTTTCTACATCATCCCATTTATAAGAAGAGAAGAGCATGTTAGAATTTATGTTCACCTTTATTACAATTTTAAAGCTATACTTCATTAAAAAAAAACTAAGATGGTTGATCTAATGTTGCCTTGCTTACTTTGATTTAAGATCCTGTTCTGTAATAAACAAATATTTTGCCTTGAGTAAACTTGTTGTAAAGTTAAATATTGAATTGTTGTCATTTTAAAATAGAATGTCATAATGTAGACTATCTACAGCTTCCTTGTAGATTACGCAAATATATGATTTCTAATCTTATTATTTTTCTTCCACAGTGAAAATATATTTGCATTCTTAATGCTAATTATCTGCAAGTATTTTTCCATTGTGTATGAGATTAATGCAGGTGAAAGTATTGCATTTTAATATTATAGAATTCCTATTATATGTTTAGATGTTTAAGTATGTTGCAGTTATTCATATTAAACATAACTTGTATTTATTAAGTATTTTAATCAAGTTTGAGAATAACATTGCACACAATGAATTTTAAGTACTAAAGATTTAGCTGATTTTATATTTCTGAAAGGCTAACAGACATGGATACACTTGTACAGTATGCACTCAAACTTATTTAAATTGGTGTAATTTTTTTTTTTTTTAAGTCATTGTCCATTTGTATTGCCATGCCTCTGTTTCTAGTTCCAGTTTGGAGATTTTATAAAGTTACAACAATGAGTTAATGTGTTCATCTTCATTTGTTGCATGTGACTTGATCTTGAAAACACATCTGGTATTTGGCATTAAGATTTTAATAGAAGTTATGATTAATAATTCCTAACCTGAGATCCATGAATGGGTTTTAGGGAGTCCCAGAACCCCTTAAAATTGTATGTAGAATTTTGGGTACTTGCATTTTTATTTTTTACTCTTGAATCCATCAGTAATATATGTATTTTTCTATATGGTGCAAGGTGTAAGGATCTAATTTTATTTTTATTCCAAACAGATAGCTATTTGTTTCAACACCATTTATTAAACATTCTTTCTCCCACTGGATCTGTTTTTTTTCCTTTTTTTGGAAAGAATATATCGTAAGGAAGGTGTAAGTAGGGTGTAAAACATGGTATTAAGAGACTATATATAGGGGCGCCTGGGTGGCTCAGTTGTTAAGTGTCTGACTTTGGCTCAGGTCGTGATCCCAGGGTCCTGGGATCGAGCCCTGCATCAGGCTCCCTGCTCAGCGGGAAGCCTGCTTCTCCCTCTCCCATTCACCCTGCTTGTGTTCCCTCTCTCACTGTGTCTCTCTCTGTCAAATGAATAAATAAAATCTTAAAAAAAAAAATTAAAAAAAAAAAGACTATATGTAGCACACTTGAGTGCCTTGGTGGCTCAGTTGGTTAAGCGTCTACCTTCAGCTCAGGTCATGATCCCAAGGTCCTGGGATCGAGCCCTGCATTGGGCTCCCTGCTCAGTGGGGAGTCTGCCTCTCTCTCTCCCTCTGCCTGCCACTCCCCTTGCTGTGCTTGCTCTCTTTCTCTCACTCTTGTAAAAAATAAAATCTTAAAAAAAAAGAGAGACTATAGTACACTTGTTATCAAATTCATTTTTTAAGATTAATTAATTAATTTGACGTAGCGCATAAGCAGGGGGAGAAGCAGGCTCCCCACTGAGCAGGAAGCCTGATGCAGGGCTCAATCCCAGGACCCTGGGATCATGACCTGAGTTAAAGCAGACAAAGCTTAACCAGCTGAGCCACCCAGGTGCCCCAAATGCATAGCTTTTTTATAATAAAAATGTGATATAGCCATTTTATATTTATCTTTAAAAGAGGGAAAATGTTTCATCTACCCAGATTAACTGAATAGTTGGCAATAGCAGTTTTGTGATCTTGAGACTTTTAAATAAATTTGCAAGCAGAAGTTCCATTTAGATCTTTTGTAAAAGTTTTATTTTGAATTTTAACCTAAAACAGTTTGCCTTAATCCTTTTAGAAATGAGACAGGGGTTTAAAAAGTTTAGAGCTATTGAATAGAAAGTTAAGATGGAAACTAAACACACATTAACATTTATTTCCCCTTGAATTTTAATAGCTGCGGACAATGTCCCTTTAGCCCTCTGAAGACCTAGAAAAATTTAAATTCAGTCTAGAGGCGTTTTAGACTCTTACGATGGAATACAGTATGTTTTGCCGAGGGTAACTTTGTGTACGAACTCTAAGTGTATGGTACTGTGTTGTGTATGTACATTCCTCATTCATTCATTGCCAATTTAAAACCTAAGTTTACCTAACTCTACAATAAACAAAGCTTTTTTTCCCCTTCCCTTATAAATACTTTTCTACATTTGTTGCAAAATTAAGATGTCTTAATTTTAAAAGATAACTTCTGAGTTTATGTAATAATTGTCTCCTTCTCTTCCCCTCTTCTGAAAAGTAATGGTGATGGTTATAGATTATTTTGTATTTTAGGAAACAAAAACTTGATGATGACAGGGCTTATTTAATTTAGATTTGGTTTATTTTTTATTTATTTTTATTTTTTAAAGATTTATTTATTTGACAGAGAGATAGCACAAGTAGGCAGAACGGCAGGCAGAGGGAGAGGGAGAAGCAGACTCCCCTCTGAGCAGGGAGCCCGAAGCGGGGCTCGATCCCAGGACTCTGGGATCATGACCTGAGCCGAAGGCAGACGCCTAACCAACTGAGCCACCCAGGTGCCCCTTTAGGTTTGGTTTAAGTGGTATTGACTATTTTTTATTTATTTTCTAAAAAGATTTATGTGTTTTAGAGAGAAAGCACGGGGAGGGGCAGAGGGAGAGGGAAAGAGAGTCATAAGCAGACTCCGCACTGAGCATGGAGCTGACGGGGGACTAGATCTCAGGACCCTGAGATCATGACCTGAGCCGAAACCAAGAACTGGTAGCTCAACCGACTGTGCCACCCAGGCGCCCCTAAGTGGTATTGACTTTTAGATATGAACTCTGTCTTAATTCTCTTTCCCCAACAAAATGATGAGTAAATTCTTCAGGTGTAAAGTATGTTTTTAAAAAAAAAAATTAGCACAAGCAGGGGGAGCGGCAGGCAGAGGGAGAAGCTGACTCCCTGCTGAGCAGGGAGCCTGATGTGGGGCTTGATCCTGGGACCCTGGCATCATGACCTGAGCTGAAGGCAGATGCTTGACCAACTGAGCCACCCAGGTGCCCCTAAAGTGTGTGTAAGTTGTACCTTACTGATCTGTGCACTGGTGTGTCAGCCCTATACTTTGCTATCAGTAATGTCTTCGACAGTTTACTTGGGCATCCCTGCTGTTAATATCTGACATTATCCGATCCTAGAATGGAATTGGCTTTGGCAACGTTCTCTCTTTCCTTAGCCTTAACAACATTTCTTGTGCTATCTTTCTGCTTTTAGGAGAACATGAAAGAACAGATTCTATAGCTATAAAGAAATAATACTAGCTTTTATTTTTTAAATATTGGAATCCTATTCCATATCTAAATTCCATTAAATATTTGATGATACCTCTGTATAACTGAGTTAAGGAATATAAGCTGCCTATTAAAGTCCCACTTTCCTGCTGAGGGTATTACCCCAAATAAACAAAACTGCCATTGTAGCTGACAGAAGACTTACCAGCATCCTAGTGATTTGGTTATCCAGACTATATTTTCTAGGACTGAACTGAGAGAAGAGAATAAAAATGACCAAATAGGGTCAATTATGTTTCATTTTTTTAAAAATCACTATTAGTAGGGATAGGTTGCTAGGGAACTGCTTTTTAGTAGTTATCAGTGATACTGTATTCCTCTCCAGAGCAAAGCAATTTTGACTGTAGAGCATTCTTCCATAATTAAGAATCAAAAGCACAAGGAGCTTTGCTTCACTTAAAAAGTTCTTCAGGTCACAAAGGTCCTTGTAAGAAAGATAACTGCAATAAACCTTCCTGCCTCCATATGGCCATTTGGCTTAAGAAAATTTAGTCCATTAAAGGGCCATGTAAAGTAGCAAGCCTTTTTGGGGTCCCAGGGTGGCTCACTACTTTAAGCGTCTGCTTTCAGCTTAGGTCATGATCCCAGGGTTCTGGGATCGAGCCCGGAGTCCAGCTCCCTCTCGGTGGGGAGTCTGCTTCTCCCTCTGCCTCCCTCCCCCACTCATGCTCGCTCACTTTCTCTCAAATAAATAAAATCTTTTTTTTAAAAAAGTAGCAAGCCTTTTTTTATCATAGTACCTTACCACTTGTTTGCTCATAGAGTTAATCACAAAAAACGATTTAGAGGAAACAAAAAATTAAGGTTCATAGGTTCTGTCCCTCAGCATGTTTTATTCCTTCTAAATTATTTCTACTATGATGATTTCCAATGTCAACTAAAAAATAAGTGGTGCAAACGTGATTCCTGTTTAAAGCCAAGAAAACCATTGGGAATTTGAAATCTAGTGGATATTTAATCTGTAATGTCATTGCTTTTTTCCTAAAACCAAAAAAAAAAAAAACAAAACGAAACAAAGCCTAGCATTTTTACCAAACAGATTCAAGTGCTAATTCAAAACTGATACATTTTATTTAGTTCATTCAGCAAATCACCTTTCTAGCCATCTCAATTTTAATTTTAACATGCTTTGAACTTGAACAAATACAGAAGACTTTGCTTTACTACTAGAAATTTCTTGAATATAAAGCCCTTTATCTGAGGAAGCACTTGAAAATCTCTTCGTGTTTTGTTTGTTTTTAAGTTTTTATTTTAATCACCTGGTGCTCTTCATGACACGTGCACTCCTTAATCCCCATCACCTATTTAACCCCATCCCCCACCCACTTCCCCTCTGGAAAACCATCAGTTTGTTCTCTTGCTTTTTTTTTCCCCCTTTGCTCATTTGTTTCTTAAGTTCCACATATGAGTGAAATCATGTGGTATTTGTTATTTGTCTTTCTCTGACTGACTTATTTCACTGAGGATTATACTCTAGCTCCATCCATGTCATTGCAAATGGCAAGGTTTCATTAATTTTATATGGCTGAATAATACTCCATTATATATCTATATCTCATATCTTTATCCATCAGTTGATGGACACTTGGGCTGTTTCCATAATTTGGCTATTGTAAATAACACTGCTGTAAACACTAGGTTTCATGTATCCCCTTGAATTAGTGTTTTTGTATTCTTTAGGTAAATACCTGGTAGTGGGATTGCTGGGTTGTAGGGTAGTTCTATTTTTAACTTTTTGAGGAATCTCTGTGCTGTTGTCCAGAGTGGCTGCACCAGTTTGCATTCCCACCAACAGTGCAAGAGGGTTTGTTTTTCTCCACATCCTCGCCAACACCTGTTGTTTCTTGTTTTTTATTTTAGCCATTCTGACAAGTGTGAGGTAGTTTGAATTTGCATTTTCCTGATGTTAAGTGATAATGTGTCTGTTGGCCATCTGTATATCTTCTTTGGAGAAATGTCTGTTCATGTCTTATGCCCATTTTTAAATCATATTATTTGGTTTTTGGGTGAAATTCTCTTAGTTTTAATTTATGAATTATGAATTTATGAATTTAATTGCTGCCTCTCGCCTTTCTTCATTTTGTAGAGTAATTGAGGTTTGAGTGAGCCTTACTGACTTAATCTGATTCCTGCACCCCAGTGGCTCTTAATGCTCCCTTGGAGAACATTTCAACAGTTTGTAGGAGTGCTTTTTCACAGTTTAGGGGGCTAATACTACAAATATTTGATGGGCAGGGACTAGGAAGAATTGTCCCTTTTCCTATATGAATTGCCAGTATCCCATCAGATATTATCTGATCTTAGAATTAACTCTATTTTGTAGATATAAACTCAGTGTTTTTGTATACAGTACAATGAATTTCCTAGGAATGCAACTGCCTTGTAAAGCAAGGAAAGATGATTGTTTTGTTTGGAATATTTCTAAGAGTTGTTTGCTGTTTTGGAAAATTATATCATTACAGTATTTGAGTTGACATTACAGCACATCAGGGTCAGTTTTCATTTGCAGCAGTCCTGCTCCTCTGTCTTCTATTGTAGTCATTCCTGAACAGTTATGTATCACAATATGCACTGATTATAAGTTTTATTTCTCCCTGATAATATAAGTTTTTATGTTGTTTTTCTTCAAATACTGTGTGTGTAGTAGGTAGGTCTTGTCAAGGAGTTTCATTTCAGCCTGATGCAAGGGTGTCGGATTGTCTGGGTTGGGAGGCATTGCTTTAAACTAATCTGGTTCTGGGTTGAACAGGTGAATCTAGGTTGATCCAAAGATAGTGAAGCCTAGGATTTGTTGATGAGCGGGTGAGGGAATGCTCTCCCAAAGGGGCGTGGCCTGCATCTGTGAGGTAGGCCTGGGACTGCTGTTGCCGCTTTGCTATCTTGAGAGAAACCGGCAGGTGGAGAAAAAATACACAGAAGAGAAAGACACCCTAAATTTAGACAACTTGTGGAAACCATTGTGAGCATAGGCTAGTTTGATCATGCTCAGTAGACTGCTGTCTTCAGTGTTCCCTTTTCAGTTTGAAGTAATGTCTAAGCGCCTAAATTTCACCTTTAGCTGTTGTAATGTAAAACAGCACAATCACATGAAAGAACACAATTGTTTGACGGGTAGCCCTATTCTTATTTTTTTATTTATTTTTTTTTAAGATTTTATTTATTCATTTGAGACACAGAGATAGAGAGAGAGAAAGCATGAGCAGGGAGAGAGGCAGAGGGAGAGGGAGAAGCAGGCTCCTAGCTGAGCCAGGAGCCCGATGTGGGGCTCGATCCCAGGACCCTGGGATCATGACCTGAGCCGAAGGCAGATGCTTAACCATCTGAACCACCCAGGGTAGCCCTATTTTTAAACCTGAGATATTTTTATCTTTTTGCCAGTCTGGGCCTATGACCCATTGTATTTTCTCACTTTGAGTTTTTCGTCATAAGTACTATCTTAAAGTTTAAACATAAGTAAAATATTTCTGGACTCTTCTACAGTGAAACTATTCTCTGTAGATTTGTTAATGAGCTGCCTTATTTTCAAGAGCAGAAAACTTTAATATATACTCAACCACAAATTCTATTGTGTAACTGAAATCCTTTTATGATAATCTTACAGAACTTGATTGAATTAAGCAGAAGCACTGAATTAGTGGCAATTTCTGATTTGAAAACATATATAGCTCCCTTTTGTGATACAGTAATCAGATAGGCTAAAGCAGCTGAACAACCCTGAAATATTTGCTTTGAGTTGATTTGATAATTTGGTTATCATTTGGTTTTTTTCTCCCCAGAAATACCAAGAGAAATCAAGAGCAATATTAATCCTTTCTGGGGAGTAGTTACGGATTTTTGAGAGCCTGGAAAGTAAGCCAGTAAATGGCCTGAAATATTGTGATTATTACTATAATTGGAGTGTAGCTGATTAGACAACTGAATACCAGTGGGATAATTTGGGGACTTGAAATTTGATTGCAATTTAGGATTGTGAAACTTAGGTTGTTAATATGATTATGGATGTGGTTTTGTTTATTTGAAATAACACTTTTCTTAAGACAGTAGGAGAAAAACACGTGGTAGATGATGCTTGAGTTGCCCAGTAATATTTGACAGTGATTCTGAACAGAAAAGAGGATTTTGTGGGGAAGCGGGGTGGTGTTGGGGGCCTGGGGGAGGGAATGATTCCATGAGTACAAACTAGAATCATACTGCTATCCTGGTCCGTCTGCAGATTTTGACCTAATTGGACTATATGTGTGTGTTTCTAATAGTCAAAGCAAATTGTATTATTCATTGCTTTTCATTTGAAGTTTATGATTTTATGATGTCACAAAGCATTAATGTAAAGTAGATAAGATTATTTTTGTTATTATTTAGAGGTTCAAAGGAAAAATGACAACAGTTGGAGCCAACAAATAGCAGTTTCTACAAAAACCATTCCAGAAGTGTCACTTGCAACCATTTGGCTTCTTGAACATTTAACTCATTTATTTTTTTTAACATCTATTAAGTGCACAGAATGTGCCACATATTAAAAGTTCAGGCAGTCAGTAGGTTAATTTGAGCTTATAAAGGAACCAACAGAAGAATGGCAAAGTATCTTCTGGGATAGGAAACACTATTTCCTAAGAAGGAGGAACTAAAAATTGATTAGTGAATCTCTAGTCTTGAGTAATATAACTTAAATCTGTTCTTTTATGAATTCTGCAAAATGGAAAAATGAGGTCAAGGAGTGATTAGCACTGCATGGAGTGTGGAGGGAAACAGGTATGATATTCTATTTCACCAATTAATGATGAGAGACCCAGATACTGTGATCTGTTAAAGTTTAACAAAACCTATAGGGAGGTTAGGACCTGAAGTTAAATTGGACTTCCAGATGTTAATCCTTAAAATTCTTATGTAAACAAAAAAGCCCTTTTGTTTCATTGAATTAATTGGTCCTTCTCAGTGACTGGCAGTATTAGCTATGTTAGCCCAAACTATTCATCACTGTGGCAAATGACAGCAGAATAAGTGGTTGCCAGGGACGGGGGCTGGAGTGAATAGGGAGTGATGGCTAATGGATACAGGATTTGGGGGGGGGGGGGTGATAATATTGCTCTGGAACTAGATAGTGGTGATGGTTAGGCAAATTGTGAAATACTAAATGCCATAGAATTGTACACTTTAAATTGGTTAAAATGGTAATTTTATGTGTATTTTTCAACAAAGGGAAAAAAAAGGTTTGGCCCAGCAGCCCTTCAGTTTAGACAAGGGTCAATAGAGTGGGTGTGTCAGGGCTTTCATTAGCTGGTTAGGTAGGCTGAGGAAGGGGGTGGGCCAAGGGGAGTGTGGGTTAATTTCACCCAACACCAGCCAAAGATGTGATTCTAGATCTGGCTTATGGTTGCATTGCTCTGACGGCTGGCTGCTTCCGTTCTGTCATCCTGGACTATGGGGCAGGTGATTTGGAGCCAGGGAAGAGAAACCACTGGGGTCTTGTCAACAGTGAGCAGTTAGGAAAGAGAGTTTGAGAAGCGGGAGCGTATGATTCCATAAGTAGGAAGTAGAATTTCTCTGCACTCCTAAACCAGAGTAGTGCACTAGCTCTCAGTTCAGGTTCTGCTGGGACACTAGTACTAAAGTTCTGAGCCGTCTCTACTTAATGAGCCCTGGACTACAGGCAGACATTTATGAATATACCCAATTTCCTTGAAAGTTAATAGACAATCTTATCTAGTCTACCTGATTTTATTTAGACTTTGATACATATGTTACATTCATAGCTGTTCAAAGGCTTAAGAAATTCATTACGAGACTGATTTATGTAGAAAATAATACATAAAACCAAAAATGTTTATGTATATAGTATATAAATTTTTTTTTAATTTTTAAAAAAGATTTTATTTATTTATTTGACAGATAGCGAGAGCAGGAACACAAGCAGGGGGGATGGGAGAGGGAGAAGCAGGCTCCCTGCTGAGTGATGGGGGGGGCTCTATGCGGGGCTCAATCCCAGGACCCTGGGATCATGACCTGAGCCGAAGGCAGACGCTTAACGACCGAGCCACACAGGCGCCCCTATAGTATATAAATTCTTGTTCATGGTATGTTCAAGAGGGCTTTAGGAGGCTTTTATCTAAAATGAGAATGCTATTGCATTTTGTTTTATGCATCTGTATGATACATGATAAAACCTGAGCTTTTTCTGCCTAATACAAACTAATCGAGAGGACTGATTCCACTATCAGTGACCTCAATCATGGTAGAGCTTTTCTTGCTAAACTGTTAAAAGGATAAGTAATATCTACAGGACTGATAGACTTGTTCTAAAAAGGCCTCATACAATTGTTTATTTAATACCACAATATTTCTTAGCAAAGTGCTATTATTTGAACTGAAATTTCTACCACAGGACCAAACAGACCGAAATAGTTCACAGCCTGTTTTACCTCCTCCTGCTGTGTAATAACCTTGGAGTCCCTACACTTTCTGCTCTATACACTAGTCTTGGAATCAGTAAAACCTGTTATTTTCCTTAGTTCATTTATGTTTCTGAGGAAGTAGGACTGCTTTGGGTGATTATTTCCATTATGTGTGAATGAAGACCACATGATTTATAAATTGTAGCGTAAGCCACTGAAAATGCACAGGGAAAACCCCTTGGAGCCTACCTCCCAACCTACCTGCCACCAGGTGTGACGCATTGGATTGAACAAACCCAGGGTTGTTTGGTGGGCTGTGATGCTCTTCCAGTGAAGAGCACGTGACTGTGTATAGTGCAAAGGGCAGAGACTGAGGAGGGAGACCTGGATTATAGTAAGAGTTCCTAGGTCTGCCTCTGCATTGATACGATATATGGTTTAGGCTAGATGACACCATCTGCTCAAGAAGCAGTTCTATGTGGTGGTGTTTGTTTTTGTTTTAAATTCTTTTCTGACCCAAGAGTTATCACTTGGGGAAAGGGGCTGTCCAAAATTATTCGGATAAAATGAGTAAAATTGTTCTTGAGTAACAGTTTTTTTCTTGTCTGAATTTTCCAGATAGATTTCATAAATTGATCCAATTATTCTTGTTCCTTACTAATTTTGCTCTTGTAGCAAAGTTTTAGTGAATAAAGGAATGGCTCAGGCTGCCTACCAACTTCTTGCATCATGAGTGCTCATGTGAGGATCCTTAAAGCTGGTATATATCACAGAGGTAACTTGGATAAGGGGAAGAAATTTCTATCCCAGCTTATGGGAAGCTAGCTGAGGAGATCATTGCCAAGCAACAGTGCTTCTGTTCCATGGTATTCCCTAATGACACTAGCCACCTCTATTCAGGTCACAGGTAATATAGATGGGGCCAGGTTATGGGATGGGTTCTGTGATGGGGGAGGGGAACAATAGTGTTGGCACACCCAGGTATTGGTTTTCCCTTTCTGAGCTTGAAGAAATATCTGAGGTGCACCAGATTCTAACTCAGTTGAAAAAAAGAAATACAGTAGTTAGAACTTTGATTCCCCCCCCCCAAAGCTATATGGCTTTGAGAAAAATCTAGACATCTATGATCACAAGAAAATCTCACTGTGCCATTGGCCATCTAATGAGAGGGAGTGATCATAGGCATTTTAAAAACAGCTCCATTAAGTGGGAGACACCTTACTGGAAAGACCTAGCTTTATATTCTGTCTGGACTGTAGTCCTACTGTATCAGCCAGAAGTCCCGCTTTGATCGCGTATACGTCTTGCCACCCCCCAAAGATTCTTAGAAGAAATGTCTTTTTGTCCTAGCAGACAGGTGACTGGATATACTGCAGCAAAGAGTGGTATTTTTCAGTTAAGGCACAATTTATACATATTTCAAGATAATGTGTTTGAGATTGAGAAGGGACAGAAACAGAACTCTTTTAACTACATTCTGGTTGTTTTGGATGAGTCAAAAATAACTCCTAATAACTTTGAGGTAGCACTGTGTATCAGGACTTGTGAGACCTGACTTCTTGTCCCAGCTGTTCTACTAATGAGCTGTGTAACCTTGAGCAAAGTCATTTAAGGTACCTTAAACCTTAGATCTTTTTTGTGTAAAATGAGAACAGTAATATCTGTCCTATCTCTCACAATGAAATAATATATATAAACGTGCTTCTGGTGGTAGTATAAATCTTCAGGACAGATAGGGGGCACTTCCATTGGAGAGGGCCTCGGCACTGCCATGGGGTTGGCACTTGGGAGGGAAATATAGGCTGTCACAACCCAATCATTGTCATTTCAGATTCATGGTCAGCTGCTCCTTTGAGACTTTTTCAACAATAAAAATGGATTTTATAGATTAAAATGTAGTATATCTCAGATAATAGTAAATCCAACTAGTTGGTGGTTTGAATTATTACAACCTATCTGGACGTTTTTTTTTTTGTTTGTTTTCTTGAAGACTTGACTTACTCATATGATCTCCATAAAAGCCCTCCTAAATTCTAAAGGCAGGCAAAATTAAATAGTTTAAGAGAAGTTTATGTGAGGGGCGCCTGGGTGGCTCAGTTGGTTAAGCGACTGCCTTCGGCTCAGGACATGATCCTGGAGTCCCGGGATCGAGTCCCACATCGGGCTCCCTGCTCAGCAGGGAGTCTGCTTCTCCCTCTGACCCTCCTCCCTCTCATGCTCTCTGTCTCTCATTGTCTCTCTCGCAAATAAATAAAATCTTAAAAAAAAAAGAGAGAAGTTTATGTGATAGAATTTCACTTTTAGTATTGAATATATATGAATTATGTATATTTATATATGCATGTTATAGTAAATTGAGATCTCACACAACCAGGATGTGGTACATATTGACCCTTTTTTATGAATATGGAATTTTGAAGTCATAATATTGGGCTTTCATCTATGTTGGCCATATCTGTGATTTATTTGACATAATACTGCCTTGGTCAAGATGCTTGATCATGCTACTGGGAAATGGGAAATAATGGGAAAACACATTTTAATTCCCTAATGATCAATTTATAAATTTTTTCCAGGAACTCACTGTTATGAAGACTGATTTTTCTGGCTAGCTCTACTTCATGGAAGTAGAGAGTTGGATACATTTCTGCTCTGTGAAGAAGTACTTTACCAGGAGTTTGAAAGGTGCCAACTAGATTACAGAAATAGTGCCCATCAATCTTTGTTCTGTCAGTCTGGATTGGTTGTTTTTTTTTTTTCCCTCAGCTGTAACATTTCTAAGCTGAAGAGTTCCAATTTCTCTCTCTCTCTTTTTTTTTAATTCTAATGAAGTAGCTCTTCTTTCATCAAAGGCCCAGGATTTCTTCCATCATTTAGTTGTCCCCTTTCTGGGGCTTTTCAGGTTCCAAGGTGTGGCAAGTAGAACTGTAAATGCCAGTGGTGTACCTGCTCCAGGTCATAGGAAGATGTTTTCCATTTTGGTTTCCAAACCATTAGAAGGAAGAGTGTGGAGAGGGAAGGAATGTAGGATTTGGAGTCAGAAATCCTGGGTTCATGGCCTCCCTCTGCTATCAGCTATTTGAGCCCGAAAAAGTCATTTAAAATGGCCTGAGCCTCAGTTGTTTATTAATCTATAAAGTGAGGATGTTAATATCTCCTTATCTCATTTATCCACTTAAAACTAAATTGTCTTAGAGTGGGCCTTGGGTGCCATTTGCAGTGACCCTATTTTTTTTTTTTCTTATTTTGAAAGGGGCTACTAATTAGACTAGGAATGCCTTCAGGGTGGGAGCCTTTGTATTTCCTTTCCCCTTCTTAGCCCCTGACCCAGAGAGTCAGGGTCTCTCACATGACTGTTCTCAAAGATAAGAGCTGTCTCCATTGTTGTGAAAGCTACAGCTTGACCTTCCTTAACTTTGTGACCAGGATGAAGCAGCAAGCGTGCTAATCCAGGGGAAGATAACACAAATCTAAAAGGAAGTTAAAATACTGCAGACCACAGAATTGAGATTAAAAACTATCTTGACTGGCTATGGCCCTGGGTTGGAAACAATTTGATGGAATTTAATTGAGATAAGAAAAGGTTCCTCATTTAAGTTTAATAATAATAGCTAACAGTTACTGAGTGTTTATGTATGTTAGGCACCTGCTAAGTATGTGTTCTGTAGTTCTTATGAGAGTCAGCTGGGGAAGATGCCATTATTATAAAGGAGAGACTTAAAGTAACTTGTCCAAGATTGCTCAGCCATTGGGTGTTAGAACCAGATTCAAACCCCTGAGGATTCCAAAGCACACACACTTAACTGCTCACCAAGATGTCCAAGTCCTAATGCCCCAAACCTGTAAATATGTAACCTCATGGCAAAAGGGACTTTGCTGATGTGAGTAAATTTACTGACCTTTAGTTGGGGAGAGTATCCTGGATTATCCAGGTGAGGCCAATCTAATCACAAGAGTCTTTGAAATTGAGAACTTCCCATCTGCATTGAGGGAGGAGATAGGAGAAGGAGGAGACATTTGGATGAGAAGAACTTGACTGCTATTGATGGTTTTTATAAGATGGAGAATGGAGGCCACAAGTCAAGAAATGTGGGTAGTCTCTAAAGATGGGAACAGTCCTTAAGTTGAGAGTCAGCAAGCAAATGGGGGTCTCAGTGCCACAACTGCAATGAACTGAATTATGCCAACGACCTGAATGAGCAAAGAAAGAGATTCTCCCCTAGAACCTCCAGACAGGAACACAGTCTTGCTGACACCTTGATTTTAGCCAAGTGAGACCAGTATCAGATTTCTGATCTATTGAACTGTATGATAATAAATTTGTGTTGTTTAAGCCATTAAGTTTGTGGCAATTTGTTATGACAAGAATAGAAAACTAATAGAATTGCATTCGCTTTCCAATGGTTGGACGGCTGGGGGGCTTTTTACTGACCACAGTCTAAATACAGGTATACCTCAGAGGTATTGCCGGTTGGGTTCCAGACCACCACAGTAAAGAATATCACAATAAAGCAGGTCGAATGAAGTTTTTGGTTTCATAGTGCATATAAAAGTTATGTTTACACTATACTGGAGTCTATTAAGTGTACAATAGTATTATGTCTAAAAAACAATGTTCATACTTTAAGAATACTTCATTGCAAAAAATACCATCATTTGAGCTTTCAGGTAATCAATCTTTTTGCTAGTGGAGGGTCTTGCCTTGATGTTGATGGCCGCTGACCGAATGGGGTGGTGGTTTCTCAAGTCGGGGTGGCTGGTGGTGGCAATTTCATAAAATAAGACAATGAAATTTGCCCCATTGATTGACTCTTCCTTTCATGAACAATTTCTCTGTAGCATGTGATGTTGACAGTATTTTACCCATAAAACTTCTTTCAAAATTGGAGTCCATCCTCTCAAACCCTGCTGCTGCTTTATCAATTAAGTTTATACAATATTCCAAATCCTTTGTTGTCACTTCAACGATCTTCACAGCATCTTCACCAGGAGTAATTTCGATCTCAAGAAACCACTTTCTTTGCTCATCCATAAGAAGCAACATCTCATCTATTAAAGTTGTATCATGAGATTGCAGCAATTCAAATATAATAATGAAAATGTTGGAAATATTGCAAGAATTGCCAAAACGTGACAGAGACGTGAAGTGCGCAAATACTGTTGGAAAAATGGTGCTGATGGACTTGCTTGAAGCAGGGTTGCCCCAAAACTTCAGTTAGTAAGAAATGCAGTGCATTTCAAGGGAAGTGCAATAAAGGAGCTATGCCTGCACGAAACCACACTGTGATGAGGCTAAAACAGCACTAACAAAATCAGGAGAGAGAAACATTTTTCAGATCAGGTCACTGTTTTGTAGGTTGGCCAGACTATTTCTGGAATATTAGGTTAGTTCTGAATGCTATATTTGGAAAGTCATCAGCAAATCAGAGTGAATCAAGCATAATGAATGTGGAGGAATGGTAAGCGTAGGATTCACAAATTTTTAATATTTTGGAAATTGAAGCATTTTTCACATAGCTTTGTTTTATTTCATTATCTTCTGAAAGTATTGATATATTTCATCAGGGTACATAATATACATTTTTTTATTTGCTTTTTTGGAGGATTCTTTTCTGGAGAACCTGTCTAGCCAAAGGCAAAAATATTACAGATTCTGACATTTTAGGGGTTTTTTTTGGAATGGGAAGTTACTCTACAGATATGGCTAGTGGTGAACCATCCTTGCCCATGCATACAGAACTTCTAATTGGCTTTTTAGTGTCTTCCTCTTGAATATGAATGGACTGCCAAAAAAAAAAATCAATCCTTTAACATGAAAGATAAAGACCCAAACAACAGCAAAGAAACCTAGAGAAAACAGACTATTCAGGGAGCAGAAGAAAATTATAACACAAAAACTTACATTCTTAGATGAGAAGATTTTGCATGAGTGAAGCAATTATGGGGTGCTTTTATTTATTTTAAAGATTTCATTTGTCAGAGAGAGGGAGAGAGAGCACAAGCAGGGGGAGCGGCAGGCAGAGGGAGAAGCAGGCTCCCCGCTGAGCAAGGACCCCGATGCGGGACTCGATCTCAGGACCCTGGGATCATGACTTGAGCTGATCCCATGGAATGCTTTTAATAACAAAAAAACAGAGAACTATAAAAAAACAAGAAATTAAAAAGTAGAACTCAAAATTTAGGTCTACTATTTGAATACTAGCAACAAATAATCAGAAATTGAAAAAAATTTAAGTAC
Source organism: Phoca vitulina (assembly GCF_004348235.1). Taxonomy (NCBI): domain Eukaryota; kingdom Metazoa; phylum Chordata; class Mammalia; order Carnivora; family Phocidae; genus Phoca; species Phoca vitulina. Next base: position 5,411,382 of record NW_022589715.1, on the reverse strand, counting down.
CACTTAAAGTAGCATAAAAAATATGAACTATTTAGGGAATAAACCTGACAAAAGATGTGTTAAGACCTGTGCACTGAAAACTATAAGGCATTGATGAGAGAAGACCTAAATAAATTGAGAAGTCTATCTTTTTTATGGGTCAGAAGACTCAGTATAGTTAAAATGTCAGTTCTCACCAATTGATCTATAAATTTAAGGCAATCTCTTTCAAAATCCCAGCAGGCTTTTTTTTTTCAATTAAAATTTATAACCTGATTCTAAAAATTTATATGAAATGCAAAGGACCCAGAATGTCAAAACAACTTTGAAAAAGAACAAAATTGGAGAACTAAAACTATCTAGTTTCAAACTTATCAACACAGTGGGTGGTGGCACAAAATAGAAATAAATCAGTGGAACAGAATAAAGAGTGTGGAAAGAGATCTACACATACATTGATGACTATTTTACAAAGATGAAAAGATAATTCAGTGGTGAAAGGATAGTCTTTTCAACAAATGTTGTTGGAACAATTGGATTTACAAAAGCAAAAAACAACAAAAAGAATTCCAATTCATATTCTGTACCACATACAAAAATTAATTCAAGATGGGTCATAGACCTAAATGTAAGAAAGAGCTAAAACTATAAAACTTGTAGACAAAAGATAGGAGAAAAATCTTTGTGACCTTGGTTTAGGTAAAGATTTCTTAGTTATGACACTAAAAGCATGATCTATAAAAGAACAAACTCATAAATTGGACTTCATCAAAATTAAAAGCTTCTGCTCTTAGAAAGAATGAAAAGACAAGCCATGGGCTAGGAGAAGATATTTGCAATGTACATATTGATAAAGGACTTGTATCTAGAAAATATAAACAACCTTCAAAACTCAATATAAGAAAACAACACTGGGGCACCTGGGTGGCTCAGCCAGTTAAGAGTCGATTTTGGCTAAGGTCATGATTTCAGGGTCATGACAATCGAGTCCTGTGGAGGGCTCCACACTGGGCATGGAGCCTGCTTAAGATTCTCTCTCCCTCTCCCCTTCCCAGCCCCTGCTCGTGTACACATATGCACACTCTCTCTCTCTCAAAAATAAATAAAAAGGGACGCCTGTGTGGCTCAGTTGGTTTGTGTGGCTCAGTTGGTTAAGTGTCAGCCTTCGGCTCAAGTCATGATCCCAGGGTCCTGGGATTAAGTCCTTGCTTAGCAGGGGGCCTGCTTCTCCCTCTCCCTTTGCCCCTCCCCCTGCTTGTGCTCTCTCTCTGACAAATAAATAAATAAGTAAAGTCTTTAAAAAAATAAATAAAATTAATTAATTTTTTTAAAAAGAAAGAAAACAACCCTATTAAGACATCAAAAATGTTAGAATAGACATTTCACCAAAGAAGATATATGAATGATCAACAAGCACATGCATAGATGCTTGACATCATTAGTCATTAGGGAAATGGAAATTAAAACCCCAGTGAGATACCACTCCATACCGATTAGAATGGCTAACTTAAGAAGACTGACCATATGAAATGTTGGTGAGGAAGTGGAGGAACTGGAACTCTCATACACTTCTAGCAGGAATGGAAAATGGTCCAACACTTTGCAAAAACTATTTGGCAGTTTCCTAACAGTTAACAATACACCTGCCATATGATCTAGCCATTTACTCCTAGAGAAAAGAAAGTACGTGTCCACACAATGAACTGTACACAAATGTTCATAGCAGCTTTATTTGTAATAGCACAAAATTGGAAACAACCAAATGTCCATCAACAAGCAAATTAATAAATAAAGGTGGTATATCCTTACATAGTGTCACTTCTGCTATGCCACAAGCCTGCCCAGATTCAAGGGAAGGAAACAGACCCCACCTCTCACTGGCAGGAGTGTCAAAGTCACAATGTAAGAAGGAAGAAGGGCATATACAATGAGAGAGATTGTTGAACATGCCACAGTGTGTGATGATGTAACCCATGTCAAACTCCCAACACAAAGAATCATTGTCCCATAGCTTGGTACAGTGTTCATGTTTGTTGAAAGCCCATTAACTAGAACAGTTCTGCCTCTGCTTAATGAAAGCTCATTTCTGAGAGGCAACAGAGTGTGTTTTATCATAAACTAAGTGCTATTTAAGAACTTCCTGAGCTCAAAGAAATTCAGTACAGGATTGTGGCTTGAGGGTCAGATGTGAAAATTATAGTTAGCTTAGGTCAACACTTATCGTGGCTACTCTTTCTGGTGGGTTATTTCTGGTTGCCAATCATGTTTGTGTACAGACACAGATATTGCTAAAAGGACTCCAGAATTTGGGCCCAATGACTGTTAAACTAGCTCCTTATTTGGAAAATGGTAGAGGAAAAGAAATAAATTTAACTTGCCTTTCCAATAGGAACTGGTAACCAAATGGCCCGAGATGAGGAGTAAAAATCTATTGCTACTTACGCCAGGACAAGTGGGTCTTCCAGGTGAGCCAGGAGGCATGGCCGTCCACCAGTGTGTTTGCAGACATCCCACAAGCAGCAGCACAGTAGAATTGCCTGGGGGTGGGGGGCAGATGGGGGAGGCATGGAACATGAGGATTCCTAGGCCCCATCCCCAGAGACTCTGACTCAGTAGGTTTGGAATGGGCCCAGCGCAGCCCATTCCAGAAGGATTTCTTTCTTTCTCTTTCTTCTTTCTTTCTTTCTTTCTTTCTTTCTTTCTTTCTTTCTTTCTTTCTTCTTTCTTCTTTCTTTCTTTCATCTATCTATCTACTGTCTATCTATCATCTATTTAAATTTCACTCAATTAACATACAGTGCATATTGGTTTCTGGAGTAGAATTCAGTGATTCATCACTTACATACAACACCCAGTGCTCATCACAGGTGCCCTCCTTAATACCCTTCACCCATTTAGCCTATCCCCAACCCATCTCCCTCCATCAACCCTCAGTTTATTCTCTATTGTTAAGAGTCTCTTGTCGTTTATTTCCCTCTCTCCCCTCTCCCTCCTCCTCCCCTATGCTCATCTGTTTTATTTCTTAAATTCCACATATGAGTGAGATCATATGGTATTTATCTTTCTCTGACTGACCTATTTCACTTAGCATAATACTCTTTAGCTCCATCAGTGTCTTTGCAAAGGGCAAGATTTCATTATTTTTGATGGCTGAGTAATAGTCCATGGTATATATACCACATCTTTATCCATTCATTAGTCGAAGGACACTTGGGCTCTTTCCATAGTTTGGGTATTGCTAATACTGCTGCTATAAGCATTGGGGTGCATGTACCCCCTTTGAATCTGTATTTTTTTATCCTTTGGGTAAATGCCTAGTAGTACAATTGCTGGGTCATAGGGTTGCTCTATGTTTAACTTTCTGAGGAACCTTCAGACTGTCCTCCAGAGTGTGCCAGGTCATTCTGATGCTGGAACTGGTGAGGGAATGGAGCTTGCCCCACAGCAGTTTCTGTTGACCCCACCACTGAGCAGGGATTGGCGAATCTTTGTGGATATGTTTAACTGGATCTTTCCTTCTTCCTTTCTCCCACCCTCCCTCCCTCCTCCCTCCCTCTCTTTTTCTTTCTCTTTCTTTCTTTCTTTCTTTCTTTCTTTCTTTCTTTCTTTCTTTCTTTCTTTCTTTCTTTCTTTCTTTCTCTTTCCTCCATCTCTCTCTCTTTTCCTCCCTCCCTCCCTCCCTTCCTTCCTTCTTTCCTTCCTTTCTCTTCCTCCTTCCCTCCCTCTCTCTCTCTTTCTTCCTTTCTTTCTCTCCCTTCCTCCCTTTCTCCCCTTCTGTCTTTCTGTTTTTCTAGTCCATCACTCAGAAATCCATCAAATGTCCATTAAAGGAGATAGGAAAGCGCAGTGGTTAAATGAATGGCTTTTGCAGTCTGATAGAACTAGTTTGAGTACCAGCTTTATTTAGCACTTACTAGCTGTATGATATTAGGTATATATATATTTTAAGATTTTATTTATTTATTTATTTGACAGAGAGAGATAGCAAGAGCAGGAACACAAGCAGGGGGAGTGGGAGAGGGAGAAGCAGGCTTCCCGTGGAGCCGGGGGCCCGATGCGGGGCTCGATCCCAGGACCCTGGGATCATGACCTGAGCCGAAGGCAGACGCCCAACAACTGAGCCACTCAGGCGCCCCTAGGTATGTTTCTTAATATCTCTAAATCCGTTTTCTTGTAGGTAAAAGAGGAATGAATATTGATAGGGTTGTTATGAGGATGACACAAGATGATACATTTATAGCACATAGTAAGTCTCCATAAACAGTAGCTATGACTGTTATCACTATTACTATAAGGAAGGGGCCGCTGCGCTGGGCTAACTCTGGAAGTGCTACATATGTATCACCTGCCTTTCAGCAAGAGGGTGTTTCCTGGAAAGCAAAATGAGCTCCTCTTCCCTGACCCTCATGGTTGATTCATAAATGCTTGGAGAATAGCTTCTCACTGCACATCTGTTCTCTGACAGCCCCTTAGAAGTCCGTGGAATAATGGGCCTGAGTCTTTGGGTATGGGAGACCTACACAGCGTGGCTGCCTCAGGGTTTTGCTCTGAAATCTTGGGTCTGGTTACCACAGAAAGGAAAGCTGAGGACAGGGACAAGAAGAAGGTTCTCTAGTCTTTTGAACTCAACTTGTCCTTTCTGGCTACATTTTGCTTCTTATCCAAGGTAAGTCTAAGGAGGCAGGATTTTCTTGGCAACATAATTATTGCTACCTAATAAAGGAAGATGATTTCTTTTTAAAGATTCCTGCTATTTTCCTAGCAGGCAGAAACTTCGGTGTCTGCAGAGGTTCTGTTCTGTTCTTGGACTTCCCGTGTTTGTTTTTTCCATTCTGAGACAGGAAACAAAACATCCATAGGAAACAATTGCTAGTTCTGTCTCCATTTGTACTCATTTGGTGGGGAGAGGGAAAAGGGTTGGTTTTTTTGTTTGTTTGTTTTGTTTTTTTGCTTTGTTTTCTTTGTCTTTTGAACTTCCATTTTATAACATTATTGCCTATATTTCTTTGAAAAGTCAAGAGGCATCATTTGACATATGGTCTGATAAAATATTTGAAATAGGAACTGACCTGATTACTCTGGGGGCTTCTGGTTACTGTGTTACTGCCTCCCAAGAGGGTCTGAGCAGCTTTGTCCAGATATACGTGGGGGATCAGAAAGCACGCCCCAGCTATGCCCTACTTTACTCTATGTAAGGCCCAGGGGCAATCTTACCCTGAAACTAAAGGAAATTAATCTTCAGCACCCTTCACTTGCCAGGGCCTGGCCTTTTCTAAGGCACTAGGAGGGGGCCTAGTGATGATGTCTTCATACGTTTTTGTATAAGTAGCAAAAATAAGATTTTTTTGGTACTGTTTCCCATTAAAAACTATCTCAAAAATTTTATAAGCTGGATGCATTCCTGACCAGGGTCTCTTCTCTGTCCATGCCTGGCGGATTTCACCTTTATGTAACCAGATAGTAAATAGCTCCAACTCCAGGTCAGGGCACGCTGGAATGCCAGGCATCATGCGGGAATGTGAGGAAAGAAGTGCATTCACCACCCAAATCACTGCTGGATGAGGAGAAAACTGCAAGCTGGGACCAGAGCAGCCCTGGGGAAAACAAGCTATAGACTCAGTGTCTGATGGAAAGAGTTCCCTCTTCAGAGGGATGGGTAGTAAGTGGCACTAGTCATTTACCTGTTTCAGTCTTTGAAAAACATTAATAGTCTACTTTTAAATCCTCCTCCAATAAAAATACGGTTGCCTGTGTGCTGAGCGCCTCCACCCCCAAGCCCTGGGGGGCTGTGTCCTGCAGTGGAGGGGGCCCTGGGGTGGTCCTAGCCCAGCTGCAAGTTACCGATCCCTTCGAGCCTCACTCGGTACATCTTTTAAAACCAGGGCGTTCTATTAGGCAGCCTTGCTCCAAAACTTGAATTATTTTATGATGCGAGGGATTGAATTGAAATGATTTCTGTAGTGACACAACAGTATTTTCATGGGAAAATCTGAGGCACGTGTTGGGAGGGAGATTGGCATATGGAGAAAAATTGGACCATATGGGATTAGGAAATTAAAAATTATCTCCTCCTGCTCAGTAAATGTGCCAAATATGAGCCTCTCATCCTAAGAACTGTCTTCCTTTTAGCAAATGGAAAGAAGACATTATGAGCATTTCCAAAATTAAAAGAATATTCATGTCATGTCAAATGTGTGATGTGTGTAGGCAGTGATGTGTTAGGTTCTAGGAAGGAAATTTGTATTTCAGACATGGTCTTCGTTATTTAAGAGATTACAACTAAGCAAGACTAGCCCAGACTTAACCATTAGCAAACAAAGCTGATAAGATAGAACCCGAACCCATGGTTCATGTTGGGCTGATTTCATAAATTATGGTACATCCATTCTATGGAATATTATGCAATCATCAAATAAAATGAATGACATATTTATCCATATTAACTTGGAAAGGTGTAGAAGACGTATTGTTAAGTGCAAATAAGCAAGTGGTAGAATAATATGAAGAGCATGATCATGTTTTTGTAAAAAGCAAAAGTGAGACTCTAAATAGGCAACTCCGTATAAGCATGAAGCACGGACGGATCTATACTGATATGCTAACATCAGTTACTTTAAGAGGGTGGGATTGGGCAGAGGAGGAAGAAAGGAATTAAAAAAAATCTTTCTGTCATTCAATTTGCTTAAATTGTTATAGTGAGTGGGTATTATAATCTTTAAAAATGCTTTTGTAAAACACAAAAATTGCATAGCTTTTGTCTCCCATCCTGTGGATGTCCGTTGGGTCATACAATGGTTAGACCTTTCACTCTGCAGTGCCCCCAGCTCCCACTAGATCTCTCCCAGTGATTTCAGAGCCAGCCCTCTCCGGTTTTGGGGGGGCGCCAGCGTCCAGACAGAGGTCCCCCTTGAGGGACTCTGTCTGTGTTCAGGGCTCAGCCAGAGCTACAAGCTAGCAGCATGTTCCCCCAGATTCCCAAAGTGCCCTTGGTTCTTTGGTAACGAGGAATACCTTTCCTCCACCCCCCCTCCCCCATCACACTTGGCTGGGTGGTCACAGGGTGGGCTTCTTGGGCTCCCTGTGCCCATCAGCTCTTCCACGCTGGTCCCACTCTTCTCCAGAAATGCCTGCACCCCTCTACCCAGGTTCAGTCTCCATGGGCATGTGGACACACAGTGAGTGCTAAGTTGTATGTTGGAGGCAGAAATTCAGTGAACGGAGAGAACTAGGGTCCAAACAGGGTCGTGGGTTCAGGACACCAAATACGTAAGCCGTAACACCAGCAAGACAGAGAAAGTGGAATGAGAGAGGAGAAAAGCAGCTGACCTCATGCGATTGACTAGTCTGTGGTGCACTCGTGTCCATCTCACACAACACCCGGGTCAGACAAGGCCACTCTTTGACTGTGGGGGCTCAAGACAAAAACAAGACCCATCTGTCAGGCGCCTGGGTGGCTCAGTCGTTAAGCGTCTGCCTTCAGCTCAGGTCATGATCTCAGGGTCCTGGGATCAAGCCCCCGTATTCGGCTCCCTGCTCAGCAGGAGGCCTGCTTCTCCCTCTCCCACTCCCCCTGCTTGTGTTCCCTCTCTCGCTGTGTCTCTCTCTGTCAAATAAATAAATATAATCTTAAAAAAATAAAAAAAGACCCATCTGTCATCATGTCTGACCGTAATCAGAAACAAGAAATTGTCCGGATCACAAAAATGACCACCTAACATTCCCCTATTCCTGGGTGATATGAGTAACTGCGGCTTCTTTCTCCACAGTAGCTGTAGGCTCACTTCTCTCCTCCCGCCTTCTAGATAAGAATGAAGGTACCCATCATAGCAGCACCTCTGCTTCCTGACAACATCCAATCCAGAGCAGAGCCCCACTTCCTGAGCCCTCCCCAGAATCACTGAACACAACCCCAAATCCTACCGTCAGCTCCTTGGGACACCCTCTCACTGAGGCTCCATGATCTCCTCCAGCCCAGCAAGGCCCTGAGCCCACAGCTGACTGCAGGTGTGTTCCGGTGGCCTTTGGCCGGAGGGCATTGACGAAGGGCAGGCTCCCGGGGGCAGTGGGGAGCGCCATTGAAGGCCTAAGAGTCTTCACCCTGCCGTTTACTTTCCCACTCGTGAGAAGGTCATTTTTACACATTTGCACCAACAGTATTTATTCGTTGCCTGAAGGAGCCAGGGGTGCGAGGGCCTTTCAGAGAATGATCTGACTGTAGAAACTAGAAGGTCAGGTGGGGACAGATGAAGAAAGGTTTGAATTCCAGAGTGCTTTACCAACCTGTATTCTACCCTCATGGGGGCAGTTGGTGTTGAGGGTGTGGAGTTTCGGGTCAGTCCTGGCTCTACTGCTTACAAGGCGTATGACTTGGAGCAAGTTTCTTAACCTCTCTGAGCTGCAGAGTCTGCATCTTATGAATGAAGAGAATACCACTGAGCCACAGGCTTCAGTAGAATGTGTGAATCCCTGGTACGTAGGGTAGTGGGTACTCACCAAAGATGCCACTTTTTCCCTTCCCAGTAGGCAGTGGACAGCCACTGTAGATTCCTGAAAGAGAAGCAGCCCAAGGAGAGTAGGCATCCTAGGAAGATAGACCTGATGGTGGTGTGCAAGACGACCTAAGTGGGGAGGCTCTAGGCAGACCTCAGAGAGGCTGGGACGCTCCAGCTCACATGGCACTTGCCGCCCACTGCAGACATTGCATTACATTCTCACAAGCCACACAAATGTCCTGGACGGACGTGGGCAAAGAATGAGTGATGGAGACATGCCATGCAGCATGTCTTCCAGCAAGCCTTAGTGGGATAGGGTGGAAAGAAAAAATGTTAACTTCAGGGACACTTCTAGAAAGGCAGCCAAACTCTGGGCTGGTTGGAAGAGCAAGAGGATCAGACTCCCTCAGAATGCAGCAGTCAGCAAAGAGATGCCCCTTTCTAACAAGTAAGTCCAGGAGCCATAACATCTTCCAGTTGTGGATTGTTGCCAGACACACAGCATCAGCTTCAAATAGGGAGGATGACGCTGAGCTCTGAAGGCTGGCTCGGGCTTTCTTCTGCGTATTACTTGTCGGGTGACCCAGCCAGACAACTCTACTCTAGCCCAAGGGCGCATAAGTCCAAGGAGGAGGAAACGGATGATTGACGGCAAGAGCTACATTAGGCAAGCACTCTTTCCTCACTAGTTGCACCTCTAGTAGCTCTTAAATTTTATAGTTAATAGTACCCCAGGGATACCTCAAGCTGGCATATTCCTCACTTAGCAAGGAACTTTGGGATCTGGAGCATTTGTATTAAAAAAGACAAACACAAAACCCCAGGCGATGTGTAAAAGATTAAAAAAAATACAACAGCATGTGAGTTAGCTGCAGATGGGGTAAGAGCCAAATCAAGGTGATACCAAGTTGTCCCAATGGTCTGAGTCATAAAGTCAATCAACGTTTATTGGGCAGCTACTTTCTATGAGGTTGGGCCCTGAGGAACCTGAAGATTAAGGGGGCCGATCTCCTCCTTCACAGTGTTGGTCATGGAGAGAGGAGAGGCTAACAAGACTATCAAACAATGGAATGCAAGGGCATAGGGAATGTGCTCAAGCCGTCATGATCATGTGAAGAAGGGGATGATTACATCTTACTAGAAGGGTCAAGATTTTATTTTTTATTATTTTTTTAATAACTTTTTTTTTTTAAAGAGAGAGACACAGCGAGAGAGGGAACACAAGCAGGGGGAGTGGGAGAGGGAGAAGCAGGCTTCCTGCTGAGCAGGGAGCCCGATGTGGGGCTCGATCCCAGTGTCCTGGGATCATGACCTGAGCCAAAGGTAGATGCTTAACGACTGAGCCACCCAGGCGCCCCTCAAGATTTTATTTTATGTATGTATGTATGTATTTAAAGTGGGCTCCACGCCCAGCGTGGAGCTCAACACAGAGCTTGAACTCACCACCCTGAGATCAAGACCTGAGCTGAGACCAAGAGTCAGATGCTGAATCAGCCACCCAGGCGCCCCAAAGGATCAAGATTTTGAAAGAAGAAAGGGATTCCGAGGAATTCTTGATTTCGGCTTCAGACCATCCACCAACAGCCATGGACATAATGGTCACCTCCTCGCCCCTCTCCTGGAAGTGTGGGAGGGCCCTGGTTCCTACAAGACTGTACTGCCCTGGACCTTCGCGCCTCTGGCTTGCATGCGTGATAGAAGGAGAGTCAACTGCTGCTCAGCTCTACTGATCCCTAAGGAGTCTCATCCTCAAGGGGCAGAGGCTGTAGGAACTGGAGACCTATCCTTATGGGGCTCTTAGAATCCTAACCCAGACACTGGAGAATAACGATCAGGAGAAGGCGTAATTGTGCTAGAGAGCTCAGCCAGCTTGCTAAAAGAGAATGGAGGAAACTGGGAATTATATACCTAGGTCTAGACAGTCTCTCTGCTTGATATAACATGGTTACATTTTTTCCTGTTTTGAGAATGAGAGGAAGACAGATGCCTACTTTATAAATATAACAAGAGAACAGCACCAAGATTTGTATACCAGCGCTAATTCAGTGAGAGAATCCACTTAGCTCATTAAACTATAAATTGGAATACTGTGTGTGTGTGCCTGTGTGTAGTCCTGGATTCTCTTGCATTTTAGTCTCAGGGTCCTCCTTTGTAAGATGGGTGTAATCCCAACTTCATAGGGTCGTGAGGATTAGTCTTTTCTTGTCAAAGTCCCTTAGTAACAATAATATAAATATTACAAAGTCTGAGACACCCTGATGTTGGCTACTGTTATTAATTATACTGGAAATAGATAACTCTTTCCAAAGAAGCTCAAAACCACCCCACAGCGCAGTGTGATCTGCCTCCCCTCACTGTCTGTCACTCAGGCAGTGTGTAATGACAATAGTGCTGAAATTCAAAAGGACACAGTTGAAACAAGACCTTATTATGTGTTTGGCTTCCATCTTTTTTCTGTCTCAAAGGGCTCTCAATGTAAAGAATATTAGGCAGGTGTGTATGTACCTATATATACGTCAATAGTTTAAAATGTTAACATAGTTCCAAATGCCTCGAGGAAAAAAAATTTGGTTAAATTTTCATTGTGAAAGTGACATTGGTACTGTGTAAGGAACACTCTAGGCAGATAATGGTTTACCCCCTGAAGTACTGGGTGTGGATCCTAAAACCTTCAAGTGTCTGGGGAAGTGGTTTCCCTCTTGAAATGGATCATATCCTGCTCTGAGTGCAGGAGTCTGACTATGTAATTAGGAGAAGTCTCCTTCCCTGACTCTGATAATTCAGCCTGAGCTGGGTCTCCATGGATAGAAGAACAGCCTCTGGGTTCTCACTGGGAGGAAGCCAGGGGCTGAAGGCAATGTTCCTTCCTTAGAACACATCTTTTGAGAAGCGGAAATGTTTTCCAGCAAAAAAAACTGTTGCTCCAAATTTTTCATTACTGATTCAGTATTCAGTTCCAATTTCTGTGTCAAATGCTACTGTAGGAAAGATAGATACTCAGTGTCATGGGAAATCGTGGACTGATGAATACAACAGATTATTCATAGAGGTAATATTAAATAAACATTGAGCTTTAAAAATTACTGTGCAATAGTCAAGTGTGTAAGAATGAAATAATATGAGATCTGGGGTTTGCTTTAGAATAACCCAGCTGACTGCGGGAGGGGGCACGGGGTATAGACTAAACAGAATTGGCCATGTGTTGATAATTATTGAAACTAGGTGATGGGTCCATGAGGGTTCACTATACTATTTTCGCTAGTTTTAGAAACATTTGAAAATCTCCATATAAAAAGACAACAAAAAAGCCCCAAAGGTGTGACTTTCTCTTGTTTGAATGAAAGATGTTTTTAAAAATTAGTATTTCATAGACATTGCATACTGAAATATACAATATAGCTAACATTGGTGCTCACTATGTTAGGCATTTGCATGCTATTACATATATCTCTGTAACTTTATCTATATTACATATATATAATAATATAATTTATAGATATATACATACACATGTACATATATAATTTAATATGTATGTATATTAAATACACACACATACATATGTAGTGTATCAATTCATTTAATTTCTGTTCACAACTCCATGTGTAGGTTCTATGTAAATTATCTGCATTTGCAGATGAGGCCGTGGGATATGGAGATTAGTGCACAAGGTCATTAAGTAGGATTCGAACGCATTTAGACTCCGGAACCCACGCTCCTTCTTAAACAGAGCCCTCTACTGCTGTCAGTATCCATGCTGTTCCGTACTATTACATTGTCGCCAACAACTTCCCTTATCACAGTTTATTATTTTTTTTTATTATTATTTTTTAAATTGATGCGAGAGTGGTGGGTGGGGTGGAAAGTTGTTTTTACTAGACTGTTCAGTAATCCCGCTGAAAATGCCTTACCCCTCCCCCTTAGCCCCAGGCACGGAGCCGGTGTGACCGAGGAGTGAGGTCGGGCGGCTTGGCTCAGAGTGGTCCTTGGTCCCAGGTTCCCTGGACCACCCTGGAGCGGCGCGCTGGCAGCCGAGTGGCGCCACCTGGTGGCCAGAAGCCCCGCAGTGGGCGTCTCCACAGCGCCGTTGGCCTCCGGAGCTGGGAGGGCGGCCCCGAGCGGTCGGACCTGGCGCTGCCGCCCAGAGGGCGGACGCCGGCCCTCCCCCGGGGACCAGGCAGAGGCGTGACAAGCCCAGGACAGATGGGCCTTTGACCTTGCCTGGAGCGTCTTGTCGGGCGGAGCCGGCCTCAGGAGGGCGAGCTGGGGACCCGGCCAGAGAGACCGAGTGAGGGCTCCCTCCAGGGGCCCGCCTTCCCAGCCCCAGCCAGGGCTCACCTCCAGAGCCTGGAGAAAGTGGGAGTTGAGAAGGGGTGGCTTTGCCTAAGGGCTCTTAAAATGAGCTCTTTAACATTTCCAGGTATTTAAAATTCAAGTATTTATGCACATAGACATATATATATTTCTTTGTATCCTCACCTCTTCGCAGAAACGGTATTAAAGCTGGAATCGTGTCATACAATGTTATTTTTTTCCTCACCACAGTCATCTTAGGCTCGTGAAGAACACAGACCTGCTGGCTGCCAGAGCCAAGACCCAGTGAGCAAGGCCAGCCAAGGGCATTTGGCCACAGTCTTGAGGACCTCAGCCCAAGTTCCGAGCACCCTGACGCCTGCAGGCGAGCCCTTCCCCCCGGTGCTGGAGGAGGGTGGCACAGCTCTAGAGCCTGAAGAGTATGTGGGAGCCCTGGCAGAGGGCACAGTGCTCTGTAGGGTGCAGCCCCCATGCGGGCAGAGACCTAGGCACCAACTCTCCCTCTCTCATGAGCCTGCCAAAATCAGTGAGGTCTGCACAAGGTGAATTTGCAGGACTTCATCGGCTACCTGGACCTGAAGGCAGTCTCTGTGGCACATACTCTCTTCCCTACGGTCTCTGCACTGCTCTGGGGCTAAGCACGTCCTGAAGGGAGCCCCTTGCTGGATCCTCTTCAGCACGCAGGGTACCTTCTGTTACATGAAGCAGGTTCTGGATGCCACAGAGGGAGGGCAGCCCCTCCGAGAGCAAGGCCTCATTCGTCATCCAGAGCTGCCCAAAGTTACTGCAGTGAAGGCCCAAGTTCATGGAGGCCTGCCCTGGCCGGGGACTAGCCTGGCCTTCCGGCCTACTTTGTGAATACTGTGTGAATGTGCTTCGAGACACACCGCACTATGAGAAGGCAGGGTCCTAACTGAAGAGCAAGGTCATTCATTATTGAGGTTACTCTATTAAGGAGGAGGGACATTTCTCAAATCTGATTCCATGATCTGAGCAGTGTAAATGGGCAGGCTGCAGAGTGGGCTCTCACACTTTGTCTAGAGATTGAAGATGTCAAGACTGCCAATGAGGGGACTCCTGGGGCCCGGGCTGGAGGATGGTGCCCTCCATGTAGAAATGAGGAATGAAAAGAGGATACCTGAAGACTTGTATCAGATCCTTTGGGCAAGTGTATGGGTCTCTCAGGTAGCGATTGAGCTGGGTTAGAACCTGGGGACAAATTATGTTGGAGCCAATTCCCATATTGGCAAAGCCATTTATCTTAGCGGGGCCAAGAGAAAATCAATAGATGAGGGAAGGGGGGTGGTGTCCACACTTTCATTCCAACTGTAAGAGAAGGCTGTGGCCCCTGGGTACCAGGGCAGAGTTGACAGGGTGACAGAAGCAAGAGAACCTAAAGGTTAATGATAGAGTAGGGGCTCCTTCGTCATCCCTTCCTCTTTGACTGCAGGATCCAGGGTTAGCTTTATTTAGGAAAAAGTTGTTCCTCATAACCCATGATTTCAATAAGAACCAAAACCAAAACTGGTTCAAAAGATAACTGCAATGTTTGCTTGCAGTAATAGCAGCCCAGAACCTGGGCCATGGGACGGAATCATCCAACTGTAGTTACTTACTCTTTGTTGGTTGTTGGCTGTTCCTCTGTTGGAAGGAGGTGGAGATGGCCCGGTCTTGGCCTGCCCTTACGGCTGAGCGGGCTTCAGGCACACCTTTTCCCTAGAACTAAGTCCAGGCCAAAGGCAGATGAAAAGCCTCTCTGGCCCCTTTTATCTGGCCCTTTTACTTGGGTGATGAGAAGGCCTGGGTAAAGGGACCACAGCCCTTCCGGACCTGGAGTACAGCTGTAGGCCAGCCACTCCGTATTTCCTTTGCCTGGCTTCCCCTTGGGCCCTAAGGGCACGTTCTCTTCCCACGCAGGAGGCAAACCCTGGTCCTTTTGATAAGACCAGAGGCTGTGCTTCTGAGAGATAGAGATGCTAACAGGGAGAGGGGAAGAAGCCAAAACAATGTTTTCTCGACTCTGTACCCTTTTCCAGGTTCTATCTTCCTCCTCCTCTAGGGCGGGTTAAGGGAGCCTCTAGCTTCCCCTTGTGGCTAAAATGTGCCATGACTCTGGTCAAACCATCTTTCTAAAAAGATGCATCCTACATTAGGGTATAGTTAACAGGGAATTGTGGACGACAGGCCTGGGAACCAAGAACCAGTTGCAGGAACTAAGGATGTTTGGTTTAGAATAAAGAAGACATGCAAGGACCAATCCCTCTTTAAATATTTAGAATGTGGGGGCGCCTGGGTGGCTCAGTCGGTTGAGCATCTGACTCGATTTCAGCTCAGGTCATGATCTCAGGGTCGTGGAATCGAGCCCCACATCCGGCTTTGTGCTTGGTGCAGAGTCTGCTTGAGGTTCTCTCCCTCTCCCTCCCCTTCTGCCTGTCTCCTGGCTCTTGCTCTCTCTCAAATAAACAAATAAAATCTTTAAAAAAAATTTTAAAAGATAAAAAATATTTAGAATGTGGAAGAGAAGGTATTCATTCTGTGGAGGATAAGAGGGCAAAATTGGGACCAAGGAATAAGTTAGTAGGAAGCAGATTTTTGCCTCAATATTAAAATTACCCACCCCCACCCCCAGAGATATTCAAGAAGGTGCTGCTGACCACATGGCGGGGCCCTGGGAAGGAACATCCTGGCTGGAAAGCTCCCCATTCCTGCAACCCCTCGTCGCAGGCTTTCCGGCACAGTCCTATTTTCGATATTCACCTGTGGTGGTGACTATAAACAATGACATTACCCAGAGACTCCAGTTTGCTCACGTGCACTCCGCACCCTCTGGAACACGTCTTGCCTTTGGAAATGGAATAAGGATGTTTTGCCTAATAGATCTTGACTTGTGGTTCGCAAAACATGGGCAAGGCGTTAGAGTTTCCTGCAACTCTGAAGTTCTGTAACTCCACATTTATCACAGGAGATTAAGTAACCCCTTTAGCTTACCTAGAGAAGTAGCAACAGAATGGGAGCTAGACCCAAGGATCTGACTCCTCTTTGGATGTTACTGGAGACTTTTACAAATTCTGACTCCAGGGAGGCTGGCTTCCCATGATAAGATACAAGAGTCATCTCTGGGTTTGGAATAAGCTTTCCCTGTTTAGCTCTGCATGCCCCATTCTGCAGGTCTTCCCCTCCTCCTCCCCTCCTTGTAACACATCCCCATAGTGACGGCTTTTCTCTGCTCTGCAGGATGGTACAGTAGGAGACGAGACAGGGCTCACTCCGGAATGGAGCCGGTGTTTCTCCGGAGATGAACTCACATCTGTTTGTCTGTCCACCTTGGGCAGGGACCAGCCCTGGTGTCATCCAATGCCCCCGCCCCGGTGGTGTACTGGGAGAGTCTGCTCTTGGCTTAGAAGCTGTGAGTCCAGGGCGCCTGGGTGGCTCAGTTGGTTAAGCAGTTGCCTTCCACTCAGGTCATGATCCTGGAGTCCCGGGATCGAGTCCCACATCGGGCTCCCTGCTCAGCAGGGAGTCTGCTCCTCCCTCTGACCCTCCCCTGTCATATGCTCTCTCTCAAATAAATAAATAAAATCTTTAAAAAAAAAAAAAAAAGAGGCTGTGAGTCCTTGAGGACAAGCAACACCGGCTCATTACTCTGAATCTCCAGGCAGCTAATAAGGAGTTACACCCTGTGGGCATTTGGTAGGTATTTGGCATTTGCTTCTCTTCTCCCACGTGTATGCTCCAGATTCCATCATCCAGGGAGGCCCTTCTACCTGTCGCTCCTCTTCCAAGCTCAGCTTTGGGAGCTAAGGCTCCGGAAGGGAAGTGTGTCTTCAGCAGACGGCTCTGTTTTACACTTACTGTGTTTGAGTACCTAGGTACCATGGTGATCAGTGCTATAGAAATAGAAAGAGCAGGGAGGCGGAACAGAGAAAGGGAGCACCCCGAACCCCAGGGGGTTGGAAGCAGTGTTTTGTGACACCGGTGTTTATTTTGAGCTGGCAGCATTATTTATCGTGTCCTTCGTGCCTAGATCTCTCCCGTGGGCACGTGTGTGCTGTCTGCTTCCTGACGCACTTACATCCTCTGGGCCTTGAGAGGAGAGACGCTGCCTTCGGCAAAGAAAGATGCACATCGTTGTCACGACTTCTTACATTTGCCTGTCACTCGGCACTTGGCACATTCATGCACATTACTTCCCTCCTTTGATCCTCTGTCCGAGCAGATTGCATTAACCCTGTTCCCTGATGAATTTCATGTTCGGAGACTAACTTGTCCAAAGTCACATGGCAAGTGAGTGGTCGGAGCTAAAGTCCACCTGCTTCCTAGAGTCAGCCCCCTTCCGCTAAGTTCGGGCCGAGTGGCGGTGGGAACTCAGGGCTGGGCGGATGCAGTGCGTTTTGGGCCGTGCTCTTCAGGGTAGAACGAGCTGCGCGGAGTGGTCCGAGTCACTGAGAAGCCCCTGGTGCCTCTGCACGGAGCCCACAAAAAAATGTGATTGGCTGCAGAAGTTTTGCTAATTTTATGTCCGGAGACAAAAGAAAGCATAGGCCGGGGTGCCTGGGTGGCTCAGTCCATTAAGTGACAGACTCTTGGGTTCGGCTCGGGCCGTGATCTCGGGGTTGTGGGATCCTCTCCCTCTGCTCCTCTCCTTCTACCCCTCCCCCGTTTGTGTGTTTTCTCTCCCTCTCAAATAAATAAATAAATAAATAAATAAATAAATAAATAAATAAAATCTTTAAAAAACAAAAACAAGAAAACCCTGGTTGATTCTAGATCGTGGGATTATGAATGTTCTCTATGTTCTATTTTCTTTCCCATATGAACAGATACGCCCTGTTCCATTCTCCTGTACTCAGCAAGACCTTTTCATGTTATAAGCTTCAGAAGACTGGAATGTGTATTCCTGAGAGGACACAATGCCGGTCCAATAAAAATATTTTTTTTGAAGAAGTTTGTCCATAATTCATGGGCAGTCAAACAATGAGGATTTGAGCACTTACTGTGCACACAAATACCAGGAAAAGCACAATCATTTGAGTAGACATGTCTAAACGTCAAGTCCACTAACCTGGAGGGGAGTAGGGGTCATTTAAAAGCCAAATGAATGGTGCAGACAGGCAAGATGAATAATTCACAGGAGGGGGAGATCTCCATGGGCGGGGGTGACCGGAGAGTCTTTGGGGAGGAAGAGTCTTCCAGTTAGTGCTTGAACAATGAGTAGGATTTAGAATGACAGGGAGAGAAGAGAGGCACATCCAGGCAAGCACAGTATGGTGAGCAGAGGTGAAAGAGAGGCCCATAGGGTGTCCAGGGCGCCAGGTAGGCCAGGCTAATCAAAGAGGGTCTTCCTTGAGCATCTGACACAGTTCACGGTGACTGGGGAGCAACGCTCTCTGCTCCTGAAATGGGCTGAGTCTGTCAGCAGTCACTAGGGACTGGGAGCCTCTCAGAAGATCCAGCTACACACAGAACTCCTCCCCACGGAGCTCATTTCTGACGGCAAACTGCTTGCAGATGCTGACAGAGAGACTGTCAAGGTTTGGATCTGATTTTGCTCTGAATCATCCCGTTCTTGGCTGGAGCCCCTGGTGGGAGGCCCTTTGAGCCTGCACCCGGAGCCAGCCAGCCCTCCGGGATGGGAAGACGGCAGCTTCCCCGGCAGGGCCCGTGGAGGACCAGCCCCCGGCCTCAGATGGCTTCTGCTTAGAAGGTCCCCGAGCACAAATCTCCCCCCTCCTCCAAGCATCAGAATAAGCAACGGGACTTATGTTGGGGGGATGAGGGGAAGGACAGGCAAGTGTAATGGCCGAAAACAGCCACCTCACCGCCTGTCATACACTAGAGCCTCATTCCTTTGAGTGTTAAGGTAAAAAAAAAAAAAAGGGCCCCCCAATTTCCAGTTTGATTTTGTGCATGTGTGTGTGTTTGGCGGGGGTGGGAGGCTCTTCTGTGACTCTCCGGAAATGACTTCTAGGCCCCATTGCCACCTGCTTTCCTCTGGGCTGCCCCTGGATGACCAAGGAACCCCTTGGCCATGTCCTCTCCCACTTTCGGGGCAGGGCAACATTGCCAAGTCATCTCGCTAAGAGATTTCTTTACCATCCTGAGAGAATCCGTTTTCGTGTCAGGCGATTCCTATTTATGTCTAAACCTGAGGCTCTCATGTTGCAGAAATAGAAAATATCCAAGTACCACCTTCTTTCCCTTAAACCCAGACTCTCCTATTGTTCCCCCTGAAGGCCACATGGTGGGATGAGCCTCAAGTCAGATGAGCCGTGGTTCTGTCACTACCAGCTGGGGGACCTCAGGCAAGTGACTTAGCCCTGAGCCTGTCTGTACCTTGGCCGGGTGAGGACCAAGAGGACCATTGTGAGCAGAATGTGGCAAAATTAGTTTCTTCGATATATTCAAAAGCCTCTATTGGGGTAGCCCTCAGCCTTCGGTGTGTTCAGCCCCTAAGCTTATCCATCAGTTTCCAACACTTTAATCCCCCTCTTTGAGTGTGTTGTTGTCCACTAAGACACTGAGCTCGCCCAGAAGCCTCTTCTGAGCCTGCACAAAGGAAATAGTCCTTTCCAGGCAAGGTTTTTACACCAAAAACTGGCTTCTAGGCCCAAGGAGGCTGCCCCAGGGAACGAGCATGCCCTGGACACTGCTTACAGAGGTGCCTGTGTTTGCCATCTTGTCCTCAGTCATCGGATACCAGTCTCCGCAGGAATTCACAAAAGGTGTCTCCAATTTCAGGGTACATATTTCTATCTGAGGTTGAGCTGTCTATCTTCTCCCTCCATGGACCTGGACCACATCCTCCCGGAAATAAGTGACCCAGCCTCCTTGTGGAGTGACCTATCCAGAAAACCTGCCTTCCTGGGTACAGGACGAGAACTGGGACAATACATGAGGGAGAGACGAGGCTCTTGTGACTTAAACAGAGCTGGTCAGGAGCCAAGTCATTAATGTTCCTACTGACTTCACTTTGGAGCAGTCAGGAGCTGTTTTTCTCTCATCTTCACTCCTCTCTTTTGTGTCTGGCAACCACTTTGATCATCAAGATGGCAGTTCACAAAAGCAGGTCCCTCCACACCTCCCCATAACTATTTCAGTGACTCTTTCCTCCTTTGTCTGGGGGCAGCCACCCTCACACCTGTCTTTGGGCCACCCTCTACCCCCACCTCATTTTCCTTGGAGCTGGTTTTAGCCATGGTTCTACCTACACAACTTTGCATCTCACTATCTCAGCACCAAAGTGCTAACAAACTAATTTAATGAATGTTTCCAAGCTCAGTGAGAGAAGACCAGAGGTATTCTTGACTCCCTGTTGAGTTCCTTGTGTAGTTCCAGGCATCCCATCCCTGACTTGGTGATTCTGATGTTGGAAATTTCTCAGAAAGCAGGAGATGCTTTTGGGTCAATGGGTCATTCAAGTAACCCTCCTATTATACTGGATACCAAGTTCTCCATAAATTAAAGACAAAATTATGAGATGACCATCATGCTCATAAGCAAGAAACGGAATGCTGTGCACTGGTGATCGGGACCGTCAGGTGACATAATCAAAATGATCTAATGCCTATTTAGTGACATTATTTTATGTTTTCTTCCAGCCCTCATTACAACTCACATGGAGGAGAGTATCTTTCAATGTGACTTTTCTATGATAATGGATAGCTTCTCATAAGTCATGGTTTCTGTCTCCAAACTGTAGAGTGGTGGTCTTCACAGTATGATCTGGGAACCAGCAACATCAGCATCACGGGGCAGCTTGTTAGAAAGGCAAATGCTCAGGTCCCACTGCAGACTATGGGATTAGGAATTCTGAGGGGGGCCCAGCAGTGTGTTAGAACAAGCCCGCCAGGGAATCCTGATGCTCGCTCAAGTCTGAGAACCACCGGTGGAGAGTCACCCATTAACCAATTTATAGTCTGTTATCTGCTCTAGCTCAGAGCGCTGGTCTGCCCCTCTCCAGGAGGCCTCCCAGAGAAAATAAAATTCTTGTCAACCTTGTCTCTTCCCTAATCAACTTAACTTGTTTTGCCTGGAGTAGTGAGGTGAGGCGGGGAAAAGGGAAATGGCCTTAGGAACAGCAGGAGATGCTGAGAGAACCCTTGGAAGGAGCTTGCTCCATCCAGTTGAGGGCTGCGAGCAGAGTGAGCCTGGGATTAAGTCCTGCTGAGTTCAAACTGAACCAAAAGGGGGGCGCCTGGGTGGCTAAGTCGTTGAGCGTCTGCCTTCGGCTCAGGTCATGATTCCAGGGTCCTGGGATCGAGCCCCGCATCGGGCTCCCTGCTCGGTGGGAAGCCTGCTTCTCCCTCTCCCACTCCCCCTCTCTCGCTGTCTCTCTCTCTGTCAAATAAATAAATAAAATCTTAAAACAAAAAACAAAAAAACTGAACCAAAAGGGAGACATGAGCACCCATTGTGCCCAGGAGGGCTCCACCATCCCCAGACTGGGTTCCTTGCTGATCTGCCCCTCTCCATTCATCAGTGTGAATAAGAAGAGCTGTATAAACGTTATTTATTGGTGTGTGGCGTCTGGTTTTAAAGTAAGTCATGAACAGGACTTGTAATCATAGGGATGGTCTACAAGCATACAGACTGTCTCTTGAGTTAGAGGTGATAAATTAGATATTATATTGGAATTATTTCTGCCAAAAGGAGGTGTTTATTTATTTTTTAATTTTTTAATTTTAATTTTAATTTTTATTATTTTTTTATTTATTTGAGAGAGAGAGAGCACATGAGCAAGGAGAGAGGCAGGCAGAGGGAGAAGCAGGCTCCCCGATGAGCAAGGAGCCTGATGCGGGGCTCGATCCCAGGATCTTGGGATCATGACCCCAGCTGAAGGCAGACGCCCAACCGAGCCACCCAGGCACCCCATTTTTTAATTTTTAAAGATTTAATTTATTTATTTGAGAGAGAGAAAGAGAGAGTGTGTGGATGCATCCATGCGCGCACAACCTGGGGGGAGGAGCAGAAGGAGAGGGAGAAGCAGGCTTCCCGTGGAGCAGAGAGCCCGATGCAGGGCTCGATCCCAGGACCCTGGGACCATGACCTGAGCCGAAGGCAGACACTTAAGCGACTGAACCACCCAGGTCCTCCAAAAGGAGGTGTTTAGAATCATACAATAGTTCCCACCAACAGAGTACTTCTTGTCAGCGTGACCACACCGGCTGATGAAGCCTGGGAAAACACCAACTACCTCATGCACCGGCTACTCATGACTCTTCAGGAGAGGTACAATTATCCTATTTACAGGTGGGGAAACTAAGGCTCAAAATGTTGAGTCAACTGCCTCTTAGAAAGGGACCGGTGCTTCAACTAAGCAGCGTCAAAAGCCTACAGGTTTAACCACCATGAGTCTAATGGGCCAGAATCTTCCTTCATTTGTTTTCCATGAAATCTCAGCTTCTCTGCTCAACTCCATCTTCTTGTCCCTCTCTCCCACTTCATCTCCCTCTTCTGAGTTTGCCAACAGTCTTTTCTCCATCCTGACGGAATGCTTTGCTTTTGGGGGTCTCTATGGGCTGCTCTTTGTTTGATCCATCCATAATTAACCCTAAAAATGATCAGAGGCAGAAATTTGTATTTAAAAAAATTTTTTGGTACTCTCTTGGGCTTAAAAAAGACACAATAGGTTTTGAATAATACTTATTTGCTGAATGTCGAACCAGCCAGTGGATCCCTCCTAGAGGCGAATGTGTTGGGCTGAGGTGCAAGTTAAAAGTAAACCAGTGGTTGCTGGAGCCCCAGATCAGTAATTCTCAAGTGCGTTTGGATGAGTGGACATGCCCCCCCCCCAGCCCGGGGCGGGGGGTACATGTAATTGGAGCCTGGCTGTGTCAACTATTCTCTCCCATGCTGATTCTTAATCCCCCAGGGCAGGGGCCAGGACACTGGTCTTTTCAAGAGGTCCACAGTAATACTTAAGGTTAGGCCAGTTTGGGAAATGCTGGCCGGAAGGAGTAAACTTTGGTTCTTTTTTTTTTTTTAAGAGTTTATTTATTTATTTGTCGGAGAGAGAGAGCACAAGCAGGGGGAGAGGCAGGCAGAGGGAGAAGCAGGCTTCCCACTGAGCAGGGAGCCCGATGCGGGACTTGATGAGGGACTCGATCCCAGGACCCTGGGATCATGACCTGAGCCAAAGCACTTACCCGACTGAGCCACCCAGGTGCCCCAAACTCTGGTTCTTTTATTGCATCTCCAATTACCTATTTCAGAAGCTCCCTCTGGAGATCCTGAGGCTGGGTTCCTGGGACTAGAACTTGAGAATACTGCTCTTTGAGCGGATGCCCTCAAACCCGGAGCATGCATCAGAATCCTCCTAAGGCTTGTTAAAACACAGACTGTGGGCCCCACTCCCAGGGTTTCTGATCTAGTTGGTTGGGGAATTTGCATTTCTAATAATCCCCTAGGGGACACTGACGCTGCTGGTCTGGAGACCACACTTTGAGAACTGCTTTGCTAGATCCTTCCATTGCATTGAAAAGTAAATTGGCCCTCAGCACAGACGGGAGAGACCTTTCTTTACTTCAAGCTAAGATGTATAAGGGTAGTGCCATCTGACATGCCCGGGCTTCCTCATAAATCACCAGGCTCCTTTAGTCCAGAGCTCTGCTCTCACTCCGTCCAGCAAATGTTCTAATTGCTATTAAAACCAGCTGTTGGGAAGCTCAGGCTCTAGGATTCCAGGACCCAGACGCTACGTACAACCCAGACACTGACTTTGTGAATGACCACAAGGAAGTCATTTATCTTTCCCTGGTCCGATTTCCCCCTCATCTGACAAAGGTGACATCTTGAGGAGATGAAATGAGAGAATAAATTCAAACCCATTCAGACATATTTAAAGCTCAAGGTACAAATGCTGGCCATTACCCTCAGTCTGTGCCTGGAGAGACAAAGAGAGTGGCTCCCGGGTCTTGGTTTTTCACTAACTGGGGTGACCTGGAGCCAGGGGTCTCCATCCGTCAAAGGCAAGGGATTGACCTGGGTAGTCTCAAATGTCACTTGTAGCTGGAGGATCGCAGGGTTCGACTCCCAACCCCAGCACCTGAGATTGGCTTCATTCTTATGTTGGTTTATCCAGACGTCTGTTCCTCCTCTTCGTCATGTTGTAATGCACGTTTGGGGCACCAAATACTCCATTTAAAGTACCTAGGATGTTTGGAGCAAGTGGGAAGAAAAAGTATCAGGGTCATTTAACACAGAACAAGGCCAAGCGAAAACGAAAAGCAAGCGAAGCGTGGCCGTGGACTTCTGCAGAGTGATCTGACTTACCTTGACCACAGCAAAACCTCCAGGGTGCAGGTGAACACAGAACAAAGAGAAGCAGGCAGAAGATGGGCGTGTGAGGAGGAATCCTCGCTCTCTTGACACGCGTACGCTTCACAGGGCTCGGCGTCTCCCAGCCAGCCTGAGGAGAGGGGCAGGGCAGGCGGCGGAATCCCTATTTCCCCAGCAGAAAGCTCTTGCTCTGAGATTAAATGCATTTCCCATAGTCCTCTGGACAGGACTTAGCTTGGAATCAGCTCTTTCATGAAACGTGGAAGGTCAAGAGAACAAGGGTCTCTTTCTGAGTAAACCCAGAGAAGTCCTGATTCACCAGCAGCTCCTCGGTGAAGGCAGAAACCCTGGCTTGTGCCCGGGGTGGAGAAAAGCGGAACAAAGGACTCTCACTGAGCTAATGGGAACTAGACCCGGAAGGGAATCTCTGCAAATGTTGCCTTTTACCTGTAGTTTGCAAGTTGCATTTAAAAATTGTCTACTGATTGGTTTAAAATTCATTCTCATTGACGTGTTTGTAAGTTCTTCTGTTTGAAAGGAGAGAGCAGGGGCGCCTGGGGGGCTCAGTCGGTTAAGGGTCTGCCTTTGGTTCAGGTCATGATCTCAGGGTCCTGGGATTGAGTCCCGGATCCGGCTCCCTGCTCAGTGGGGAGTCTGCTTCCCCCTCTGCCCCACGCCCTCCCGCCCACTCTCTCTCTCTTTCAAATGAATAAATAAAATCTTTAAAAAAAAAAAAAAGGAGAGAGCAAAATCCCAAGGCCATTGTTTGGGTGGGAGGAGCAGGTTTTCAGACAACAAAGGCTGAGGGTGGGGGACAGGGGGCTGCAGCTGCATCAGCCTTAATCTGGGGAACAATTTTTGGTTGTTGAGGAATGGTATGACAATTAGTGAGATGTCATTAGAATACACAGAATATAAACAGCTATGAAAACAAATTTTTGCAGTGTTGAGGGACTGACTGATAGTAAGATAGAATACTCAGCCATGATCACTAGAAAGACAACTGGTGTGCAATTGTATTGTAACTGTCTGTTTATTTGTCCACACCCCCTTGTCTGCACCTTAAAAATGTCCTCTTTGGGATAAATTGGTTTCACCTTAAATCCATTTTGGAACAAAGCAGGGATAAGCATGTTACTGAATGAGTGGCTAAATGAGAGAATCAAGGAGCAAATGAGTGAATAAACCAATGATCAAAACAGTGAACCGACAAACAGACTAATAAGAAACACATACGTCAGTAGCCTCTTGTCTTGTCCTGATGGATTGAGGCCATGGGCAGCCCTTGCTCTGGAGCTTTTCTTGCTCTGCAGAGGTCTGTAGTTGTCCAGTGCGATTTTGATGGGGACCAAAGGAACGAGACTGGGGTTGTCAGCTCGATTCACACAGGAGCCACGGAGTGTTGCTCTGCCTTGTGGCCCAGGCTGCAGCGTGGAACCAAACCCAGGTCAAACTAATCCTGACAGATGATGGCGTGAGCCGTGTTTGCCTTCTCAGGGCTCCTCCTTGTGGAGCCATTTCTCTTCTTCCTACAAGGCCAGAGCCATCCATGCTGCATGTCCCAGGAGCATATCCCTGGCTGGGTCTCTCACAGGACTGACAGTCCCATGCATCAGCTGTTCCCTTGACCTAATTCATCACAGGTCTTCTCCCATGGTATTCTACTCAGCTCTGTGGACAGTGGGGAGGACCCAGTTAGGCTAGTCAACGGGAAGAGCCCTCTAAGAGGTGGAGACAGTCATGGTGTAAGTGTCAGGCCTAACTGAAAGCCAGAGGAGAAGGCGTTTCTGGAAAGATAGGCCACCAGATCCTTCCTTCTACAGGGTAGTTGTTTATGTGTTAGATACCAGGCCAGGTGCCATAGAAGATTAAATACAGACACAGATGGACAAACAGACACACACACACACACACACACACACACACACACACACACCTTCTCCCTCTAGAACCTTACAGATGAATGGAGGAAGCCATACAAATGCACAGAAATTATAAGTCAGTATATAAAAACAATCATTTTTGCTTTAAATAATGATTTGCTGATTCCTATAAAGAGTTGCTCTTGCCCCTCTTTTCTTCCCACTAACCTTTCTTTCCTTTCTACTTTTATCTGATTGCATGTTCCAGCTCAGGGACTTTATACAGAATAGGAGTTCCCTGAAAAGCAAGAATAAGAAAAACAATAGCTTTTCAGTCAATTCTTGTTGGCAGGAAAACACCAGAGACGGGGAGGGTCATGGAAGTCGGTGAACTGTTGCTCCTGGCAATTGAAATACTTAATTTGTCATCTGAAAATGAGAAGTCAGGACTGCCCTGGAGCTTAGCTAAAAACCATGGGGTTACCTGAGGTCTGGAACTAGGTTGCCAGGAAAGGAGAAGGGAAATGACCCAGTGGGGCCAAGGTCACCAAAGGCTTCCACGAAGCACGGAGCTTATCTCAGTTCTTCTGTGTCCTGTCTCCAACTTCGGGAAGTCATGCTGCTTCTCTGGACCTCCATTTCTTCATTTGCAGAACAGCCATAATATCTACTCTGTGCACGTCACAGAGCTGACCTAAGGATAAAATGGGTTAACATATGCACATGAACTCCATCCTGAGCACACAACATCGTACGTAGTGGCTGCTCATTTCAGGGGAACTCGTGTTTCCTGGTTTGCTGGAAAAGAGGTGAGATTGGCAAGTACTCAACACTCCATTAAACCGGAGAAGTGATCTTGCAATTTCCTCACAAACCATCCAAGGACTCAAACACCTTTATGAGGCATCCTCTCTGGTATGATGTACATGATTTAATTTAATTATCTGACCAACCCCACAAAGAAAATATTTTCTTCTTCCTCAGGCAGAGAGAGAAACCAAAGCTCAGAAGAGTTGACTATACCGTGCTTGAGACCACATGGGGATTCTCAGATCTGTCTGACTCAAAGCATATTCATTTTTCACTGTGCCCCACTGGCTCACAGCTTTGATGGATATGTGAATAAAACCTAGGCCTTCACATGAAGTCACCAGGACCCTATACACCCCAATAGGCCATGGAGAAATGAGAGAAGAGATAAAACTGGTATCTCTGGAAAAGTCACCTCACCTCAGGACTGTTTGTGGAGACAGCTGAGGGCTGATGAGAGGCCCCATGTCCACCAAATGGGCTTCACCTTTTCATCCTCTCTCTGTCTCTCTCTGTCTCTGTCTCTCTCCAGTATCTACTTCAGATGACCTCAAAGCCAATGGTCCACAAAACACCTCTTCCTGGCCTCACATAGGTCTCTCAAACTGCCCAACTGCCCTCCAGCAGCCAGGCCAGATGGGCACTGGAGGTGGAACCTAGTTTGGAAACAGCTTGAGAGCTCAGCAGGGGTGGGCTGGGTGAGGGGCAGGCTGCACTCTATCTCCCTTTCTCCACGCAGTGCTGCCTCCTCCTCCTGGCCTGCTTTCTGATGTCCCCAAGGCCTTTTCAAGTAGGGAGAGTGGAAGGACAGAGTGGATGTGGCCAATCAAGAAACGACATCTTTTAATCAGGTCATCCAGGCAGCCCCTTGTCTAACCCGGCTGGCTCTGAGCCTTTTGCCTGGGGATCATTCTGTTTTGTAACAGTAAAGCTGACCTCAAGCTAGGCCACTCTGTCCAGATCCTTGTTTGATCTAAACAAGCACAACAGCTATGTCACCAGAGAGTTCTGTCTCGCTGGCAGGTCTCCAGAAGGGTGTGTTGCTGCTTAGCCAGAGGATTCAGCAGAGAGCCTCTCCCCTGCTTAGGTCACCAAGGGTAAGAGCCTGCTGATGGATTTTCCTTGGGTACAGAGGATCCTGATTTTCTAGAGCTATGTAAAAAGGAGACTCATACAACTTGTAAGAGATGCATCAAGTTTGCTGAATAGAAGGGCATTATACAAAAACCATTTTGCATTTTCATGACCAATCACTGTTAGAAAACACAAGCTTTTGGATAAAGAAGATGTGGTGTGTGTATATATGGAATATTACTCAGCCATCAGAAAGAATGAATATTTACCATTTACATTGACGTGGATGGAACTGGAGCATATTATGCTGAGAGAAATAAGTCCATCAGAGAAAGACAATTATAATGTGGTTTCACACATATATGGAATATAAGAAACAGTGCAGAAGATCATAGGAGAAGGGAGGGAAAACTGGGAAGAAATCAGGGAGGGAGATAAACCATGAAAGATTCTTTTTTTTTTTTTTAAGATTTTATTTTATTCATTTGACAGAGAGAGAGAACGTGAGAGGGAACACAGCAGGGGGAGTGGGAGAGGGAGAAGCAGACTTCCCATGGAGCAGGGAGCCCAATGTGGGACTCGATCCCAGGACGCCGGGATCATGACCTGAGCCAAAGGCAGATGCTTAATGACTGAGCCACCCAGGCGCCCCAAACCATGAAAGATTCTTAACTATAGGAAACAAACTGAGGGAAGGTGGGTGGGGGGATGGGGTAATTGGGTGATGGGCATTAAGGAGGGCACGTGATGTGATGAGCACCAGGTGTTATACATGACTAATGAATTATTGAACTCTACATCTGAAACTAATGATGTACTATACGTTGGCTAATTGAATTTTAAAAAAGTAAAAAAAAAAGAAAGAAAAAGAAAACACAAGCTTTTAAAGCTAACATCTAAAAAAGAAACAAAAGCTATAAGGACCAGAAATAAACCTAATAAAATGTATGCATGATCTTTATGAAGAAAATGATAAAACTTCATTTATTTAGGTATTCTTCAATAGATGAATAAGGTGTTCATGATACAAAGGTTCACAGTCATTTCAATTTTTCCTAAATTAATTTATAAATTCTACGTGACACCAAACCAAATCTAGGCAGGGTTTTTTTTGTGTGTTGTAACTAGACAAAATGATTCTAACCTGGCTGTGAAAAAGCAAAGGGCCAAAAGAATTATAAAATTTTGAAGAAAACAAGATGAGTGACTTGCCCTATAAGATTCTAAGACTGACTAAATTAAGGCAGTGTGGTGTTGGCCCAGAAAGAGACAAATAGAACCAATGAGACAGAACAGGTGTTCCCCAGACAGATCCCTCTACATGGGAAGACTTGATATGTGACAGGAGTGACATCCGGATCCATGGAGAAAGAATGAATTGTTCAACTAATGGCACTGGGAATTTGCTAATCCATACAGAAACACAAAACCAAAAAGAACCCATTAAATTCTAGGTGAAAAATTTGAAAAGCAGAACTTTTGGACTTCTAGGAGCAAATATAGAAAACTTTCAAGATCACAGTGTAGGCAATACTTATCTGAAAACACAAAAAGAACAAGCCATAAAGAAAAGTAGTGGTAAATTTGACTGCATTAAAAATGTAAAGGCTCTTTTCATCAAAAGATGCCATAAGGGAAAGGTAACAAATTGACAAGCACAAAGTAGGAGAAGATCTTGGCAGTGTGGCGGCCATCGGAGTGTGTTGCTCAGTTTCCCTTCTAGAGAGAAGCACCTGCCAGGTGTGTGACTAGAGGACAGCCTGTAGCTGTTGTGCCCTTGAGATCCACCATAGGGTTCAAGTTGAGGCCATGCTCCCCCTGATCTGATCCCCACTAAAGATTGAGCGTGGCTGGAGAACCAGAGCTGAGCCATTTCTGCCCAATGTCGAACTCTTTCAAAAGGCAAACTTCTAGGGCTCAGTAGCTGGGCAGAGACTTTCTCCGAGATGCCCAACAGTGGAGGCTCTTCCTACCCAATCCTCCTTTCTTTTCTCTTCCCCTTTCCAGATAGCAAGATCTGCACTGGCATCTGAAGGCTCTCCCCAACCACTCCCACCCCCATCCCATTACCCTTCAGAAGCATTAGCCCCAATAATTGTCTTGCACTTTTTTAAAAAAAGATTTTATTTATTTTTTTGACACAGGGAGAGAGAGACAGCTAGAGAGGAAACACAAGCAGGGGGAGCGGGAGAGGGAGAAGCAGGCTCCTGGCTGAGCAGGGAGCCCGATGCGGGGCTCGATCCCAGGACCCTGGGATCATGACCTGAGCCGAAGGCAGACACTCAACAACTGAGCCACCCAGGCACCCCTGTCTTGCACTTCTAATTCCCTCTTGGGGTCTGCTTCTTGGAGGACTTGAACAGACATAGCCTATAAATGACCAAGGACTGGTATCCAGAATGTGTATGAAAACCAACATATAGATTGCTAAGATAAAAACAACTCAATAGAAAACCAGGCGAAAGGTATGAACAGGCAGTTCACAGAAGAAATCTAAAAGGCCAATAAATACAAGAAAAGATACTCGATCTTACTCGTAGTCAGGGAAATGTAAGTTACAGCAAACCAGATACCATTTTTATACCTGTAAGATTGGTGAAACCCCAAAACATTTGCAAAGTATTCGGGGAGATATGGAGCCACAGGAATATGTACTGTTGGTGGGAGGGCAAATACATGTGTCCATTCTGGATCGTAGCTTAGTAATTACAGTACTCCCTTAGTAAAGATGAGCAAGTACTCATCCATCAATTCCTCATAAGAGACTCTCCTGGGTATGCATAAGGAGACTTGTAGAAGACTATATTGCAGAATTATTTGAAAGAGGAAAAGAATCCAGGACAACCTAAATGTCTACCAAGAGAAAAATGGATGAACACAATGTGGGATAGACATGCTAAGGAATATCACAGAGCTGTGAAAATAAGTAAACCAAAGCAAAAACTTCCATATGGAACGAAAGTGAAAAGCTGCATTTGGGCTGTTAAAAGTTCTAATAATATTTATTTTAAGAAAGTTAAAAAAAAAAAAAAACAGAGAAAGAGAGAGAAAAAGAGACACTTGTTTATCCTCTAGTCTATAACCAAGTTGGCAAGTACTTTTGACATAATTTGTCTTGGCCACACTAACTCTTGAAGGAGGCTATGATTTTGTAAGTTTTTCATCTATCAAAAGCAAACGGGAAAGGGCCGTTGTTAACAATTTTTTCTCATCAACCGTTGGAATTGCTAGAGGTTTGGTGGTACTCTCTTAAATGCCTGCCCCCCTTGAGTAGGCCTGGCATTCGGGGAGTATGAATGGGAAAGGAGAGGTGTGGGGAGGGGCCTTTGATGGGGGCAGAGGTGAGGTAGGTGTGGGAGGGCTGTGGGGGCCCCAAGTGTGCACCCCTGCTGGGGAGCTGCCACACCGGCCCTGCCATGGGCTAGAATAAACTGATAGTCCAGCTGCCGCTCATGTGTGTTGTGCTGGAATCCTTACTATGTGCAGGAATCCCGCTCTGGCCAGCGATGAAATTACAGACAGCAGGGTCCAGCCTCACCTAGGTGACCCAAGAGGGGAAACCTCTTTTCTAGATCCTGGCTTTGGAAAACCTCCCAGGCCTCTTTGCCAGGGCCTTGTTCCTAGTTGCATTCCTGATCTGGGACCGACTGTGGAGCACTGAACTGTTTACTGGCGCCTCTGTGTCCGTAGGAGAGTGTCCCTCCACTGACTTGGCCACCGCACCTTCCAATCGAGTCAACAGTAGGTAACACAAGGGTCCCCCTTTATCTGCGGGTTCAGTTACCATAGGTCAACCTCAGTCTGAAAGCAGATGATCCTCTTTCTGCCCTATCGATAGAGGATCAATAGTTGCCGAGCACCGTGCCATAACTCCTGCATTATCCGCCTCACTTCGTCTCATCACGTGGGCACCTTATCATCTCCCATCATTACAGGAAGAGAAGAGCGAGTACAGTATAATAAGATATTTTGAGAGAGAGACCACATTTGCATAACTTTTATTCAGTATACTGTTCTGATTGTTCTATTTTATTGTTAATTATTGTTGTTCCTCTCTTACTGTGCCTAATTTAGAAATTAACTTTATCATAGGTATGTATGTAGAGGAAAAAGCATAGCATATATAGGTTTCAGTGTTATCCACGGTTTTAGGCATCCCCTGGGGGCCTGGGATCATTTCCCACTAGTCAAGGGAGCTACCGTAAGCACGAAGAAGGAGCAGGATCTGAGCTAGGGCCGTCCATGAGCTGACCAGATCGGGTCTGGTACCCAAAGACTTTTCAATCAAAGGGAGTGTATCTTATTTTATTTTTTTAAAAAATCTGATTCAGAAATATTTACTGAGTCTTTCAACGTACTTGGGGGAAAACATGGAACAAGATTCTGACCTTGTCCCCAAGGCATGCAAAGCTCAGAGAAGACAGACGAGGGGACAGGCAGTTACAAGCAGATGAAGTAAGGGCTGGGGCAGATGAGAGCGGGGCTCCACGTGTCCCCTGGGACCCCATCTAACCTGAACCTGGAAGTCTGAGACGGCTTCTGGGGAGATGACAGAGCCACTGGGGCGGAAGGGCCACCACCTGGCCAGATGCTCTGTGTGGGGGTTGGGGTGCAGTGAGGGTGACTGTTAGGATGGTACAGAGAGAAGCTTCCAGACAGAGAAGAGAGCCAGGAAAAGCTTGGTGGCAAAGAACAAGGACAAAAGGAAATCGTGTGGCCAAAAATGGTGTAGAGGGGGAAACCCTGGGGTGAGGGAGGGCAGGTGAGAGCCTGGGAATGAAGGAGTCCTTTCCCACAAGGGGGCCATGGCAAGAAGCACCCTTCCCTTCCCTCTGCTTCTCTTTCTTCTCTCCCTCTTCTCTTCTCCCCTCATTAAATACTTCATGATCCGGCCAGGCATTGGCAGCAGATGAGAGATGCTGGTGACAGAGGTGTTGGGAAGAGCCGTGTGATGGGCAGAATAATGGCCCAAATGGCAGAAAAAAGGAGTTTACTTGCTAATCCTGGAATCGGTGACTGTGTTACCTTAAAAGGCAAAGGGGACTCTGCAGATGTGGTTAGATTAAGGATCTTGAGTTGGGGAGATTAATCTGGATGATCTGGGTGGGCCCAAGGTAATTGCAAGAATCCTTAAAAGATGGAAGAAGGTAGAAGGTCAAAGTCAGAGGGAGATTTAGAAGATGCTGCGCTGCTGGCTTTCACAACGGAGGAAGGGGCCAAGAGCCAAGGAACGCAGCAGCGTCTAGAAGCCGGACCGCACCAAGGGGATGGATTCCCCCTAAAGCCTCTGGAAGGAACGTAACTCTGCCGGCACCTTGATGTCAGCCGGGTGAGACTTAGTTTAGGCTTGTGACCTCCAGGAACTGTAAGATAATAAATTTGTGTTGTTTTAAGCTCCTAAGTTTGTAGGGATTTGTGACAGTAGGAACCGGAAACTAATATGAGGTGAACAGATTCTAGGTAAATAATTTGCTTAGAGAGAGGAGGTGGAGAGAGGCCTCCTGGGGTTTCTGGGTGTGAGTTAGGGAGGAGGGCTGGTGATCACGTATTGGTTTTGGACACGTTAGGTTTAAGCATCCATGGGGGTTCAAAGTAAAGATGTCCAGTAAGCAGCTGTCTTCCTCTTGGGTCAAATGGGCAGATTTCTGTTCAGCACTCCGGGATTCTCCATCTTATCCCTATTCAGGGGATAAACCAGGGGCTTAAAAAATGTTCCTGGGCTCCAACTCCCACTCTTTCTTCAAGCAGGGCAGGCCCCTCCTACTGGTTGGGAGCATTAGGGTCTGCACGCAGCCGTGTCCGTGTCCCAGCAGCGACCCTGCCATCTGGGCTAGGCCAGCTGTCCGAAGCAGTGTCCCCACTGGCCCAAAAGGCCTCAGTGCTAGCCGGTTGTCCGAGCAATCTCCCTAGCCTCCCTTCCCCCAGCCCTTCTTTGTCCTGACTCATTCTTCAGTCCTGACTCGTTCTTACCCTTGCTCTTTCTCTGCTTCTCCCACTCAGATTTTGGCCCTGCAAGGAGGCAGCCAGCCTTCCTGACTTTGCTCTTGGCATTTGAACCTTAGCTTAATGTTGCTATTTCAGGATTAGAGGACCCCAGCCCAGCTCCCCAGCTCTTGCACATACTGTTCTCTCTGCCTGGAACGCATTTTTGGAAGAAACCACTGGGTCTGCTTGACTCACCTTTCAAAGCACTTCTGCAGGCTTTTTGTATACCGATGATGGTTTCTTTTTACGTAGCACCTGGATCGTAAATTACATGGATCGTAAAGGACTGTTTATGAGCCTGTGTCCCTCTTGACCACGAGCTACTTGTGAAGAGGGACCCCGGTTTATTTATTTCAGGATCCCCTGTACCTAATAGGGTAGGTGGTTCAATCGATGTTTTTGTTGAACTGAATGAAACCCTTCTAGATTGCCTCTTTATGCCTTCACTCTGATAGCTAGGGGAGCTTGCACCAGCAGGCAGGGTCCCCCACCAACAGCGAGCGCACTAATTAGCAACAGGTGAACAGGAGTGCTCTAATCCGTGTGCGCCACTTACCTAACAGAGCCTTCTCCTCCTCAGCCTTCTGTTCCATTCTCATCTCTGCCTGCCAGAGGCTGCGGGGAGCACAGAGATCTTGCCCGCCCCCCCCCCCAACAGATACCTGTCTTTGGCCTCCCTTCCCTTGGGCTTGACAATGTGAGCCAGGCTGGAAGGCATTGCCTCTGTCTTGGAATGCCCTGGCAGGTCTGGAACCCAGAGGAGAGAGTCACGTGGAATGTGTGGCTGGGGGGAGGGACGGGATGGGGCCAAAGGGTGACTGACTGTAGCTGAGTCTCTAGGGCTATAAATTCCATTTTCCCTAGGAGTGGGGCAGGGAATCAGTGTTGAGAAATGCTAGAATAATTGACCTTGAAAATGAAAAGGAAATGGGAAGCATATGAGCAGTCTTAGCGGTTACTCACCTGTCACGTGCGGCCCTCCAAGCTCTTATTTCCAAAGAGAAAGACGAGCTGGTGCAGGTCTTAAGGACACTTCTCGGTTGCCTTGCCAGTTCAGGGGGCTCTGTTCGGAAGGAGGGAGCCAAATGCAGCTGGAGCCCGGTCCCCCTGCAACTCTCTCTCTTTTTTAATTTTATTTTTTATTAAAAATTTTTTTTAATTTAAATTCAATGTAGTTAACTAAATATAGTGTGTTATTAGTTTCAGGGGTAGACTTTAGTGGTTCATCAGTTGCATGTAACAGCCGGTGCTCATTACATCAAGTGCCCTCCTTAATGCCCATCATCCAGTTACCCCATCCCCCCACCCACCTCCTCTCCAGCAAGCCTCCGTTTGTTTCTTGGAGTTAAGAGTCTCTTCTGGTTGGCCCCTGCATCTCTTTGTTCACTTTGCTGCACTTCCCCCAGCCTAGGAAGGAAGGTCGATCAAATTACATTTTGGCCCTGTCCTACCTCCTCCTTACCCCCAAGGTTAAAAGAGTTAATACTGTGCATCATAACGCCGGAAACACTGAGCTCCATGTCATAGAAACCCTGTACACTTCTGCAAAGAACTTTTAAATACAAAAGCCAAGCATTGATTGATAAATAGCAAAGGGTGAAATATTTAATACTTTCGTGGCTCAATGGCTCTGCCATTCTGCTAAAGCAATGGTGCTCAGACAAGCCTGCATGGGCATCACCATCAGCAGAAGGGCTTGTGAAACCCAGGTTGCTGGCTCTTGCCCCAGAGTTTCTGCTGCCTTAGGTCTGGGGTCAGGTAGAGCATTTGCATTTCTAACAAGTTCCCAGGTGATGTTGATGCGGCTAGTACAGGGACCCCTGCTTTGAGAACCGCTAATTTTTTTTTTTTTTAAGAGAGAAAGTAACAGCAACAAACAAGGAATAAACAGACACAAAAGATACTATGAAAACTGGTGTCAGGGAGGTCACCAGTGCAAGATCTCTGGACGCTTCATTGCCCCCTCTTCCAGAATCATCTAAGGTCGAGGAGAAATGGCTTTTCCAAAGGGTGCCCTGGGATTCATAGCCTCTCCCCTTTTTGGCTCCTGTGATGCCTCCTGCCCCCAGAACAGCGTCTACACATCCAACCTCTTGGTGCACAGCTAAGCGAAGGTGAATGTCGGGGTGCAGCACCTCCAAGACTATGGCATCTGGCGGTTAGAAGGCTCCACTTGTGTTAACCGAAAATATTCCTGAGTTATCTCTAAATCTTTCAGGTTTCCTGCTCTTCTCTACTCCCCCAGCCCTGGCTTTGAGTCTAATGTCTTCTAAAGCAGACTTGGAAGGCCAGTGTTTCTCTGTGAATAATCCCCTCTCTCCAAGAACACAGGTAGTTCTCTGCAGAAACTGAGTTACTGCTTTTGTCCTTAGATTCCCAGATGAGTCAAGGTAATTTTCTGCTTGGCTCCACGTCTACCCTGTGATTTCACTCCGATATCATTCTCTCGTGGGCTCCGACAGCCTCCGCTCCCCTCTGTGAGCCTTCTAGAGCTGGACTCTGCCACCCCTCCCTTAGAGATTATAGCTTCTTGCCCGGCTTCCCCAGAGAATTCTCATCCCTCCCCCCAGCGAACTGCCTCCCGACTGCCTCAGCCTGCTTCAGACCACTTTGCAGTGTTTGGAAGTCTCCCTCTCTCCAGTGGGAATGAACTCTCACTTTCTAGGCAATAACATCCCTCAAATGCACCCCCTCCCCCACCCCCACTTCCCTAGGCTGGGTTGCAAATTTGGTGGAGGGAGGAGGGAGGCGGGGTGAAGTAGGGGGTGGGAGGATGGGACAGGTGGAGATCATTTGCTAATGAAATATTTATCATGGGGAAAATCAGATCTGTGTTCTCCTTCCCTTACACTTAAAAAAAAAAAAAGGCAATTTGATGTCATTTTTATTTGGGGTGGGTTCCTTAACTGGTTCTGTATTTGTGGTCTCTAAAAGGTCTTAACTGGGCTCTGACCACCACCTTGGAACCATCATGTCTGTGAGCAGATGTGTGTTTTAGTGAGAGAAACTTATGCACTGCTTAGCAGGTTGTTTTAGGTTTACACTGGGTGGAAGGAAAGAGCGAATCACACTCCTGTGATGCCGTGCGCCTTAGCTTAGCAGTACCACCGGATTCAGAGTCATAGCATCATACCTCTTGTAGACTTCATTGCAGAAAATACCTTACATTTTTTTTTAAAAAGTGTTTTTGAGGTTGAAAAAGGTAAAACCTGCAAAACCGTTTTGGTCTCCACAGAGAAAACCTCACTGCCTGCCCCCCTCACATATAAAGAGAGGAATTCTCTTCGAGAGGAAAAGGACCGGAGACCCATGGCAGGGCCTGCCGAGCCGTAACTGCACGCGAGGGCTCTGGGACATACTCTCTCTTAACCCACAGCCTTTCTGGGACTGCGTGCTGGTGTCCTTGGTAAGCCTCAAGGCTGGCACTAGGCTATCTCCTGCCTCTGATCCCATGGAACGATTGTGAGGACTCAGTTATGAAGCAACTGCGGAAGCTGGGGCAGCAGAGTTCAAGATTGGGCTTGAGGTGATGCCAGGACAAGGTCTTTGTGCCATCCGAGCAAATACCAAGCTCGGCTCACTCTTCCGTGCCATTCTCGGCTCACGTCATGGGGGCACAGTTAAGAAATCCAAACCCTGGGGGCTCCTGGGAGGCTCAGCCGGTTAAGCAGCTGCCTTCGACTCAGGTCATGATCCCAGGGTCCTGGGATCGAGCCCCACGTCAGGAGCCTGCTTCTCCCACTCCCTCTGCCTACCTCTCTGCCTACTTGTTCTCTCTCTCTCTCTCTGTCAAATAAATAAATAAAATCTTAAAAAAAAAAAAAGAAAGAAATCCAAACCCAGAACCAAAGCTGTCATTCTGGCTGGACATGAACGTGCTCACGGGTGGACGCTGCAGAGGGTGGGAATCCAGCCAGAATCTAACCAAACACAAGAGAGTCTCTCAAAATGTGGTGGTCACCCTGTCCCTTCCTGGTCTTCCTGCTCTGGAGGGGACCTTCTAGGGTTCACCTGGATGATCGTCTCTGGTGGTCTGAATTAGGACCACTGCAGAAACAACAGAACGATGCATAGCAGAGACCCCCCCCCATCCCTTTGCCATGTAGAGT
Source organism: Phoca vitulina (assembly GCF_004348235.1). NCBI lineage: Eukaryota > Metazoa > Chordata > Mammalia > Carnivora > Phocidae > Phoca > Phoca vitulina. The sequence continues at coordinate 5,373,480 of NW_022589715.1, read as the reverse complement.
GGTCGGCGGGGGCCAGGCCCCCAGGATTTGGGGCTTGCTTGCTCAAGTCGCTTCCTGGGAAATGGCAGTGTGAGGTCATAGCAGGCTGGGTGCCTGTCACCCCCCCCAGCCCACCCCCCCGCCCACCCCCAATAAAGAGCTTTGCTGAGAAGAGTACACTACATTCTGGAGTAAGACTCCTTTTGAAACTTCTACCTCATTCTGAACTCAAGGGGTGTGTGGGGGGGTGTCTGTAAAGAGGAAAATTACAGGCAAAGGCAAGGTTGAGGAATCATTTCTTTAAAGGTATTTACAGCAAACATAATTCTCTGTTCCTTTCCAGTGAGCTCTCCAGGCCCTGAGTTGTTCCTCCCCCCGATTCCGTGCCATGGGTTTGCTAAGTCTCCCCTTGCAATAGGGTGTACACCTGGGAAATCCGAGTGAGGGGTTCTTCCCGGAGACCACACATGAAGGCGTCCAAATGATTGTGGGACAGGTCACTATGATTGGCTTCCTTTTCTAGGGGGGAGACTGAGGCTCTTGGGCAGGAGGGAGTTGCATGAGGTCCCACGGTACAAGTGCAGAATACAAGGCCAGGTACCTGCTGCCATGTGTTCCTTCCCAGGGCCCAGGTAGGGCTTCATTGCCAGGTGCACAGGAAGGCTGTGGGGGCCCCCCAAATGTGCTTCTGGCCAGGGGAATGTGTTCCTCTTAATAATACAAGACGTTAATTAAGCACTTACTATATGCCATGCACTGGTCTAAGTACTTGACATGCATTAACTTAAGCAGCCCTATGAAGCAGGTGCTATGATAATCACCCCTGTTTTACAGATGAGAAAACTGAGGCACACAGAGGCTAAGTAGGCCTTGTAGGAAGTACCAGAGCCAGTGCTCTTAATTTCCACCTTCTGCTGTCTCATGCCCTTTACTGTCTGGGTATTAAGGACACCTGTTTACCCAGCACACTGTGCACACCTAAGCAGGCTCATGTACATGATCACATTTAATTTCTTTCTACAACAGCCCTTGGAGGCAGGTAGATTGAATGATGCTGTTCTCCCATCCAAGTGCTAACCAGGCCCGACCCTGCTTAGCTTCCGAGATCAGATGAGATCCGGCGCGTTCAGGTGGTATGGCCGCAGACTGAATGATACTGTTCTCACCAGAGGCTGAGGAGACTGAGGCAGAGGTCAAGCAGCTTCCTCAAGGTCACTACTAGTTAGTAATAAATGAACCACTCAGGGCTCCTGATTTTGAAGAAATGTTTGCTGCATGGACCCACCGGGAGTTAACCCTACGTGTTGGATCAGGAAGGAGCAGTCACGCCCAACACAAAATCAAGGTGTCAGGTGATTTATGACCCAGGACTTCCCCATTGTGAGCTGCTTACAGAATAGAATGGAATAATCACCTCTAGGTGCTTTCAGGCTACAAGGACAAGACAGGCATGGCTCTGCTTAGGTGATGAATGTGAACCGTAAGCCCACAGGGGGAAGTAAGGAGTCTTGGAAAGCCATCTCAACAGGGCCAACCTGTGCTTTGTCCCAGGCCTCCTGGAGCTGGCCCGCCGGGTCACCTTATAGGAGTAGAAACAATGGCCACACCTTGTCTTGAAACACTCTGTCTTCCTGTGGTTACTCTGGCATGTTCTCTGTAAGAACCTCACAGTCATCCTCCTGAGACAAGAAAATCTGAGGATCTGGTCACCATCAATCAGGAGGGCCCCTTTCGGATAAAGTCCCCACCTGCCACCTCCCTGCCCGCTAGCCTCCTTTGGTCTAGGGTGTGGATTGCTTTTGGCATCTTCTCTGTTCTAGGTGGTTCCTGGTGGGCAGGGTTGCAAGACCGATCTCATTCAACATGCAGGACACTATCCAGAGTAATGTCACCAAAAGAGCCTCCTGGGCTCCTTACCTCAGAGGGGTGGCAAAGGGCTGACCAGGCAGTGCCCATGCGTGGCCTGTTAAACACAAGGGTAAGGCAAGAAGAGACCTTAGAGACTGCCTTTTAATTTTATCGAAAGCCAAGTTTGGAGAGTCGAGACATTTGCTCAGCACCACTGGAAGGGTTCGCGGCGGAGCTGGAAGGGGGGCCCGGCGGCGACGATTCTAGGTCCAGCACACTTCCCACTGCTCTCTGGAGATGTCAAGGAGGAGTCTGCCATCTGCTCGGCTGGATGCGTGCTAAGTGCTTCACAGCAGTTAAAAAAAAAAATCAGGACTTTCTTGGGTACGAACATTTATTTCCCTCTTTTCTCTCCCCCCACAAATCCCTGCTGTCTTAATTTGAGGCAGACTCAATATAGAAGGGGTGAGCCGGCATGAGGAAACCCCACAGGCCAGAGCCAGGAACCTGTCTGCAAGAGGGAGAGATGCGGGAAGCATCAAGCAGGTAGGCAGGTCTCAGACACCACGAGTCTTTGAGGTGGCGGCACTGTCACCCAACGCTGCCCAGGTTTCCTGGCACCGGCTGCCACCCCCCCCCAGGGATGATTCAGCCAGAGGGCACACTAAAACCTGTTAGCCATGGAACACCAAGTAAACAGCCCCTAGGAATTTCTCTGACTTGAATTTCAACTCATTTACTTGGGAGCATCTGTCCTCTCTGCTTGGGGAAAGGGGGTGGGGTGGGGAAGGCTAAGATTACAATGTCCTTCTGCCTAAAGGAGCCCGTGTGGTCTAGAAGTGCTGAGGTCCCCAAACACCGTTCCCAGGATGTTTGCTGGGGCTATCGCAAGGACGGCGGGGCGGGGGGCGGGTGAAGGGGAGACTGAGGAGGATGCTTATTCCCTGCACCCCCTCACCCCCTGCCACTGATTACTTAGCTTTTATCAGCTTTCTCGGTGGATTCTGTCTACATTTTGTTTCAGGTGAAGATTCTGTTGCTGAAGCTTTTTGAGAAGCACGGATCCAGTGGGGAGATGTGGGAGGGGAGACAGCTAGGTTTTCGGCTCACATCTCCACCAGCTTGGGAGTGAGCTTCATCAAGCCTGCTCATCCCAAGAGCCACACCTCGGCCATTTCCACTTCGAGGAAGGCTCACCTGGACTCTATCCTCCCTTCCCTCACGAGAATGGTCGTTGGGGGGTGGGCTACCCTTCCTTGGAAATATTCTCAGGCCTCTACCTGTGCTCTCAGGCCGGCCCCACAGCTCACTGCCCACCAGGGTCTCCCACTCACCCACCATCCCATCCCCAGAGTCTTTCTCAGATGAGCCCAAAGGTGTGACGCTAACTGAAAAGGTAAAAAAGGATGATTAAAGATCAAGGTTCTATTATTGCATAAATTGACAGGGAAGAAGAAAGATTGGGGGTGGGGTGGGGAAGAAGGCAGGAAGGGGGATGAAGACTCCTGAGCCTGGAAACCCGGTCAGGGCTACTTTTAGCAAATAATATTTACTTTCTAGTCAAACAAGCTTCGTAGATCCAGGAGGAAGGGTTGCAGAGACTTTGAGGCAGCCCTGCTGGCTCTGGTTAGGTAAAGTACACTAATTAGGATGGGGTGGGAAGCCAGAAAAAATGTAATTACTCATCCGATCCCAAATGCAGCTCATTGAATCCATGGGAAACTTGCCCCGGGAACACACCCAGTTGGAAAGGTCAACACCATTAGATGAAAACTGCAGGCGGATCGGGAGTGTACTCTGACATTCAACCGAGGACTGACAGGTCTCCAGAAAAAGGCCCGGCACCTTTGCTGACTGCTGAATTCCCAGCTCAAGCTTGCTCTCCAAATTCCATGACGAGCGGAATTCTCCACGTCCCCCAAGCGCCTTCTTGCTGTTCTGTGCAGTTACCTACGAAAGGAATGACGACTTTCAAAGCAGCGTTCCCTGTGCAGTAGGTGTTTGACAGGGGTGGATCTCAGGGGCCTGGGGGAGTGGTGATGACAGAGCAGATGAAGAGGGAAAAATAATAAGGTTATATACAGGTTAGCAAATCTGGATTTTTAAAAAAGTAGGTTTTGGAGAATACCTCTACTCCAAAAATAGAGGTTATAGAACACAAAAACAGGCCTAAACTTTCCATTGAGATTCTTAGGAACAGAGGGATTTCAGCTTCAGGGGATGATAGCCTAGTAATTCAACTCCCTTATCCTTGTGACTAAAAATAAGGATGATTAAAGAATAGAATCCTAGCTCCCTGTCATCCCAGACAGCCAGGCCTTGGCCCCGGACTTGTAAATCAAGCAGGCAAGCACACTGGAGAGAAATAGTTGCCTTTGTAAATATTTTAACTATTATCTACCCATTATTAAGGCAGTAAGGTTGAGGACCACAAGGTCACCAATGGATCCCCATTGGGGTCTTCTCTGGCCAGCTGCTTCCTGGGTAGGTCAGAGTACGTGCTTGAAATGACTCCGAAGTCAGCTGGCCTCTCTCAGACCATGTGTCCTTGCATCTTCTGTTGCTGGGAGCGACTTGCATGTCCTCCAGAATTTCTCAGGCTGCATCTCCAAATGCCTTCTACAACATTTGGAATGTCATTCTTATCTCGCAACCTGCTCTCTCCAACCAGAGATTCCTCCCAGGGCACTGACTGCATTTCCATCAGGCGCCCACATTGCCACAGCTGTGAGAGCAGACAGAGCCAGGGGGACAGGTGAAGCTGTCCCTGCAGCAACTTCTCAGACTGGCAAAATAGTTCCAGCCAACAAGAGAACCCAAAGAACGTCTCTGTTATGGGGGCCAGTCCGTGGGACATACGTTTCCTTAGGGGCAAGGCTCAGAGATGTCAAGGCCAGGACTCTGGCCAAATGGGACGGTAAAAGAGAAGGAAAGGTGAGGGACACAGATACACCCTGAATGTCCTGAACCGGGCCAACGCAAGACAGGTTTCACACAAGACAGATCTAAATTACCTTTGGGATTCCCCTAATTAAATTCTCTGAGACTTTGAAATTACAGCAAGCATAGGGTGTAAATTGCTCTGCGTTCTGTTTGCCATCTATTAGACTCATACAGTTTATGATCGTCTTTGGCTCATGGTGGTTGGCTATAACCAGACTGCACCGAATCCCATGGAAGGTAAGGACATTTTTATTTAACTCTCCCAGAACCCATATAGGGATCTACACACACACACACACACACACACTCTCTCTCTCTCTCTCTCTCTACAGGACTTTACTATTAACCAGGTTGAGCCAGTATTTTTGTTGTCCTAGGAAAAAGAAGGAGATGAGGTGTTAATGGTATCTGTATTTACCTGAGTTAGTATAGATGTTTTTCAGGGTGAGCCTCTGGCACTGGAAACTGGGAAATCAAACTTAGAAGGAAAGAGAAAGACAAGTGACCCTGCCATTTAGAAATCTCAGAGACAGGCAGCACAGAGTGACCTGGTGTTACTGGTGTCTCCAAGGCCTCCCCATGGCTCCAGTCATCCCAGAGAAACTGGGAGAGCAGGATTCCGCCCCATGCCCACCATAAACCTGAGATACCTACAGGTGCGCTGACCCCATGCGCTGCTCCAAGAGAAAACAGTGAGGGCCATGGGTTGGATAACAAGGATGTTCATGGAGATACAGTGTGGTGAGAAAAGCCTGATTTAGAATCTGGGTTCCTGGGGCGCCTGGGTGGCTCAATCGTTAAGCGTCTGCCTTCGGTTCAGGTCATGATCCCGGGGTCCTGGGATCGAGCCCTGCATCAGGCTCCTTGCTCAGCGGGGAGTCTGCTTCTCCCTCTCTCTCTGCTGTTCCCCCCGCTTGTGCTCTCTCTCTCTGTCAAAAATAAATAAAATAAAATAAAATAAATAGAATCTGGGTTCCACCATCCACCAGCTGTGTGATCTTGCCCACAAGCCTTAAACTCTCTGGGCCTCAGTTTCCTCATGTGGTGTGATGATCAGAATTGTCTAAAGTGACCGTGGGTTCTCACTCTAGCTGCCTGGACAGTGAGCCCACGGGGCACGGGGTGGGAGCTTCTCACTGACCCCCCACAGGAGGCAGCGCATCTCAGCTTAGCCCATGGGCCCACTCCTTCTTTTCCTGACAGGAGGGACTCTACTGTCCCATGGACCCCAAGATCTGGGCAGTTGGCATTCTCAGACAGCTCCTATAAACGGCTGGCAAATCCAGACCACTTGGCACCACTGTCAGCTTTGTTCCTAGGCTTGGACTGTTTGGGAGGATGGGTGGATCCAAGGGATGGCTGCCTTCACTCATTTTGTAGATCCTTGCTTGATTCATTCGCCCTTTCCCTGATACAGCACATTCCCTAGCTCATGCCTTGTGACATCATGAAGTCTGTCTTGGACCCTGGTAACAGGGAGCCATCTTGCGTGACCCTTTGTTTGCAGAAATGGGGTTAATAACACTTACCTTAAAGGATTGTGGTAAAAATTCATTCGACGAGTCAGGTCCAGAGGCAACAGCCTGAATAAAGGCATGAAGTTGTGCCTGGGCTTGCATCTTCAGGACATTTAAAAATTGAGACCATTGCCAAAGATGAAGTGAATATTAAGAAATATCACTTAAAACACTTCACTGAATGAAGCTTGCTTTGTTCACCTACATTTCCTATGTGCCCTTTATAGGCCCATAGGCTCCTGACTCCTGTATGATGCAAACCGGCTTCCCTAACTAATTTTTATGTTAAATTGAGTTCACTCTCCGAACCCAAGGAGAGAAGTACCCGCCGCAGGATCTGAGGCGGGTCTTTATGTGTGTGGCCGCGGCGGTGGTGGTAAAACGAGAGAAGGGATGTGGGAGCATGAACAGGCGGGTTCTGACATCTCGGTCTCTGCATCCTGCGGGGAGAGAGCACTTGCTAGCCTCTCGAGATCACTATCCCCAACCCCACCCATCCCAGAAGCCAGCCTTTCCATGGATTAGTCCTCTCTGCTGCAAAGGTGGGAGAAACATGACCACCAAGAGCGCCGTGCAAGACCTGTCCTACCTGGGGGTGGCGGTAGGGGGCGCTGCGCGGGTCTTCAGCTGCCGGATGAAATGACCACAATCCTGGGAGAGCACTGTCTGCAACAAAGCTGGGGTTCCCTCAGAAGCTGCCGGGAGTGCGGCCCTGCAGACTGGCCTGGGCCCCAGGGAAAAGAATGTCCAGAGGGAGACCCTCGCTGAAAATGTCACATCTCTTGTTCAGTTATGGATTGAGCTTGGGTTTTTTTTTTGTTTTGTTTTGTTTTGTCTTTGAATTTTATACAGTTCTTTGTGCCCCAGAATGAACAATTACAGTAAACCTCATTTTAAAAAAAGTTCTCTTGAGCTATAATTCACATATTGTATAATTCACTCATTTAAAGTACAATTCAGTGGGTTTTTTTGATATATTATCATATCAATTTTAAAAATTGTAAAATATTTGTAACATAAAATGTGCAATTTTTATATAAATTCAGGGGCACTGATGACATTCACAATGCTGAGCAACCATCACTCCTATTTCCAAAAGGTGTCCATCACCCCAAACAGAAACTCTGTAACTCTGTAACTAACTCCCCACTTGCCCCTCTCCCCAGCCCTTGCTAGCCTCTAATGTGCTTTCTGTCTCTATGAATTTGCTTATTCCAGACATCTCATATAAGTGCAATCCTACAATATTTGTCTTTTTTGTGTCTGGCTTATTTCACTTAGCTTCGTGGTTTAAAGGTTCATCCATGGTGAGGCAGGTGTCAGAACTTCATTCCTGTTTAAGGCTGAATAATATTCCATCATTCATATACACCATGGTTTGTTTATCCAGTCGTCTGGTGGTGGACACCTGGGTTGTTTCATTTTTTGGCTATTGGGAATAATCCTGCCGTGAACACTGGCGTGCAAGTATCTGTTGGAGTCCCTGTTTTCAATTCCTTTGGATATATACCTAGCTGTGAAACACCAACCACTTTTAACTTCCTCCCCCATCCTGGGTGCTCACACCAAGCCAGAAAATGAACTCTGCTCCTAAAAATAGACAGACATTTAGATGTTCTAGGGCAAGCTGACTGCAATGTGACCCCATAGGAGTACCTGTGTCAATCCTTTGTTTCTTCAAAGCCACAAATGATATCGCTCCCTCTGTGTGCAAATAGCCGAGCCTCTGTGGACGGCAGTGTGTGGGGAGGGCAGATACTCTCACGGGAGCTTCTGCTGCTTGCCTCCTCCCTGAAAGAGCAGAGAAAGAGAAGACACTCCATTGTTCCTGAGGAGAGCGGCCCATTTAGAAGGAGGGAGAGAAGAAATTGGCATATTGAATTTTTTCGGGGGCCAGATGCTGGGGTAGGGGCTGTTGGCTTATCTTATCCTCTGAAGTATCGTTGCTCCCATTTAATAGAACAGGAAATTGGCTCAGAGGAGGTACCTCACTGACTCAAAGACTCAGTGGCAGAAACTAACAATGTAAAACTTCAAAAACCCAAGCAGGTGACGCATCCTGAATGAGGCACCCACAAAATGCTGTGGGAGCTCAGGACAGGGAGAGCCCACTGCTGCTGGGGGGTTCTGGGGAGTTTTCGTAGAGAAGGTGGGCCATGAAGCTGGACCATGAAGGATAATTTTATTTGCACAAGAAGATGGGGCAGGGATGGGGAGCAGCAGGAATTGAGATGCGGTTGAGAAGTATGGAAATTGGTTTGGAATCTTTTTCTGTTATACCTGGTTGAACCCCTAAGTCCAGCAGCTGCTGTCCGAGATGCGGGTCTGCAGGGGTCTCCTGGGAGGCAGATTCTGAGAAGGGGGGTAGAGAGCAGGGTGTTTACTGGGGAGTGCTGCTGGGGTCCACACCAAGGGGAGGGAGCAAGAGTGGCTGGAGTGGAAGGTGACTGAGACACCTGCCAACGAAGGTGGCCCTTCCCTTGTCCCAGGTGGGTGAGGGAGCGTGGCCTTTCTCTCCTGCATCAGTCATTGGATACGGGCTGCCCTTGGAAGGAGCGTGACCTTGGATGAGGCAGTAATCTTCAACCAATATAATCCTCAAAGAGGGTGGACAGCTGAGGCCTATCAACTGACAATCTTAGCAGCATCTGGTGGAATCAGGTTTCCATTCCCAAAGGGGGATCTGGTAGCAGAGCACAGGGTCCCCGTGCACTGACTCCCTGAGGGTCCCCTTGCCCTGTTATGTGCTCAAGGCTGAGAACCATCAGATTCTTTGGGCCCCTCGTCTCTCCTCACTTAGGCGATGGTTGAAAAAATAAACCAGCTTGAGTGTGTTGAGCAGTTCATTTGCACAACATCTTTGATGCTAGACAGGAAGACGAATGTATACATTGTTATTAATTAGTTTATTTGATTGATTAAAAATAATGTTTATTCATTCAAAATGCAAAATTTTAAATATATATTTAATATATATTTGAAAATAGAATAACGCATTCTGATATTATTATCACTTCTAAATGGGATTCCCAAAGAAAATGTTAAGACCCTTGTCATCTTTCAGAGCAAAACAAACACCCCCTCACTGGGGATTCAGAGACAGTGGTTTTTGTATCAATGAAGACAAGCCAAGGCTACAGCTGTCCATGCTGTAACCCTAGCTCCAGCTGCTCCCTCTCCCCATTGTCTCTGGACTTTCTCATTTCAGTGTGAGTGGTTAACTCTTGAGGAGCTGGGGTACTAGTCTCAATAAACCAGTGGCTGCCTCCTGCACGTTCAGGGCAATGATCAAAATGGGTCTTGGATAACATTCCTGTGTGTCCCCCCAACCCCCACCAAATGACAATTAAAATGAACTTAAACAAAAAGAAAAGATATTGGCTCATGTACCTGAAAAGCTCAGAAGCCTTCAGGAATGGCTGAATCCAGGGGTTCAAAAATGTCATCAGATCCCAGCTTCTCTCTGTCTCTTGGCTTTGCCTCGTCTCAGTTGGCTCCATTCTCAGATAGGCTTTTCTCTTGCAATGAAAGATGGATGTAGCAGCTCTAGATTTTTCAGGTTCATGTTCAGCTGGAAAGAGCAAGTCTCTTTTCCAGGAGCTTAGGCAAAAGTCCCGAGTTGATCAGCTTGAACAGTCCTAAGGCATGTGTCTGCATGAGCCAATTACTGTGGCCAGGAGAATGAGGTATGCTGATTGTCATGTCCTGTGCCTCTGGAATCAGGGATAGACCCCACCCCTGGCCCCCACCTTAAACATATGGATTGATGCAATTAAAGTTAGAAACTCTAGCCCAAAGAAGAGTGTGGCAGACACAGTTGGTTGCTGTGGCTGATTATGTGGGGTTGGAACTCAGTGTCTTCCTTCCTTCCCCTGGAGTACCTCCCTGTATCACAGGTGATTAAGAGCGAACAAGGACATTTCCCAGACTCTCTTGCAGCTATAATTTCCGCTGTGATTTGGTTCTGCCTGTTGAATGCTCTCCTATGAATCTTGAACCACTGAATTGAGGGGGAGCCAAGTTTCTGCTGGCAAATTTGGTTGGGGAGGTGTTTGGTTTTTCTGTAGCTGACAGAGCAGAGATAATGTCCGGTCTCTGGCCTTGTGGGTGTTAAGAGGCGGGATGGGCCGCCCGTGAACCTGGTGTGGACCACAGCAGACATGGTGTGGACAAGGAGGTGGCAACAGTGCTGGTGGCTTCCTGGTCACGGCCACGGCAGTGTGGTTCTGGAGCCTGTGGCTTTCTGAGCACAGACCAGGCAGCGGGGTGACTGTAGGACTCTTTTCTGAATACCCAACCCAGACTCTGTTTCTTCAGCCTTCACAGTTTGGTTGGCCAGTTAATACCCTGGAACAAATTCTTCTGCTTCATTTGGTGAGAATGAACTCCATTCTCTGCACCCAAATTCTCTTGCCAACCCTACAGATGTCTCCTCTCTGCTACTGCCTTGCAACCCCACCCCCTACTTTTCTCTTGCTGATGGGGCCCACTCCTACTAGAGACGCTGAGAGCCTTTCCCAGGCTCTTTGCTGCATGTTCTGTGTCGGGGGTGTGTGTGTGAGGAGGGGCGCAGTCCCAGACAAGTTTTCTGCCCTCATGATAGAAATGCCCTAGAGACATTTAAGCAAAATCTTCCCTCCTGCTTTTGGATGTGGTTGGGAGAGAATGTGCTGGTGGGGTGCTGAAGCAGCCTTTTTGTAACCCTGTGGAAATAAGCCCGAGGATATAAGCCAACTGATGTGCCAGTAAATTAACAAATCTTGGAATTGGAAACCGCATGAGAATTTTCTATTTCAGCTGGATTGTGTGGTTATCTGCAGCTGGAAATTGAGACCAAGAGTGAGCAAGAGAGAGAGAGAGAGACAGAAAGAGAGAGAGAGAGGAGACAGGGAGGCAGTGGAGGGGGACAAATTCTAATTCGGCTAGTGTCCCTTGTGGAATTAACAGCGACTTTGGTTGTTGGCAGGAAGCCACAGTCTTCATTTACAGGAGATACAAACATTCATCTTTTGGCTTCTTTGGTGCTGAGTCCATCAAGTTTGGCAGAGGGGCGTGGTAGCGACTCCTTTGTCGGTTGGCATTGTCATTTACAGTTTATAAAATAATATAGCTCTTATCCATGCTCCCCCAAGGCTTCATATGCCTATTTTTATGTGATCTTCACAAAAAATCTTCAAGGCAGTAGGGCAAATATTATTCGTCCTGCATTTCTGATGACAAAACTGGGACAGGGACTTAAATTGCTCAGCCAACCTCGCAGAGCTGATTAAGGGAGGCACAGATTTCCTGACCCTTGTTCTAGTTTTGTTTCTACTGCACCATATTGTTGCCTCTAAACTTTGGCAAAATGATTTGTGTGGGGAAAAAAAAAAAACAAAAACCCCAAGTGCCCAGCAACGAAACAGCCTGCAGGTTCACCCTGTGCTCCCAGAGGGCAAAGGACCTCACTGGTCTCCCTGGGACCCTATCATCCTTTTGGCCTTCTGTTGCTCAGCAGAGGCCAGGGACCTCTTGCGAAATTGTCTTCTGGCTCATTCGTTAGCGAGGGGGAGAAACCTCGAGCTCACCCAAGTCGGGGGTGTTTGGGGTGAGTTTGATATTGCTCCACACAGAGCAATAAGGAACATTGCACAGATATGCAAGACAAGAGCCCCCGGAGTCAGAACTCGCAGAGGAGGGGCCGGAGGGCGGTTCTGGATCCTGTCTGGCCTGGGGGACGCTGCCGTGGGACTGGTGACGGGCATTTCAGGCTCCTCCATGGGCCTCCGCTGCCCTCTGTGTCTGCTTTTCTGTCCTGCCATGGGCTTCCTCCTTGCTTCTCTCCTGGGTCACTTCTTGACTCTGGCCTCCCATAACCTCTTTGGCCTCCTCTACATCGCCAGGAGGAAGGGACATTCCACAGAGCAGGGGTGACAAATGAAGCTCTTGTGGCAAAACCTAACTGGGCGAGGCTGCTTCGCCCACTGCTGGTGCTGCTGGGAGAGAGACCCGCCATCGGTTCTCGCAGGGCCTTGGGTCCTGGGTCACTGGCCAGCCAGAGCCACCCTGTGCCAGGCTGCTGTGGTGCTGGAGGGGACAGCAAGGGCTCAGGGTCACATGGTCGAGACACCCGGGATCCTGGGCCCAGCCCTGTGTCAGAGGGCGGTTCCTCTAAGAAGGGGCTGAGGGAGGGTGGGAGGCATGAAACGTGCCCAGCACAATCGCCTTCCTGGGTTCTGATTTCAATGATCTCCCCTCAGCAGTGGAATTCCCTGAGCAGCTATGCCTTTGCCAGACTCAAGAATGAGCTCCGAGGATGGATTTGGTTTCTCAGACCACTGCCCTGTGCCTCAGCTGAGTGCGAAACAAGCTTCCCCACGCAGGGCTGGCCTCGCTCTCCTTTACATGCCCCGGGCTGAGCCGTGTTGGGCCCGGCCCACAGGAGAGGCCAAATGTTTGGGAATTTTATGGACCACCCCACTGTGGTTCTAACCTCATTTGTCTGAGGGGAGACAAATCAAAAGGAGGGCTTGCTAACTTTCCTTCTAAATCACTTCAAGCCTTTTCTAGCTCCAGACAACTCCACGTTCCATGTTTGCTTCCTGGTCTCCAAGCCTCTCCATTCTTGGGCTCTGCTTCGGATGATGAGCTGAGCATAGAGATCGAGGGGACACCCTCTTCCCTTCCAGTGTTGGGCCCACAAAGTCAAAGGAGCCTATAGACAAACTGTGAACCCAAATGAACATGAAACCTAATCGGGTTTGGCCCCTAGATGGAATTAGACTATTTTTAGGTGAACTATTTTAATAGCAACCCCCCACCTGCTTTGCATTCAGAGTTTTCACGATTCCCTTAAACTTTCATTTGTCAATAATCTGTTTCATTTCCTTCCAAACTGCTGCTCAAGGTGTGATGTGAGCACCTGGCCCCTGAGTCCCTGTGGGACCAGCTGCTCACGCCCGGGCCGGCTCTCTCACTGCTGAGGTACGGGAGAGAGCAGTTCAGCTTGCTCATCAACTTTGCTCAACTTCCTATTTTATATCGCTGTGCTCAGTACTACATCCAGAGGTAAAACTAAGGTGGGGATGTTGGTAATCAGTAAATGCTTTCTGAAAAAATAAATGACTAAAAAATGGGGAATAGCTTTAGTTTAGACCCTCTGTGGTACCTTGTCTCCCCTTTCTGGACTCCCCTTTCCTCCAACCTCCACCCTTGGAGGCCACAGTGTCCTCACAGCACCCTCCGCTAACTCCAGGCTCCCCACTCTGGCCTGCCTTCCAGGACTCTATTTTCCAATGGGATTCTGGGAGAATGGAATTGTTAACCCAAAGGAAAGCATCCTCCTAATGGTAGACTTCCAGACATTGGCAAATGGGTCAGAGGACAATGTTCGGTGGGAGTGAGGTGGGAGTGGGAGACAGTCAGGAAATCTTTCTGGAATCCCGGCTCTGTAAAGCTGGCCCTGGATATCTGAAATGCAAACCTCAGTTAGTGGAAGCAATGATACTTGTTCTTCTTCAACCCTTTCTCTGGATGAGCTAAGTGAAAGGAACACTATATATGCAGAGAGCTGTCACTCACAACAGTGAGTAGAAGAACCAAAAGATACCAAGTCATTGGATTCCAAATTAGATTACAGGGCATGACTGCAAGGTTTAAAAACATATGTTCCAGGATGTACATACTCCCATGAAGACTGTCTTTTAATAGTAGTAGGTCACTTGTTTCTGTGATTTTTTTTTTTTTAACAAAAAACAATCTGCATTGAGAACTGCCTTCAAGTCAGCCTGGCAGACACACCAGAAGAGTATTCTCTTAGATTTTCATTAAAAAAAATGAAAAAGGAGCATGATCATGAGCTTTAGTCATTACTCTTTGCAACAAATGACTTTAAAAATAGCTTTTTTTGGTAGTTTTATGGTTTTATTAACACAAATACGACGTGCACAACAAGCTGTCTATTCAATTTCTTCACTGCGCAGCCTGGCGTTGGGATTGGGGACTCTGATGGCCAGCTGGGCTGCTCTTTCCACAGTAGCTTTGTGGTTCTTGGAGGAGACACTGTGAGCAATCTCTGCACAGTGAGGTGTCTTGCACGTCAGCAGCACTTCAAGCTCCTTGACATTGCGGACTAGGAACTTCCGGAAGCCACTGGGCAACATGTGCTTTGTTTTCTTGTTGCTCCTGTGACCAATGTTGGGCATCAAGATCTGGCCGTCGAACCTTCTGTGCACTCTATTGTCAATGCCTCTGTGTTTCCACCAGTTGCGCTAAATTTTGACATATGGGTCTGACTGGTGCTGGATGAACTTCTTGGTCCTCTTTTTAACGATCTTGGGCTTCACCAGAGGTCTGAGGGCAGTCATGATGCCCAGTAACAGATGGCAGTGCTGAGGAAGAGAGGGGTAAAATTAGCTTTGTTGGGATATAAGTGACATACAATAAACTGCACATATTTAAGTATACATTTTGATGAGTTTTGAGATATATATATATTCATGAAACCCTTCACCTCAGTTGAGACATGAATGCCTCCATCACCCCCAAAAGTTCCCTTTTGCCCCTTTGTATTCCATCTCTCTTCCTTACGCCCCCACCTGCCCTGTCCTGGGCTACCACCGGTCTTTGGTGGCAAATAAGCATCTTTTCTAAAAATTAGATTTTCCCTAAAAGGCCAAGAATTTTCTAGCTCTGGGGCTATGGTCATGAAGGAAGGTCCCCAAAAGAAGTCCAAGACAGTTCTCAGCAGGTGCAGACCTTGGGAATAACGTGTAGCCTCCAAGGAAGGTACTATTTGTTTAGGTATGTAAATCCTGGGATGGCTTTTGAAGAGTTAACCACATTATTTTACATTTTATCTTGTATCTGATGATATTCGGTAGTTGGAATCTATTCACCCAAATTAATTGGCCAGTTCTACAATCACACGTTCAAGCCGTCATCTGGGAAAGTAACAGTCCTTGCTTCTTATGCCAAATGGTGTCATTTGAGGAATTCCAAACAGCCTTCAGGACATAGTTTTTCTTTTCTGCCTCTGTCTTCTATGAGAGAATCGCTCCCTTTCCCCCTAAACTTGTTTCTTGTGCCCCGGATACTGCATCCAACCCTGTTTCGTGTCCATGCGGTCCTCGAAAGAGCAGCAAGCCCAGCCCACCCTTTCGGTGTCTTCTGTCAGCCTCTTAGGGGACCTCCTGCCTTTCTCACCCACATTACTCTGGACCTGTCGGCCCCTTCAGCCTCTTCACTGATTCTCCAGCTTCCAGTCTCTCCCTCTTTCATCCTCTATGTATCAATGGATCTTTATAAAAGGCAAATCCAATCAAATCATTCTTCTGCTTTTAAATATTTAACTTTGTGACTTTATAATGTGGCTCCTCTCTACCTGTCCAGAGCCTCCCCACTCACCTCCCCGAACCCAGTCCGCTTTTTTGGGGCTGCAACCAGGAAAGATTTTAATAGTGCTCCAGAGAGCAGAGGGGCGTCCACATGTGCTCCCATTTCTACCCCCATTTCCCGAGACTCACTTTCCAATCATACCAACCTGGGAACCCCGGCATGTACTATCTGCTCTCCTACCCAAGCCTGTTATTTCCTCTGCTTGAAATCCCCCTTCCTCCTATTCTGGAAGACTTTTCATGCTTTCTCTCCTCTGCAGCACTCTTACTACCCTGACCATTATGGATAGTGATTTTTTGATTGGTCACTAATTGTGAGGGCTGGGACCATCTGTGTTTTTCATTGCAGAATGCCTGCATTCGGCACTTATGCTTGTGAATGGAACGAACCAACGCAACTTATCTAATCAACATCTAATAACCTTTAGGACTGTGCCACCGGTGAGGGGGATTTAACAAGTCCGAAGTTGGTACCTGATGTAAAGGATCTGTAGCCTGATACTTAAAATGCTGTTCACTTACAATTTTTTTCTCTGCCAGCAATTCCCTCCTCCCAGAGAGTGACGTGTCTCACTCCCTTTCCTTCCTTTAGGTCTCTGTATTTTGAATAGCAAGATCCTCCCTGAGGATAAAATAGTAATGACCCACCCCCAGCAATCCCTATTTTCCTATGTCTAGCTTCCCCCCTCTTCATACCTATTACCATCTGACATACCATGTACTTACTTGTGTATTCACCTACTGTCTATTTGTTACCATCGGAATACAAGTTTTGTAAGGGTAAGAATTTTTCCATTTTATTCCCTGCTGCATCCCCAGCATCCCACACAGTGCCCGCCCCTGCCACATAGTAGGTGCTTGTATATATTCGTTGAAAGAACGAATATACACAGAGAACAGCAAGTGTCTTTGGAGGACGGCGCTATGCATTTCAGTGTCAATGTGCTAGGATGAATGAAATACTAGCTTGTATGCTGGAACAGTGGCAAGCTGGGGTCATCGGATGGGTCATCGGTCAAGAATGAAAACAACGTCTTTCAGCCTTAAGCAATATAAAAAATATATTTAAAAAAAAAAGTTCTCACCCTGTGTCTGGAATACTAATAATGTATGTGAAGAAACAAGATCAGAGCAAACAAAGAAAAGTGAATTCTAATAAATCAGAGAGAGAAAGAGAGAGAGAGAGAAAGTGAGAGGCTCAGCCACACCAACCTTTAAATGCTACCAGCAGATCTTTGGTGTTTGCTCTAAATTCTGTAAATCAGGGGCGCTGACCTATGGGAAAGGACAATGGCAAAGACAAGCTGAGAGCTGGGGTTTTATTTTAAGAAGCAACCCCGAGGGTTATGGGCGACTGCACTGAGATTCAGCTGTATCTCACGGGAGCTCTGAGCCCGCCATTTGTGGGCCTGGGTCTTGGCTTCCCCCGTCCCCGCCCACTGGGCCCAGGGCAAGCCACTCCCTCCTCTGGGCCTGGGTCCCCACCAGCGGGGGAATGGCCGAGCTGGAGAAAACCCATCTCCAAGGTCTCGTCCACCTCTAAAGTTCTGCGATCCTGCCTCTTGACAGGGTTTTCAATTTGTCCTCATTAATGCAGAGATTCAATTAACCAGGATAGTAAATTCCCTGAGCATTCTGCTTAATTGGATTTTTACTTAAAATAGCTCCAAGTTTTGTTTACTGCTTAAAAACAAAAACAAAAACAAAATATTTTTTGCATTATTTTATATCTGTGGGGAATGTAAAAGCATTTAACTGTAATAGCTATAAGTTTGGCTAGAAGTTATTCTGTAAAGCAGAGTTTCTAAACATTTTTGACAGTGACCCATGGGTAAAAAAAACCAAAAACCAAAAACCAAAACAAAACAAAAAAAACCCTGCTACATTTTACACACACACACAGTAATAAAAACTTTGCAAAACAATGCTTCATCTTCCCATATGATGCAGTGTGATATTCTCTATTCTATTCAGAAATGTTAGTTGAGGGGCGCCTGGGTGGCTCAGTCATTAAGCGTCTGCCTTCGGCTCAGGTCATGATCCCAGGGTCCTGGGATCGAGCCCCGAATTGGCGGGCTCCCTGCTCAGCAGGAAGCCTGCTTCTCCCTCTCCCACTCCCCCTGCTTGTGTTCCCTCTCTCACTGTGTCTCTCTCTGTCAAATAAATAAATAAAATCTTAAAAAAAAAAAGAAATGTTAGTTGACACACTAATTGATTTCATGATCCCCATGAAAAGCTCAGACTCAAAGTTCTAGAGGCCTCTACCTGCCTCTCAAAGAGTTGGGTGTCTGGGTAAAAAAATGTCCAAGATGTCCCAGGGTTGTCCTTTGATAGCTGTCCTACACACTAACGCTGAGGAAGCTATACCACTTGACTGGTTTTACATTTTAATTCACACCATTTGAACTGTCTTTGGCATTTCCTGAGAGGTGATCCAAGGCGGGGGTTTGAGAAACCATTCAGACGGCACAACCGTAGGGGGCGTTTGACAGCTCCAGTTGCCCTCTCCTGCAGCTCGGCTGAGATGCAGCAACGTGCTTGCTACTGGACAGACCTTGAAAAAGTTCTTGGGGGCAGCTTGCAATTCCAGCGTGTGGCGGACACTCGTGGAAGGGGATCTGGCTTGAGTTGAAAGGTCTGGCTCAGGAAGATGGCCTGTAAGGACAAGGTGGCCCTAGCAGAAGGGGACTCTGTCAGCATACCTTTGGAGGAACGAGGAGGAACTGGAGAGTAAATCAAAGGGAAGGTCTCTGGAGAACCCACACAGCTCTTTCTTTGAGAAAGACCCAGTGTTTGGGCCCTGGCCACACAGAGCTCACCAAGGGCAGATTACAAGAGCACAGGCTGAATAAAACCTGTTGGCCCACTTATCTGTCCCCCCCTCCACCCTGAACCCCCTCACCTCTACCCTGGGCATCGCTACCTTGGCCATTAAAGTCAGTGGGGAAGTAGAGGAAGAGGCAGGTACGGAAAGAATGCAGAGCGACCACAGAATCACTCCTACTGCTGGTCTGCAGTTTGGGGGTCAGGATCGAGCTGGAGATAGGGGGTGCTTTACACTGGACACGATAGAGATGTTTGGGTTTAGATTTGATTGTGCCTTCTCAGTATCTGAAAATGATGCAATTAGTTAATTGTGAAAGTGGCTGGGAAACGCATAGACTGGCTTGAGCTGTCATTTGGCGCTGGGGGGAGGGGCCCCAGGAGAGGGGTTAAAAGGTCATGGTGGGAAAGAATAAAGTTGTTTTCTCCTTGTGCCCTGAGGAGTCTGGCTCACGTAGTAAATCAGTTACCACAGGTGTTTGTTATCTTTCCCTCCTAGTCAAATAGCCTATAAGGCTCATGAGAGGGTCTCCCCGTCCCCATGGATCCTGAAGTCCCTTAACCTGTATGGCATGCAGGCCGGGGCTGGATGACATAGTGTCCTCTCAGCTACTCTCACCTGCTTCGTATTCGTGATACCTGCCTGTCCCGCGTGAAGGTAGCCACCATGCTAACTCGCTCACCGTAAGGGGACGTGTGGGAACAGAACGCTGAGAACCTGTTGGTGAAGACCAGATTTTAGGCCCAGCTCTGCAACTGGCCAGGTGGCTTTAGAGAAGTCGCTTAGCCCCTCTGGACCCCCATTTTCTCTTCCCAGAGGTGAGAGGTCACATCAGCTCTAGCTTTTATCCTAGGGGATAAAAATCAAGACCAAGTCCCACAATATTTATACCTGATTGTACTAGGTATTTTCACAGATGTCAATGGATGAATCCTCAAGCAGGTATCATTGCCCCCAATTAAGATGCAATTTAAGAGCAGACGGAAGGCCACGGAGTATAAGATGTTTGCTCACCGCCATTGATTTAACAAGAGACACAACTGTGGTTTGAATCCAGGCCTTCTGATTCCAAGGCTAGTGCTCTTTCTACTCTCAACTTTTGTTAACTTACAGATTATTTGACTTATTTAATAGTGCTCTCAGTCTGGGCTTGAAGCTGAGAGGAAATGAGTCTTACTCTTTTTCAACTCCTGCAAAACATGTCCTCTCGGATACACACTCGTCTCTTCTTTCGATTAAGGGAGGAAGAGAAGGGAGAGAGAAGGAGAAATGAAGATAATGTAGTAGGCTCTCAAGTGGGAGTAGGAGAAGTACAACTTTCTCTTCCAATCTCCGTCTTCCAGCTTCGACATCATTCGCCCCAGCTGCGAAGACCAGTCCTGAGCCAAAAAATATCATTCAATGAATATCATTCATGCGTCAGTGTTAATCGCTAGCACTCCTTGAGCTCGGTACTCTATACCGGGCCCGATAGCCATGGCACTGCTTGGGGGCTGGGACACACAGAAGCAGAGAGGAAGAAAGAAAAAACAGTAAAGTGGTACATTTTGCTCTCTGTCTCTGAGCACGAGGATTCCCTTTTGTGCACCCCCTGGAGCACTCAGTCTGTGCCCCATTGTCCTCTTTTGGGTTTTAAGCTGCTCCGAGTGCAGGCAGGGAGCTAACTATTGGAGGAAAAACTAATGGCAAACTCACCACTAGGTTCGTGCTGCCTTGGATCCCCATCTTTCCCCCCGGTTCACCTGCTATGGTTTACTTTTCAGAGTTCTCAAACACCTGCCTCAGAGTCGTCCCAGCCTGAGTCAAGAGAGGGGGCTTTTGTACTCCCCAGCATTTATTGGCTAAGAGCCGCAGAGTCGGGGGTTAAATGGCCAGCCACTTTCAGCTCTTCCGGCTGTGAGCAAAAGGGGTTTACACAACCCAGGAACAGCCCTGGCAAGAGAGAGAAAACACGGACGGGAGGGCATGGAAGCCTTCAGAAGACACGTGAGAGAACCTTGGAGGAGCACCAAGATTATCCACCACAGGGGCATGCCCAGGTTGGGCAGATCCCAGAACAGACTGTGACCAGGTGACCCAAGAACATGTGGGGTGCTCATCTATGGGTGGGGTGGGGGGAGGGGGCGTCCTGATCTGTTCTATCCACTGCAGACACCACAACTGTGACTTAATTGTGCTCTGTGTCCACCTTCGGGTTGAACTAAGACAGATGAAATGCCCACAAAGGGCTTTCAATTTCTGTGGTAAAATAGTTTTAAAAGCCCCTCTGACTTTTAAAGCAATTATTTCTGGACCGAATGTTCCTCAGGAGACTCCTGCTATTTCTTAGAGCCCTTTGCGTAGAGCTTCTCCATCTCCTTTTATCAACACATCCCCGACTGTCCCGGCTGCTATCACACATTCTTCCTGGACCCCCCACATACGTGTGGGTTATATTTGGATGTGGGAAAAGAGCCTTCCTGGTGCGGTCACATGGCAGCCTGAGTGAGGTACCACAGAGGAGGCCCCTAGTAAAGAGGGCCTTGCATGCCCGGTGTGAGATCAGCGTTGACACACGTGTGGTCATGAGCCAAGCAAAACCACCGAGCTGTTACCTGAGCAGTGGTGGGAAAGATGTGAATGACACTTACGGCAGTATGGTAACCTCAGATCTTCCATTTGCTTGGCATTTTTTGTTTGGTTCGGTTTGGGTTTGGGTTTGGTGTTTGAACCAACACAAATCCAAAGGACTGATAACTATTCTTCAAACATATCCATGAAAACCAGCATTGCAGTCCAAAGGCCAATCTCGATTCCAGCTCTCTGCCCCTTATGAGGGCTAAAGTATGGAGCATTTATTTTCTTTCCAGACCTGGAAACACAGTTCCAGCCAGCTTGGGCAAAAAGGGAAAAACCAAGAATGAGGCTGAATAACCGCATGGAAAGGGCAGGATGCAGCCAAGCCCAACATGGTGGAACCGGGGACTGAGTGCTACCGGCTCCTGGCTCCTATTCCTGCTCCTACTCCTTTTCTCTGTACCTTGACTCAGTCCCCAGCCATTGCAGACCTGCCTCCTCCCGAGCTGGTAAAGAGGGTGGCTGACAGCCCGGGGAATGGCGTCATAGCTTTTGCATTGGAAAGGTAGTGACCTCCTTTATTGGCTCCAGGAGGAAAAATGCTGGAAAGGGCTTTGATTCTCCCAGCCTGCATGTCCATGCTTGCCCCTGCCCCACCCTCACTCCTCAACTGGGGAGATGAGGTTCATGGAAGAACACAGAAGCTCCTAAGGTAGATGTGTGGGTGGGGAAGGGCAAACCATTCATTCATTCATTCATTCATCCATTCAACAGATTTTTGTTGAGCAAAATTTCAAGACTGAGTGAGGGGCCAGTGTGCACTGACTGGGGAGAGGTGACCTAGAGGTCAGGAGATGAAGGTGAAGAAAAAAGGCAAAGGGCACCTTGTGCTCAGCAAAGTCCCAGACGTAAGAAGAAATGAGGTGCTTGTCCCAGAACCGTAGCTCAGCTGCTCCTTCGAAGTCCTGCCCTGGGAAAACCGCTGGTCCCACGACACTATATTTAATAGTGTAGTTGCTTCATGATCTGATGCCAAGTTCCTTCACTCGTCGTAAAGCAGTGTGGGTTTGGGCACCAGCAGGGAGTGGGGCTGCAGACGACACTCTGAGTTGCTGGGCCCTAGAAAATGCTCGCACGTATTCTATAGGAGACATGTACGAGAATGTTCACAATAGCTGTGTTTATAACTAAAAAGGTAACCCATATGTCAGTAAACAAGAGAATCGAGAAGTGATCGTGGTGTAATCAGACCATGGAATCCTATGTAGTACAGACTATGAATAAACTAGCTACATATCGAATTTCAAAAGTACTGACCGGGGAGCATAAAGAGCAAATAGAGATTATAATTAGTATGGATTCATGAGATGAACTTCAAAACCAGGCACCATTAAGTAATATAATGGTTAGGGATCCCTTATAAATGGATTGAAACCGGGAAGAAAAGCAAGGGACAACTCAGGTGTCAGATCAGTGGCTTGCCCCCGGGGTGGAGAGTCAATTGGAAAGGGGTGCGGGAACAGAGGGAGCTTCCAGGTATCGGCCATATTTTATTCCTTAAGCTGGGTGGTAATGTGTGGGTGCTTGGCTTTGTTACTATTCTTTAAACTATGTACATATAGGTCATGCACACTCTTTTGTAAGTATGATCTATTGCACAGTGAAAATATTAAAAAATATATTTTGTCAAAACCCAAACTCCTCCCACCCCCACACCAATAAAAGGTAGAGGTTAGTGTGGGTGAAGGGTATGAGCCTCAAAGGAACGAGAACTTTTCCAAATGTGGTGCCTTGAAGATCTAGAAGGGCATCGGTGACAGAGGAAGAAGGTAAGCCACTCCCTGTCCACCTGCCATGGGTACCAGCAGCTGGACTGAGGTGTGTCCCACTGTCCCAGGGACCTCCTGCTCACACGGCCCCGGGGACCTCACCTTACCCACTTTATAACCCTTTCTTCCTGCACCACAATCCTCAGGATTTAGCCTGTTTTGCTTTCCTTTTTAAAGCTACCACAGAGTACTCCATTTCTTGTCACTTTCCCACAGCCACCGGCTGAGTAGAATGCAACAATCCTAACTTTTCCCCTTTTTTTATTCCCACCCTCACCCCGCCCCCGCCCCAAACAAGTGCACAGGTCCATTTGGAGTTAAGAGTGTGAACGCCTGTTGGATGGTGTAGAAATCTGTTCTAATACCACTTCCAAAGTTTGTTCACTCACCATCTAATTACCTTTTTAGGGAAGGTTTGTCATTTGCCGGCTGAAGTTTATTTTAAATTGTATCTGGTTTGCAAACACATTCTTTGTTGACAGCTCTAGTTCGAAATGTTTGGACTCACTTTGCTCTGGGTAAAACACGTTGTCAAGTCTTTTTAAAACTGCTTTTGTTAGACGGTTTTTCTGGCCCTGCACTTCGGCATCCAGTAACCTTAGAGACATAAAAGCTTTGAATTAGAAGGGACCCTGGACGTCCCCCATTCGACTTCCCACCCAATGAAAGAATTTTTCCTGAAACATGCCTGACCACCAGCATCTGAGAGCTTGCTTTTTAAGGGCATTGCTGGAGGGACAGAGAGTCCCATAGGTTACAAACTCCCTATAAAACTTTGAATCAGTTTTCACTTTGTCATCAAGAATCAGCCGTCAGGGGCGCCTGGGTGGCTCAGTCGTTAAGCGTCTGCCTTCGGCTCAGGTCATGATCCCAGAGTCCTGGGATCGAGCCCCACATCAGGCTCCCTCCTGGGGTGGGGGGGGCAGGCTGCTTCTCCCTCTCCCACTCCCCCTGCTTGTGTTCCCTCTCTCGCTCTGTCTCTCTCTGTCAAATAAATAAATAAATTCTTTAAAAGGAAAAAAAAAAGAATCAGCAGTGAGCATGAGCATTTTCCAAGTTTGCTAATTGAATTAAAATGAAGACAGACTCTTGCAAAACCTGTCCCTGAGGTGCAGCAGGCCCAAACACTGGTCACAGACACCTTTAATCTACTTCATATAATCGTATCCTGGATTAGGAGGGACAGAGGAACAAGTGAGGAATTGGATCTATCCACACGCTTGGAAATAGGGCAGAGAAGCCAGGGGGATTTGGCTAATCGCTTGAGAGTCCTGCAAGTGCACATTTCCCTCTGTCCCTTTGTCTCTCTTTCTTAAAGGTACAGAAACAAATGTAGACGTTGCCTTTCCTCAAAAAAGAAACTCACCACTAGCCCCAGCTGAGGGAGCAGGTCTGTGCTCTGTCAACCCCCGCCCGCACCCTCTGTCTTCCCCACCACCCGAGTCTTTGCCTTTTCCCAAAGGAAAATGGCTGCCTTTTCCCATTAAGCTGGGCCCGCCCCAGTTTTTGAGCCCACCTCAGAGACAGTGTGACGTGTGCTACTAGTTGCCTTTTCCACCTGTCTCCCCACCTTTCGTTCTGCTCTGCTAGAGCTTGAAACCAAGCCCTGACCCCAGCTGCCGTCACTGTTAGGTGGGTTTGGGCCCTGAGCCACGCTGGGACGTTGGTGGCACAGGCCCTTCGGGGTAAGGGAAGGAAGCCAGCCTGGAAAAGGCCAGAATTAGACGGAACCCCAATCTCACGCAAGCCGGTGAGAGTTTCTGGGCCAAAGAGGGGAGCTGAAGATACTCCTTAAAAATGGGGGGGGGGGGGGGGGGGGAAGCCCAAGCAGGGGGGGGGGGGGGAGAGTTAAGGATGCTGACCCAGTCTGAACACCTAGCAGGCGAGATGCAGCGGGGGAGCGCAGGCAAGGTGGAGAAATGCTGTGCGGGCCCTGGCTGGTGGAGCCTTGGTGGCAGGAGGTCCACGGACCTGGGGAACTGGACCCTTCCCGGCAAGGTGTCGCCGGCAGAGCCGGTGCCGGTGGGACTTGCTGGGCTGAGGAGCCAGGGACAGGGTTCAGCCCATGGGGCAGGGGCAGGCCGGAGTCGGGGAGGATGACAGTTAGGGAGGCCAGCGTGGCCCCCACAGGGAACCAGAGGCGGGAGCCTCCCTTGCAGGCCGTGCTCCTGCCCCGCGGTGCCCCCCCTGGCGCCGACGACTACCAGAGCTGCCCGGCCGGTGCGCACCGCCCACCGGGGAACCGAGGGAGGCTGCGGCCACTTCCGAACTCGCGTGCCACGGACTTGCAGGAGAAAGTGCAGGCGTGGGGGGCTGCCGGGAGCCGGCTTAGGAAACACCATGTGTATACCACAGAGCTCCTACAGCAGGTTGTAAAACCGATGCACACCTGTATTCATGCTTCAATACAGGTCCGGGCGGGGGGGGGGGGGTGGCTGGGGGGGGGGGGGGGGGCAGGACGAGAGTTCTGGCATCGTCTCCCAGGCCAGGGGGACCGGCAGCAGGCAGGGACCGAAGGAGCCTTTTTCACAGGGTCTCAGGGACACAGAGGCCGTAGCTGTGTGCTCTGGGTTGAAAGCCAACTCCCAGGGACACCGAGTGGAGGAGGGGCGTTGTCCTCATGCCCCTGCGCAGCACGGCATCTCCCTCGCGGGTGAGGAGAGCAGAAAGCATAGCTGCCTGTTGGTCCCTGCACGTTTGGTGTCACGGAAGCAGCGCCTTTGGCAAGAATACAGGTGTATTCCCAGAGGGCAGCCCGAGAACATATGAGTCTCCCTCGAAGACTCCGGAACACCAGCGCGTCTTGGGTGCGGCTAGAGGGCCTGCATCCCGTAGGTGGAGGCGGGAGCCACTGACGTTCCGGATGCACCTGTTCCTTCACCCCACCGGTGGGTACCCGCAGCTCAGTGAGACCTAGAAACACTCAGATGTGGGAGCGCAGCTGATGCTACAAAATGCTAGATAAAGCCACGGAGCATTTTAATTTTCACCTTAACAGCTTTGACAAATTCCTTCCCTCTTTTAGTTTCATAGAGCTCTTCGCAGTCTGTAATCATCTTGTTTTTTTCCTTTAGTCCAAGGGTCTGCACATTTTTTTTCTTTTTTTTGGTAAAGAGTCAGATAGTAAATATTTGCAGATTTGTGGGTTCTCCCCGTCTCTCTTACAGCTGCTCAGCTCTGCCGTTGGAGCGTGGAGGCAGCCTCTGGACACTATGTCAGCTCATGAATGGGACTGTGTTCCAATGAAATTTTATTTGTGGACACTGAAATTGGAATTTTATATAATTTTTTACAAGTTACAAAATATCCTCCTTTTAATTATTTCACTAATTCAAAAATGTAAAAAGCATTTTTACCTTGCAGCGTCCAAAGACAGACTGTGGCCATAACACCATTTAATCCCTATGACTGATGGGAGCCGGCTCATGATTGGGTCCCTAGTGCCTAGCACAGGGTCTGACCTATAGTAGGTGCTCAATAAATATTTCTTGGAGGGGTGAACTTCTCTGCTTTACATACAAAGAAATCACGGCTCAGAGAGGTTAATTGACTCAAGTGCGGGGCTAGCACTCAGACTCGTGTGGTGGTTGGCCGGTTGGTTGCAGAGCTGGATGGTTCCTCTACATCCTGTGCTCCTTCTACTAAGTCACAGCTTTAATCCTTGCCATATATATACATATATATATATATATATATATATATATATATATAGCCACATGGAAGTTCACGGAGTTTGGAAAACTTTTCTTGAACAGCAAACTAACCAACATGATAGATCCTATAGCGTTGCTTCTCAACATGGTCGAGTTGTGGAAACTTGACTTCAATTCCTCAGCTCTTTTCTCTTTTTTTAAAGTCTGGGGACCATGCCCTGGCTAGTCTACCCTGGAAGATGGCTGTGAAGAATAATGTTAGAGGCTTTGCACATATTAAAAAGTCCCCAGGAGACCTGAGCCATAGGTATATTCTTCAGATTGGGCATTTTCTTAGAATCACCATGAGGTTTGTGGTGGTGGTGTTTTAAACAATGGCTCTGTGTGAGCAGGGGGCTACAAGCCCTAGAAAAGTCCAGTCCCTTGGTGGAAAAACTGGTTCTTCTTCAAAGTCAGCCTAAGTCAGTCTTTATCTCTGTTAACTCCTACACTGTTCCAACTTAAGTCTCTGTCTTGATTACTACACTTTCTTTTTTCTCACTCCCATGACTGGCTCCCACGCTCCAGCCTCGCCTGGCCTCAAGCCAGCCCTCCTTGGGAGGTGCGGTTAACCACAAACCACCCAGCACTCCACGCAGGTCAGGACACATGCTCCTTCCCTTAGGACGTGCGCCCATGTTTCGTTCTCAGCCAGTGGTTTGGGTGGATTTGTATACTGCAGGCTTTGCTGGGGCTTTGGCCAGGGGCTGGGCACCACTGTGGTGCCTCCCGTGGGTGCTGTCCTGATAAGCAGCAGCAGAAATGGAGATCAGAGTGAAAAGCTCTGGCCCCCACGAATCGCTGGTTGCCAGGAGCTCGCCCAACCCAAGGGAGTGGTGTCTCAGGATGGGCAGTTGACAGCATTCCCTGAGGACTCTCCTTCGGAGGCCTCGTATCTGACCGGTCTTGATTGCCCTTCTATGAGGAAGCATAATTTTTGTCAACACAAGCTCCCCTCCCCCGTTTTTGTTTTTGTTTTTAATAAAAGCAATATACACTCAGGGTGGAAAGTTGGAAAATACTAATGAGCACAATGAAAATAAAATGAAAATAAAATCCACCTATAATCACTCCAGTCAGAGATAACCACTATTAAATACTGTAGAACAGATCCTTCAAGTCATCTGATATTCATAATTTTCTAAAGATATTGCGTCATATCACAGTGCTGTTTTGTCACCTGATTTACATTCTCTCACCTGATAATACAACATGAGCACATTTCCATGTCATTAAGTACCTTTTTACAATATGATTTTTTATTGTTATATTGCGTTCCATGATAAATCTGGCACAGTATATTTAATAAACACTGTTCGACATTGAATTTTTTTTCGGGTTTTTCATGCTGAGATGAACATCCTTAATTATAAACGCTTTTATGCATCTCTTGCTGCTTCCTTAGGATTTATAAGTAGAATTAATTAGGTCAAAGGCTGTGCACATTTTTAAAGGCCAGATTGCCTTCTAGAGATGATCCAATTTTTGTTTCTACCAGTAGTGCAAAAAAGTCTGTGTTCCCTCATGCCTGCCAACATATTTTGGATATCTAATAACTTTTAATTTGATTGGCAGGAAACAGTATTTCATGATTGTTTTATATTCTTAGACAGACAACTGAATTCGTCATTGTGTTTTTTAGCTATTTGAACACAAGTAGGATTCCTCTTGGAAGGTGGGAATGTGCTCTGGTACCCAGCAGCAGGGACTATTTGAATAAAGTAACATTGAGTGGATGCACAGCATACAAATGAGAAGCAAAGGGAGAAAGAGGGAGAGGGTGGTGACCTTCTAGAAGAGTCTCTAGTTATTTAAAGAAAACTCTCTCTTATCATGTGGGTGAGGGTAGTGAGTTTAAGGTAGGGATGGTCTCTTTTTTTTTTTTTTTCATTCTCAAGTTTGTTTCTGAGTAGGTAATATACTCACATAGACAGAAATTCAAAAGATACAAAAGGGTGCACAGTGAGAACACCTTCCACTCGCTCCCTTAGCCAACAAGCTTCCCCCTCCCTGGAGGCAATCATTAACAGGTTTTATGTATCTCACAACAGCCTTGGTCCCTGGACAAGCAGCAAAATAATCACCTGGAACTTGTTAGAAATGCAAATTCTCAGACCCCCACCCCAAACTTACTGAAGAAGAAGAAAGTTTGTGTGTGGGGAGGGGGGAGGCCCAGAAATCTGTGTTTTAATAAACCCTCTTGGTGATTCTGGTGCATGCTAAAGTTTGTGAACCGCTGCTGAAGATATACTCTCTCTCTCTCTCTCTCTCTCTCTCTCTCTAGATGTATATTTGTATACATCAATTTCCTCCTCTTTTTTAACATGTGTTTTACATTAATATTTTTGGAGATCACAGGCCCCTTTAAAATATTTGTAATTTCATGTATAATGTTTAAAGTTTTGCAAATATTTTTAGGGAGTTCACAGCCCTCTTTGGGTGTTCATGGACTTCATATTAAGGATTTCTATTGAGTAGGGAAAGGTGGCAGATGAAATGGGGGATAAGACCTATCAGGAGATATGGTGCGTTCTTTCAAGGGAGAGCCAAATTTGATGAAGGCTAGTAGCAAGAGAATGGAGTGAGGGGGCGCCTGCGTGGCTCAGTCGTTAAGCATCTGCCTTTGGCTCAGGTCATAGTCCCAGGGTCCTGGGATCGAGCCCCACATCGGCCTCCCTGCTTTGAGGGAAGCCTGCTTCTCCCTCTCCCACTCCCTCTGCTTGTGTTCCCTCTCTCTCTGTCAAATAAGGAAAAAAAAAAGAGAATAGAGTGAGCAAAACAGGTTTAGAGTGAAGGGATTTTTTTTTTTTGAGGTGAAATTCACGTAAATTCGACGAACTATTTTAAAGCACACAATTCAGTGTGCTTTATTTATTGCATCTACAATGTTGTGCAACCGCCTCCTCCCTCTAGGTGTGACCTAGAAGTCAAGGTTCCTAGAGAAGAGGACCTTGAAGTCAAGGTTCCTAGAGAAGAGGACTTGCTAGAGCCAAGGGTAGAGTATGAGGCCAGGCACCAGAGAAGTGGAACCCAGCCTGTGAAAGCAGGGCGGGTACCTTGCGGCAGGGGGTGCTAAGGTGGTCCGGGAATCAGAGGTGATGGAGGACCAAAGGAGAAGCACACGGGAGGCTGGTGAGGTGAGGACTGAGAGGAATTGCTGCCAGAACTCGTGGATGGGTGGGGAGAAGGAGCAGGTTAACTGAGAGTCAACCGTACAGGTGGGCACTAGAGCATTAAGGAACGTGCACACACACTGTGCCAAGCTGGAGCGGCTTTACTCCAGCATTCCCAGTGGGGCAGTTAGTGTGGCGGCCGTCCTGTCCTTCCAGAATCAGTTACAAGCTGGAAAGGGAGCAGAAAGGCGCTACTCTTCCACGGCTATTATCCGGGAGCCCCGGAAGCTCCTTGACAGGTTACTCCTTACATCTCGTTGGCCAGAGCTGGGTCACATGCTCACCCTTAGACCAATCACCATTCACTCTGGAGGCCCCGCCCAGTGTCTCTTGGACAAAGCCCACCTTCTGTCAGCAAGGGAAGGAGGTGAATGGCGGTTGGATGGGGTAACCACCAGCGTCTGCTGCAGACCTCTGGGGTCCCTCCTAGCTTTAGTCAATGGGTTGAGGGGAGAAGGAAAGAAGACTAGGAATCTATCAAGTAACAGGGGAGATGGGACCAAAAGGAAACATACACGAGGACATAGATAATAAAGAATAGAAAAGCAGAGGCAACCGATGGACGAAGGCAGTGAAGTGCAGCCGAGTCAGTGTGGTGTGGGAGTTTGAATATTTAATCTGAGTTTACTGAGCCGTGTGACCTTGGATGAGTCTCTGAACCTAAGTCCATCTTCTCATGTGAAAAGGGGGCTGTAAGATTTCACTCTTAGAAATTAATGTTGCAGGGGCGCCTGGGTGGCTCAGTCGTTAAGCATCTGCCTTCGGTTCAGGTCATGATCCCAGGGTCCTGGGATCGAGCCCCACATCAGGCTCCCTGCTCCGCGGGAAGCCTGCTTCTCCCTCTCGCACTCCCCCTGCTTGTGTTCCCTCTCTCGCTGTGTCTCTCTCTGTCAAATAAATAAATAAAATAAAAAAAAAAAGAAATTAATGTTGCAGTAACTAGTAAGTGCTAGTGAGAGGGCATTGGCCAGGAGAACCAAGTATATCAACGAAGTAGACATTTGTCGTACTTTTTTGATCACTTCACAGGAGAAGATCAGACACGTGCTTTCCCAGGCTCCCTTGCTGCCAAGGAGCCAGCACTGGAGCCAGGTTTCGCCAGTAGGACACCCTCCATGCACGCTCTGAAGTTGATTATGTAAGGAGCAAGTGCTGTGTGAACCCATTTAAGTGAGAGTGGCAGCAGCCTGGTCCACTTTCTCAGGTAGTGTGGATGAGATGCCCAGGGCAGCGTCCGTGCCCCTACTGGGAATGCTGATGGGGGGGAGGGGCAGGGTGAGCTGGAGTGTCTGAACACAGGAGTGGCAAAAATGGGGCTCTCTCTGGGACCACTTTTATGGTGTGATTTAGGGTGGTGTTCTAGCTGCTTTCGGCTTGTTTCTCTAGCCCTCCCAGAGAGTCTGCGAACTGCCTAACATTCTTTGATAAATATCTTTTCTACTTAAATTAGCCAGTTTGGATTTCTGTTGTTCAACTAAGAACCATGACTTCTTGAGCCACCTCTCCCAGTGAAAGTAAGAAAGTGGGGTGCCAACCATTTTCCAGGGAGATCAAGCTTCAGGCCAAGACTGACTCCTTGACAGAATCAAGTCTGAGAGAAAGAGGAGGAGAGCAGGGTCTGGCTTTTTTTTTTTTTTTTACCAATTTGGACTTAAGAAACAGAAGAAAACAGCACTTATTCTGAGACTTTTAATCAGACAGAGTGACTCTTCCCACTAACACAGTGGCTGTTAAAACACCCTCTGGGAGAGACCAACATTCACTGGTAGGGTTGGCTTGGGGGCTGTGATCAATGCAAAGCACTTGGCCATCCGTAGGCCTTGATTCAAACAAATATGTTTATGGGGTGTATGCCCTGTGCCACCCACTGTTCTAGGTACTGGGAATCCAGTGAACAAGGGAGACAAAAATCCTGCCTTCTGGTAGCTTACAACCTAGTGGGAGAGACAGTATACACATAAATAAAAAATGTCAAAAGGTAATAAGCTCAGTGGAGAAAAATAAAGCAGGACAGGAGCTAGGGGGTGCTGGGGGGAGGGGCTGGGAAAATTGTATATTTAATTAGCATATCCAAGAAGGCTTCACTAAGAGGGGGGCCTGAAGGGAGCGAGAGACTTGGTAAGGGGATCAGTTATCACTACAGGGGTGTTTCCCATGGCTGTACTCTCCCATCCTCCCCTCCTCCCCTCCTCCCCTCCTCCCCTCTGAGAACACCTGTCAGAAACAAGCTTAATTGTGAGGACTATGGGCCGAACATCTGAAGGGAAACTCTGGGCCGTGTGGGTGCCTCATGCTCTGGCGCATGGAAGTTAGGAGCTTCCTAGGGTGCCCTGGGCTGCCAAGCTGAATGCGCTCAGCTGGGCAGGGCTCCCCGGAGGAAATGACTTCTGAAAATGGGACCAGCAACCACCCAGTCCTGCTCACTTGGCAGGCAAAACCTTGTTTATAGGCTTTGGGTCTTTACCGAAGGCAGCTCCCCTTCCTGATGAGAGACGAAGTCCCATCTTTGTATCAGAGTCTTTCCTCCCCAAGTGGTAAATCTACACATGGCACAGAGAAACTGTGCCCCGTCTTACTGCTCTATTAGAACAAATATAAACAAACCAAGCCCTACTACTCTGGATTCTCTATCTGGAATTCTGATTCCCTCAGAGTCCTTACAAGCCAGGCTGAGCCTTTTGCCTCCTTTCTGACCAGACCAGACTCTTCTTTTTAATACAACCACTCTGGGCTATAATAACCCTCTCGTCTTCATCCACCCTCCATCCACCCCACCCCCCCACCTTCCCCAAGCATTCATTATTCACCATGATTCCTAAGAGACTGGAAGGAAGAAGCACAGTAGATTTCCCTGGAATGCCGATAAAAGGAGATAAAGAGAACTGTTGGGTTATTGGGTCTTGCAGCTTTTTATTACTAAGGGACTCTGTGCCTTAGAAACTCTATATTGTAGGTTTTTGTTGTTATCAGGAGTGATGTTTTTTACACACCACTGTGCATGGGAACACGATCTGACCTACAGTATAATAAATCCAAAGTACAAAGCAGCAATTTGTAACAAGATTTTAATGTATTTTCTCTCATTATCCAAGAGGAACCTTCCCCATGAGTGCTTGCTCTGCTCAGAGTCTGTGGCAGGGGCCAGAAAGAAGTCCAGGGAAAGAATACACCCCTGGCTATGTCTTTTACTACATTCCAGAGACTAATTTAATGTCCTCCCAGCCCAAGTTCTTAATTTCTTTGCCTTACACATGATTATTGCTGGGGGACTATGTGGTTTTTGAGAGCCTTTTGAAAGGAATAGAAATTGAGATGCAAATCGTGTGATGTATCTTTTTTGCTATGCAAAATTCCTATATGCAATCTAATCCAGTTATGCAAAGCAGCAAGATTTTGGATTTAATACCTTTAAAAGCAATTGGCAGCGGGTATGGGAAATCAGTAAATATTAAACCCATGTCTCTCCCATCTTAGACTCTATATTTCCTGGGAACTGATACCCAGCAGAAGTCATATTCAGCTAGTCAGTTGAAAAAGATATCCATGTATCCATGCACAAATATTTATTAACTATCTAAAAATGTAGACTCTGCTGGGGCATAATCTGTGTCCTCAAAGAGCTTTGACATTTTGGTGGGAGCAGCAGGTAGACAATCAAGAGAGAGTGAAGGGCTAAATCGAGGAGGAAGAGGTGTGAGAATCTTAACAAGCAAAATTGTTCCTTTCTCGATCATCCTGGTCAATAGATAAAGGGATATTGTGCCCCTCCTACGCCAGACCAACAGCGCATTCGTGGGCCGTTTGTCAAGTAATGGTTCTGTGCCACCCATGAACGACACTCTTTACATATGCTCTCTCATTCAATTGTCACATCGGTTATATGAGGTAAGTACTATTCATTCTACAGATGAGAAAATTGAGACTCGGAGAAATTAAGTAACTTGCCCAGGATCACATTGCTCATAGTAGCAGAATTGATATTTACAACTGGGTCCGAGACCAAGTTCTGAGGATTAGCACTTGCTGGCCTAATTCTTCATTATTGCCGACACAGTCACAGTCAAGGGCAGTGGATAAAGATCTGTAGTTCAAACATGACTGATGAATGGCTATTGTTAGTGTCTGGAACTGCCCAGAATAGGTGTCTGAAGCCAGGGCGTGAGGACCCGAGGACTAGAACCAAATTAAGGCACAGGAGTAAAATGCCTGTTTGTTACACTCCCTCAGAATACAATGACCCTTCAGACTTTGATGTTTGCTGCAGTATTTTTGTGTTTCATGGGCGAAAGCGAAGGTGAGACGTTTTGTAGTCATTCCTCTAAGTCTTCAGACTCTGGCAGCACAAGAAAAATAGTAGGAAGAAGAGACCACACCTTCTGCAAGATGAGCTCATAAAAGATGAGCTCAGCTGCCTGCACCCATTCTCTTAAAGGCACAGCTGCAGGATGGCTGGAGCTGCATTGGTTTGGAAACCCTCAACAGTGGGCCAAGCCCTTCAGTCTGGTTTTGGAACAGTTGTTATTCCTAACCCTTTCTGCAGGGAGAGGACAGGTCATGAAGACTGCAGTTGCAGGCTTCGGACGGATGAATGAACCAAGATGGTGGCACTGCTAGTTACACGAAGAATGCACGGAGGCATTCCTCTTACACACCTGCTTTCCCAGGCTCAAAGATGTGTATGGGCTAAGAAGAAATTGCAACACATTTTGGCTTAGTTGTCACTGGGGCCACACCTACAAGGCTGACTGCAGTGGAGGCAGCAAGTGAGGCCTAGAAAAATCTGATGATGTGTATTAATTTGAGAGCTTCCAGTTAATCCTGTCTCATAGGGTCAATGTCAGACTCCTTGGTCAGTCCTCTACTCTCGTCAGGGAAATGGACCTTCTGGCTTGCTATCTCCTCTCTCTAGTCATCTGACTCTTTGTGCATTCCCAGGGCCTGCTAAAGTGCCTGGCACAAAATGGGAGTTTAGTTAATGTCTGCCAGGTCAATCCAGAAGGAAGCACTAGGGGAAGCCTTCAAGGCCATTTGGAAAATGGTCTTTCTGTTGGATGGACCGAGAGAAGGGAAGAACTGCTGGATGGGACCTTAGATCCATCCTCAGTCCTCCCGTGGTGGCAGGCTGCAGGCCAGGCTTTATGTAGACTCAGAATGTTTTAGGGCTGGAGTCTGCCAGGACTTCATGTGGAGGTTGGGAAATTCTACAGCTAGCTCTGGAGAGACAGGGTAAGAAAGTCCTTCCAAAATCAGAGTGGAAGAAGTACAGTCTGAAGGGATGGCTGATGTTTTTCGCGGGAAATTAAAATGGTGTCTATGGAGGCCCCAACCCAGTCATGCCGGAGGGTGAACTTAAGGTCTGGCACAGAAAGAAGCTGGCCTTAAAGAATAGTATCAGGTCGGGCAGCCTGAAGGAAAACAAATTCTGGAGGCTTCCAAGCATTCTCCTCAAGAACACGTCTACCCATCTGAGCAACAGGTGCTGTAAGAGACACCCCGGATGTGGGCATTGCATTCTGCACTCAGACTAACTTCTTTTTAACCTACCCTCGGGATGATTTCACCGCATGTGTTCTTGGCAGTGGCTTTCGGGGGGTCAAGCCAGGCCTCCACCCCACAATTCCTCTGGGTCATTTAAAGCCCACGGTCTCCCGGGAAGAGAGGCTTCCCTATCAGCGGCTTTCCCCCAGACCTCATTGCCAAGCAGATGGCAATCCTGAAGCCGCGCCCTCCAGTCTGAACCTGCCGGGGAGTGATGAAGGGCTGGGCCAGCCCCACCTGCCTGCCCTTGCCCAGCCTGTCTGTCTTCTCCTGCAGGATCTGCATCTTCTAGAGAACAGAAAGGAGCTTCCTGCAGAGCCAAAGCCTCAGGGGGACTTTTGCCATGGGGTCACGTGCTCCCAGGTTCCCAGGGGGGAATGTGGCTGGTTTGGAAGGGGTTCCTTGTCCAGGTATCAGCAGATCCCCCCCGTAAATCTCCCACTGACACGTGTGTGTCCAGGAGGGGCTCTTCCCTTCCCTCCTCTTTCCCATGATTCTCCTTGCTCCCTCCTCCTTCCCCTGCTGCCCCAGGATACTTCGCCTTAACCTGAGCATCATAGCTGCCACAGGGGAACAAGCATTCAGAGAGAATGCCCCAGAGAAAATTATTCCTCTTAGTTTCAGCAATGCTGCCCTCAAGCAGAGTTCTGATGGCTATGCTGATTCAAGCTCTCTTTCTCAAGGTGCCGGCTCAGACTCAAAATCTGGACTTCCCTGCCTGGATGCGTTACTCAGGGGCAGCTGGAACGACTCTCAAATATCCTAGTTCCCTCATGGCGGGGAGCGGGAGGACCCTGCTGAGGTCTACATGTTTTCCCTTCAAGTTGCTACAGCACCTGAAACGCTTATGAATCTTCCAGTGCTTTAAAAGGGAACCTGTGGGAGGATTAAGCGAGCAACCGCTGGTGCATGAGTGTCTCAGTTCGTCAGACGTTCCTTCATTAACACCCAGCTAAGAGAGATTCCTGAAGGGAGAGGTGCTTCTGGAAGATACTAGTTACTTGAGGAGGCCGGGAGCGGGCCTCGCCCTAGGGAGAGTTGCCCAGATGACAAGGATTAGCCTCACTTTTCCTGGGTAGGGCAGTCTTGTCTCTACCTTCCCCTCCCTGCCATGGCTAAAGGCTCCTCCGAGGGAATGCCCTGGAAGCGTTTCTCAAAGTGCAGCTTCCAGCCCTTGCAGTGGCCTTAGGAAGTCTTCCAAGTGGTCTGCAGACCAGTTCAAAATGCATGGGTGTACTTCCTCAGTGCAACCCTCCACCCTGGGTGTCCCCCGATGCTGGAGAGTTAAAGTTGAGGTGCCCTATTCTTAGGGGGGATTCCAGCATCCCATCATCATCATCATCATCATCATCATCGTCGTCATAGCACGTTTCCCTAGTTTCATGAGTTCGGCCTTGACACCCATTCTATTCAACAAACTTTTATCAAATACCTTTTTTCTGTGTGCTGGGTTAGGATAGGAGACAGAATCAGAAGACAAGGCCCCTGTCTTTCAAATGAGCCTATTTACCCTGGGAGGGGAAACAGTAATTACTGACACTGTGAAACAATTCTCTACTTACTGACAGAGGAATACAGAAGTGCCACGGGGCTCAACCCATGTCTGTAAATACCAAAGACATCTTCCCAGAACAGGTGACTTGGGCAGAGTTGTGAAGGATGGTAGCCTACCACACAGACGAGAAGGAAGGCCTCTCAGGAGGCACAATGTGAAGACCCGTTTCTGAGAACACGTAGAATAAAGTTGGTGAACTTTACTCTTTCCTTCCTTCCTTCATTCAAAATCCAGATTTTTGAAGGAAGCAGCATCAGTTTGAGACCTAAAGGATATATTCTCTTTGGACGTGGAGGAGGGATAGTCATCCCAGGCTGAGGCGCCAGCGAGCTCAAGGGCAGGGGGGAGGGGGCCGTTCAGTTCCCAGTATACAAAGAGGAATAGGGAGGAGTTGGGTTGGAATCAGACCTCCTGGCTCCTTGGCCAATCAACCACCTCATCCTATCAATTCAACCTCTAAAAGCAGTGACTCAGGGCAGAGGTCAGCATCTGGGGCTTATCTGTCCTCTGCTCTCAGTGCTTGTTGCCACTCCCTAGACCCTTGTCATCTCTCTGCCTTCCCTGTCCACTGGTCATCCTGCCTCAGGCATCTTTCCCTTCCCATTCACCATCCATAGCACCGTTTGGGTTCCTTTTCTAAAATGCAAGTTGTACTTTATCGTCCTTCTGCATGACCTAGCTCAGTGGTTCACCCTCATTTCAGGATAATCCCCAACCCTTAGAATGACTTGTATCATAAGGCCCTTTGGGATCCAGCCCTGCCTGCCTCCCTAGCTCTGTATCAGCTGCTCCCACCTTGCACCCTGCTTTGGATACACCAAGCTATGAATGTGCCATGTCGCTTCATGCCTTCAGGACTTTGCACATGCTCTTCCCTCCCCCTGGAAAACCCTTCTGCCTCTTGTCCTCTCAGCAAACTCCTATTCATCCTCTACGGTGGACTCAAACACTGCCTCCCTCGAGCTTCCCAGACAGAGTTAATCACTGATATCACTTATTTCTATTTCTATTGTCACTCTTATCAACTCAGCTGCTGGAAGAGGACCTTACAGTAGGCTCTTCTGCCAGATGCTGAGCAGCTTTAGGGCAGGAACCGAGTCTGCTGCATAATCCCGGCTCGGGCCCCAAGCACAGGGCTGGGCTCAACCTGGAGCAAATCGCAACAGATGGCTGAGTCAAGTTACGCCAGCGTGAAGGGGCCCTCTCTCTTGGGCATACTGCCCGTCACCTGGGGAACTACGCCCAGGCCCCACCCCATCCCACAACCAGGATCTCTGGGGGTAAGGTTGGTCATTTTTTTTCTTTAAAGCTCCCCAGGTAATTCTCCTATGGAGCCAAGCTTGAGATCTCCTGGCGAGGCCAAGAGGAGGAATCTGAGAATCAGGAGACCTGAAGCCGAAACCACCACTGAGTCATCCTGCGATCTTGGGCAAGTCAGTGATTTCTCTGGCCTCGTTTTCTCACCTGCAAATTGGGAATTCAGAAGTGGAGGGTTTGTTCCTAAGACCCATTCCACAGGACTGACCCTGTTT
The DNA here is from genome assembly GCF_004348235.1 of Phoca vitulina. Taxonomy (NCBI): domain Eukaryota; kingdom Metazoa; phylum Chordata; class Mammalia; order Carnivora; family Phocidae; genus Phoca; species Phoca vitulina. The sequence continues at coordinate 5,335,120 of NW_022589715.1, read as the reverse complement.
GAAACATCACTAGGCATTCCCGGGTTCGGGTGGGTAGTGGGCACCTGGCTTGGGTCTGCTCTTTTCCTGACAGGTGTGGGGGAAGAGCCACTGATCGCTCAGGCTTTCCTGTTCTTCCTACCGCCACATGTCCTTCTGCCCTCCCTTTTGCGCTGTCACCAGCCTCAGGAGGCAGCTAGGAGCTGTTGGGGCAGCGGGCGGGCTCCCTGCCCATTTCAGGCTGCTGAGCTGGAGAGGGATCTCGGGAGCCACGGGCTGGGGCTGCTTTCATGTCTCTGGAGATGATCTCTTTCAAGAATGAAGGCGCTATGCCCTTTGCATTTTCTTGTCAGAATCTCATGCTGCATTTTTGAGAGTACATGTAGGAATATATAATTAATGGTGAAAAATAAACATAAATGCTGTTTCCCTGGTACTTAGCTGAGTGCTCTGGAGGAGCGGGACTCTGGGTGGGGAAGTTCACTGCTGTGAAATTCGGGCTTCTCTGCTGGGAGATGTGGAGATTCTCCAACAGTTAGTCCCTGAGAACAGGAGCAGCCTCTTGTGGTCCCTGCGTACAGTTTCTACCATCGGCAATCCAGTGTGTCCTGGTCACAGATGAGACTCTGTCTTATGGTAATGAGCAAAGACAGAGCCCACGATGCCTCCATTTTCTTAGAAATAAATCATGTCAGCCTGTCCCCGCAGTCGATACGAATTTGATGTCTTGCAAATAAAAGCAGCTCTAACTTGAGCAGACACAATCCATTCTCCAGCCATCTGTTGTGTCCCGGTTTCCATATAGGGATAACGGAAAGATAGGGTTTTCTTGAAAGCGTGGCACTTTGGGTGCAGAGGAAAACACACTGCCTTTCAAGGATATTAAACTGGATCTCTTGGGTTACATACCGTGAAATCAGCCTTGGGTCCGTAGTCCCCAAATCGCTAAGTTTTCCCATTTTGACTATTTTGAATTCTCCATGATGCTTAGGGAGAAGGAATAAAACCACTTTTCCTTTCCCAGTTGTCTGCCACCTTTAAGGATGATCAATTCCTAACCCTGCTTGTGCATTAAAATCCTTTGGGGAGCTTTGGAAATGTACTGATGCCAGGAATGCCCCTGTCCTTCCAAGATTTGGATGTGATTGGTCTAGGGGTGAGCTCCAGGTTCCTAGAACTTTGAAAAGTTCCCCAGGTGATTCTAATGTGCAGTCAAGGTGAGAACCACTGGACTAAGTATCGTGGAGCTTGGTCTGCCTTTATTCTACGAAAATAATTCACAGAGGTTGAGTATGCTCTTATGAAATTTTTTCCCCCAAATTCAATATTTATTTCACCGTGGCGGGTAGCCACTGTGTGTCATATGGTTCTTCCTTATACTTTGGAGTTGATCTCTCTTCATCCCTGAGGTCTCCAAAACCTGCTTCTGTCTTATTTATTCATTTATCTGTCCCAGACTTACTGTGCACCCCCTTTGTGTGACAGGGTCTTTGCTTGCATGTTTCTTTACTAGTCTCCTTTTTGGTACAGACCCTGTCTTGTCTTGCCCAGGCAACAGCTGTAGACTGTTGTGTGCCCCCCAAAATACCAGGGAAAGATAAAAATGCAGATTCCTAGGTGTTTCCATTGAATTCAAATTTAGCTCTAGAACACAGCTAAAATGATGCTTATTTGTTTTAAATAAGTTCTGAGACAGGCAGGGCATTTACTACCCTCCAACAGAGGCTGCTCTGGTTTGTCTTCCGTAGGGCTGCTAGAGTGATCTTTCTAAAATATAATTCTATCTCACTCCCTAACTTAAGATACCACCATGTTTTCCCAGGGGCTACAAAATGGAGCCATATTCCTCAGCTAACAGGAAAGGCCTGTCATGATCGGCTCTGCCCCACTTTTTGGGTTGTGCTCCTGCCTCTTCACTTCTCCAGGAACTCATGTTTCTGTTCTGCTGAATACTCACTGTTCCCTAAACACCCACCTCTGTGCCCGGAAACTTGTCTGTTCTAGTCCTTCACTTTTAAACCAGACCAACCCACCACGTGGCTGCAGGAGCCTGGGTCTCTTCTCCCTCTCTGCTCTCCCTCTGTTCTATCAGCTTCTGACCCTCTGACTCTGTTGTCAGCTGACCTGGGCTTGGTTGGCGATGGCCTCCCGGCTCTCTACAGGTCTTGGCCCGCGCTCCTCTCTGGCTCTCCCCTCTCCTTGTTGAGCTTGACTGTGAGGATTATGGCCAGCTTGTCTGGCCCAGGCCCTAGAGGGGCCCATTTTGGCTCCTGGTGAGCAGGGATTCAACACATCCGCTTTTCTCTTTCACCGGGAATGCCCTCTCCTCACTTCTTGGCCAGAAGAGCTTCTCAAGACTTCCGCTTCAAAGTCACATCCTCATAGATATCCTTTCTAGTTTCCCAGAAAGAATGAGCTGCTTCTTTCTCTGGGCTCTCCTGGGACTCCGTGCACACTTGGAACTACCCTTATCGTGTTGTTGCCAATCTATGACTCCTTAAGGCCAGGAACTTATCTTAACAGACCTGCTGCTGGGCCAGGTGTTCAGTGAGTGTTGCTTCAATGTCTGTGCAACAAACAAAGGCTTTCTGACTTCTCCTCTGCCTCAGGTTCACGTCCTGGGTTCCATGTGCTGGTTACCGAGGGGCTGCTGACCACACATTGCACATCAGTAACAGCAAAGGGTAGAAATGTGCACATCCTGGTCAGGCTGCGGGTCCCCCCTTCCTGGGCTGGGTCATTCAGATCTCTTAGGTGAATTTATGGCCTTATTGCTCATGGTTACCTTCTTAATTACTTTATATACTGCACACTTTGACATTCTTGCTCCACGTCACCTGACCTAAGAAATTAGTGCACCTTCTGAGATTTGGACCCTGAGTGGTATTCCCAGATGATAATTACCACGAGTCCCTCTGCAAACTTGTTAATAATTATAAGCAGGGAGAAGTTTAGCAGTGCTTCATATATGTATTGTTAAAACCCAATACATAATCCTTACAGATGAATAATGCAACCCTTATTCCCACAGTTAATTTCAGCTTTTTTTGTTTTATTACTCATCTCACTAGAGGCTGACCTATGAAAGCGTAGAAATCTGTGTTAGGACAGATTATATCTTATCTGAGGGTTGCTTTTTGCTGGCTGTGCTGGGAAGAGCTCATTATAGGAGTTTTTCTGTGCCCTGGTCCCACAGCATGGCCTCTAAGGACAGTGCTGCACTGTGGTCAGGCACCAGTGAATTCTGTAATGCCTGAGAGTCATGAGGGGTGTAAAATGCATGCCCCAGTCTCTACTTGAGATGCAATACAAACATGAGAAAAACACAGATGATGATTAGCATTTTCTGGTACCAGAAAATGACTTGATATTTAGGGGACAAGGACTAACTGTGGCTTAGAAATTGGGATATTCTCCATTTTCTGAAAGTAAACATAACAATTCCATATAGAAAGAATTTTAATGGTACCTTTTACTTTTATAGGCATTGTCTCATTTATTCTCTACAGCTAGGTTTTATAAACTCTGTTTGTAGGCAAGGAAAACAAATTTGAGCGTTTTGGCCAAAATCACAAGAAACGGGGACTTTATAAGTAGGTTTCCAACTTTAAAATCTGATATACACACTGCTGGATTCTTTTTCTGGTGGAGCAGCTGAAGTGACAATGGAATTGTTGTGGCCAGGGTCATAGGTTATATGCCCAACTGGTTCACTTAGTTACATGGAGGAAAGGACTGTGTGTTTCATCATCCCTTCCAGTACACATGGTTTCAAAAATAAGTCGGCGTTTCAGGCAGTCGAACTTTATTGAATGTCTCATTCATGCCAAGCTCTGTGCTTGGTTCCAGAAATGCACTCTTGCCCTCAAGAAACTCAGAATTTAATAGCAAAGACAAACAAGTAAATACAGTGTGATAAGGACTTGAATAGAGCCAGGTGAAGCATATCTAATACAGAATGGGGGGTGGGGTTGGCAAGAGTCTCCAGGAATCTCCTGATCATACAAATCTTGGAAACTAGTTAGCTAGGCTAGTTGGAGGTAGCCAGGGGAAAGGTATGGCGGGCAGAGGGGACAGCTTGTGCAGACATGCATTGTAGTGAAAGAGCATGGCATATCTGAGCAATAGCAAGTGTTCTAGCATAGTGAGAGCTTGGCATAGACAAGTTGAGGTGGGAGAGGTAGGCGGGGTCCAAACAGAGAGTGGGCTTGGGGGCCTATGATAAAGAGTTCAACTTTGTCTTGACTGTTTTAATGAGCCATGAAGGATTTTAAATTCATATGGGGGTGTATATTTCATAAAGTCCCCTTGGGAAATCATATGGAAGAGGAACAGTTGGGGAGCAAGCCTGGTTACAGAGCCCTGGATGCCCCAGGCTTAGGCAGCAGTGGGGAATGGGAAGACATTACAAAGGGACATCACTGAAGACCAAGTCTATCCAGCACCATGAAAAGCCTTCTGTGTTCCATGCTAGGTGCTCTTCATGCATTATCTCCAAGCATCGTCATACCAACACCCGGAGGTTGTTATTATCAGCTATCTTCATTTATAGATGGTGAAACTGAGGCTGCATGTCACATGGCTATCAATGTTGGAGCAGGCGTTTGAATTCAACCCTTAATTAACTCCAGAAACTATGAGCTTAACTTCTCCATCATATTGTCTTTTGTTGAGGATCAGCCTCATTCAGAATACAGAACAAGGTCTTTGTCTAAGACACAGGAACTCTGCAGACTGGGAAGCTCATTTGTTTTTCTCCATTATACAGTGATAGAAAAGGGATCCTCTGTATTACAAGACAATAATTGGTAAGGATTCCACAAGTGGCTTATCTAAGACAGACTGCAGCCTTTATCTTTTGACATAGCTGGGATGCAACAGGAGAATTCTTGTTTTGTTAAATGGGGTTGGGGTTGGTAGGGCTCAGGAACAAGACAGGGTGATAACCCCTACTTAGTCTGATTAATTGTGGGAGTTTCCTTCTTTGGGGGCTGCCATGCCTTGCCATGCCATGCCATGCCCTCACTTGCATCAAAGGGTGGCAGGGGAGGCAGCCACATTACAGAGTGGATCAATGAGCTCCTTCTGAAGATTTAGGATGGCACACTCGAAGGGAGCAGGTGGAAGGCCTCCTTCCAGTGGATGAAGCTGCAAAATGAAAGTCAGTGTAGGCAGCTACACGTAAGGGCACAAACAGGTGCACGTGGTCTCCCTTAGCAAGAGCACATGTTTATACCATGTCTGCAGCTGCTTTTCAAGCAGTGGATCTGCCTTAGTGTGGCTTCTTAGTCTATATAGCCTGACTGGCTACTTCTGGTTCTGTGTGTTATAGTTGGATATCTGAACAAGATGGGATTCTAGGAAAGGTCCAGTAAGTGCTCTTTCTGTAGTCACAGCTGACTCGTCTTCCATTGTTGTCCAGCCCTCCATGTGGGAAACTAGAACCTGCTCAGTGGAGGGGCTCACCTGTGCTCATCTGCTGGGGTGTGGTCACAGGGGAGCTTCGAGGTTAGTGCATGCCCAGTACTTATAGTCAAAAGCGAGGAAAAAATTAGATCATGTTCTCCAGGGGCCCAAGAACAAGGCACAAAGCCTGAAGTGTCTTTGGCCTTTGGCTAGATACCAAAATTGAGCAAGGGGTCAGAGCCAGATAGAAAACAAAGGCAGGCAATCTAAGCAGGTGGCTAGCAGTGGGACCAGTGTGCCCGACTCCCTTTTATGGGTCTCTGACTTGTGTGTGTAAGTCTATTTAGATTAAAACACTGGTTATAGACAGACAATTCTAACAACCACTCAAGGATTAGGTGACCTGATATACAGTGGACCATGGTCTTAGGGGAGGACCTGGTGTGTCTGCACGGAGGAGGCAGTAAGCAGGATCCTTAGCCCCAGGAAACCCTCTCCTTCCCTTTACTTGGCCTTGGAAGCCACCCAGCCATGAAATGGAACACAAGAACACAACAGAATAGTGTTCCATTCTATGTCAATTTGTGTTAAAGTGATGGGGAATTTCATACAACATCTTTGTTTACCCAAACATTTGGCTAGTGTGGGTGAAGATAGCAAGCATTATCTGGGCTCTCTGCAAAGGCTCACCATGACATAAATAGACACAGTTGCCTAAAAGCATGATTTTTGTTCTAATAGCTGTCTGGCACTCACTAATCAAGCCAGTTGAATAAATAATGCCTCTCTGTGACACTCACTTTAACAAGCATGATGTCTGCGTGTCTGTGTCTTCTCGCAGTCAAAGAGTTGTTTGTGTTCTGTGTTTTTTTTTCTTGCTGTGAGCAAATAAAGTACAGAAATGGTTGTTGAACCAACAAACCCAGGGGCTCTGTGCTGCTTTCTTGTGGGGAAGGAGGCAGCAGGTTGACTCAAACAGTGATGGGAATCACCTGGGGGTCTAGAGAAATGGGGTTGACCATCAAGGGAAGGTCAAAATGAGCTAGTGGGAGGTGGGTGAGGATCTCGCTCAGTGAGTCCTCACTTCCTCTGTGGGAAGCAGACCCCTGAAGTTCAAAGCCCAGCTCCTTTTGTTTTACCCTTGACTATCAAGATAGTTTTTTTTATAACTCGAATCAGAGGGAAGGAAGGCAAGGTTTTTGCAATGCCTGGAAATTGAAAGACACCCTTTGTTTTATGGTTGGGAGCAGTGGAGAACGCAGCAGAGACCATGGCCAATTCCTCTGACAGCCATAGAGACACAGTGGCTCTTCAGTGATTCAGCAGAAACCCACTCTCTTTCCTCCAAAGCCAGACGTGGCGCAGGTAGCAAGGAGCATCACTAGATCTCCTCGAAGTCTTTCCCCGACTTGCAACAGTGCCACCGACTGCTGGGCCCATCTCTCCACCCATCAGATGACACCATGAGCTTGATTAGAATTATTTGGGGATCCTCATCCACTACAAGACAAAGTCCACACTTTTAAGCTGGTGTACGCTTAGCTTACATCCTGATTTAGCCCTACCTGCCTCTTAGCTTCAGGTCTCTGCTCCCAACCCTAGATGGTACCCAGATCACAGAAGGCTCTTGCCGCATACACCTGTGTGCATGCTGTCCCTTATCTGGATTGCTTCTCAGTCCAGTTGGCTGAGGTCCACTCATCCATTATGACCCAACTCAGAGGGCGGGGCTCTTGGGTGGTGAGGTCAGTTAAGCCTCTGACTCTTCGTTTCGGCTCAGGTTGTGATCTCAGGGTCGTGGAATCGAGCCCCGCGTCTGGCTCTGCACTCAGCATGGAGTCTGCTTGGGATTCTCTCTCCCTTCTCTCTCTGCCCCTCCCCCCATTCTCTTTCTCTCTCTCTCTCTCTCAAATAAATAAATAAATCTTAAAAAAAAAAAAAAAGACAACTCAGAGGGTGCCACTGAGAGGCTTTCCCTGATTCTCCTGATCCTTTGCCCAGGGAGACCACTCACCTCTAGGTTTCACCTTGCCCGTACACAGTCCTTTATTATCTCATGTGTCACTTGAGTGTCCCCAACTAATCTTCACACTTCACCCTAGGTTGTGTGTACAAATGAGGTCACCTTAATACTGAAAGTCAAATCCGACTGGCTGTTCATCTCCACCGGGATGGTGGCAGCCCCTCAAGTCCCCTTTCTGGGTCCCCTCCCATCTAGTCTCTGTCAGTGGATCTTTGGGTGAGGTCTCAGGCATGGGACTTTGTTGCTCTGGGCCACTGCTCATTGGGCAGTGACTCCCCCTGAGTTCTGGGGGATGCTACATCTACCCTGGCCCCAGGAGATGCTGGTGTCTGGGTACCATGCCAGCTCAAAGGTTGGTCACAGACCTGTCCTTAATCCTACCCCACTGAAGGCTCTGGGAAAATAGAGAACCCTTTGCCTGGCATCTAGACACCTCTATTTTCCCAGAGCACAGCAGGCAGTGTTTTCATAAAACACAACATGAATGGTGCCTCCCAGACTGTCCAATAAGCTAGCCATGAATGTACCTACTTCCCAGGCTTCTTGGGATACAGGCTCTGAAGGGCAAGGCCAGGAAGGCTACAAAGTTCCTGCCTCTCCCCTGTTCGAGGGCCTCCTTCCAAGATCTCACTGAATATTCTAGCTTTTGCCTCTTCCCTACATGCTTGGCAATGGGATGAGCCTGCCCCTTACCCTCAGATTGGGGTGCCCTCTGGGGCCTAGTAATTGAGTACATAGACAGTCCCTGTGCAACTTCTGCTACACAATGTATGGGTCTGTCTCCGCTGCTAGACTGTGTGCTGCCTGAGGGGAGCACCTGGGTCTTAGACATCTTGATAACCCTGGCACCCAGCCACTGTTGGCAATGGGTGAGTGAAAGGCATGAGCTCTGGAAGGCATCAGTGGGTGATATCTGAAAACTTGCCAGCTCTCTATGTCTTGGTCTTCTTCCAGTCCCCATGACTCCCCTGAGACCCTTGCCATGACCCCCTCCAATCCATCCCACCACCTCCTCACCTGAGCCAAAGCACGACTTAGTCCCGTGCTTCTCACCGTTGGTTACACGTCAGAATCACCCGGGGAGACTGAGAACGATACTGATACCCAGACCCCACTCCAGACCAGTCAAATCCAGCATGCAGCTGGGGTCAAGAACTTCCACTACCAGACTACCAGAAAGTTCCTTGGCGATGTTTTAAGAGCTGGTGGTATGTTCCAAAGCATCAGGCGGTGTTCAGGGCACTCAGCATCCACAGTCCACGTGGACAGTCCAGAAGAGAGTTAAAAAAAAAAAAAAAAGGCAGAAAGAGAATAAAAAAACTCTGCTCTGGATAAGAGCCCTGTTGTAATACACTGGGCGGCTGTCCTGGGAAGCTCCTGTGAGGTACCAGAGGGACTTCTGCCCTGGGACTTTGGACCTGAAATCCACGTTTGCCCAGTCTTCCGTGGACCTTTCAATCACTGAGCTCTAGCGTGTGACTGGTGAACTCAGTCCCCAGTGGCTACTGCACAGCAGCATCCTTGGGCACTTAGCCCTCAGTGAAGCCCAGGCCGGCCACCATCCTTGTCAGACCCAGGTGACCTCTGCTTTAATTGGCATTGGTGTCCCGCCAGGAGGCGGAGCTGAGGTTGCCTGCTGATGACTCACGGCCTTGCACCCACTTTGGGGGCAGCCGGGTCATTGCATAATCATTAGGGCAACGTGGCCATCCCTGGGGCCGGGCCCACTGGCTTCTGAACACGTGAAGCCACTTAATTGTGACTTTTCAGCTGCCACTGCGGCTGTGAGCCCCCTGGAGCTGTTTCTGCTTGGAAATGTACTCGTTCACCCTGTTATCATGGTTGTCTTTCCCTCGACTTCCTTCTCTCAGGAGCCAGAGACTTCATTAGAAAAGCTTAACCTTTTTTTTTGTCAAAACTTGTGGTCATTTTAATGGGAACTGCTGAATTGGTTCTTTCCAATTTCCAAAAAACAGATACCTCTTATTTCTCAGGATCATAGAATGTCAGAGGTGGAGTTAGAGCTCACCTATCACAGAGGTTCTCAAGCGGGGCCACACGTTTGAACCGCCTGGAGGTTTTAAAAGGCACTCGGGGCAGGGCGCCTGGGTGGCTCAGTTGTTAAGCGCCTGCCTTCGGCTCAGGTCATGGTCCCAGGGTCCTGGGATCGAGCCCTGCATCGGGCTCCCTGCTCAGCGGGAAGCCTGCTTCTCCCTCTCCCACTCCCCCTGCTTGCGTTCCCTCTCTCGCTGTGTCTCTCTCTGTCAAATGAATAAATAAAAAATCTTTAAAAAAAAAGGCACTCGGGGCTGAGCCTGACTAGTCAGATGGTACCTCCTGGGCGGGGCTCAGGCACCTGTGTTTTTAAAGCCCCCTTGTGATGCTCATATGCAGTCAGGGTTGAGAACCATTCGCTAATTAAAATTCCTTTATTTTTCATTTGAGAACATTAGGACTGAGGTGTTCGGAGGCAGTTCTGAGCTGTTAGCCCTGTGTGGATGTCCAGTGTGTCCAGTGAGCCAGAGTTATAAACAGCCCTCGGGAAAGTTCTGCTCTTTTCTGCCAAGCAGATCTCTCTGGACCATTCGCCAGCTCTCCCATTTCTTTCTCCTCACCGGCTTTATATTTCTAAGTCAGAAGTCTTAGAAGTTCCAGAATCTCTTTTCTTTCTAAACCCCAGACTCCTCAGGTACAGGTTCCATGGGTGAGCTAGAGCAGAGGGTGCCTGGCCCAGGACTGCCCAGCAAGTGGCTGTGTCCCGGGTCCCATTTGCTGTCCCCACGTGGCGGCTGCTGAACGGGAGCCCACACCAGCGGGCTGCTCCAGGAGGACCGTTCCTATTTATTTAGCCCTCTTGCAAAGCTGGAGGTTGGGACATTGAAAACTGTATCAGTTGTAACGAGGAAGGCTCGAATTGTGGGGGGTTTGTCGGCCCCGTTTACTCTGTAGGTGCTAAGTCATCTTGGTGACACCACAGGGGGTGGAGTGGTGGATGGGGAGGAGGTAACTGGGCTGTGGCTGGGGTGAGGCAAGCAAAGGGCCCCCAGGGACAAAACTGAGGGCGGTGTTCATTCTCAAGGTAGTGCAAGGGCCTCCTTCAATTGTGCACCCTAGGCACCTGTCTTGCCTCACCCTAGACTTGGCTCTGAGGCAGGAACAGTGAGGGCAGGGGAAGAGGAAAATTCTATCCTAGCTGAAGAGCTAAATCTAGAATGTATTGCACGTGAAATATAGTTGGAATGCTAATATGTTGGTCCTAGCCTGCCTTAGGTGCAGAGTCCAGCTCAAAGATCAGTGCCTTCCCAAGTAGAGAAGGCCAGAGCTGGGAGGGCCCTGAGGCTGCCAGCGCCGGTCACCAGCCCCATGCAGCCTCTGGGCCACAGGGGCCCCTGGAGAGGCAAAGAAAAGAGACACCTCAGAAGCAGCAAGTCTGAATATTTAATTGGTTACTTTCGTTCCTTTGACTTGAGAATAACTTTCAGAAATAAGCCTGGATCTGGAGGCTTTGCACTCCTGCCAGAGCACAGTGCACGCAGTGTGACTTCAGGGCGTGGGAAAGTCTCTCCTCTCAGGCACAGAAACGCTCGACCTCTCGGTCCTCTCTGGTCCCAGAGTCCGTGGTTGGAGCCGTCTACCCTGTGTCCAACGTGAGCTGCAAACTCCTCAGGCAGTTAGCACACGGAGCCCTGTCGGCCATTTCTGAGAGCTGGAATGCCTGTCCTACCCCTGTCCGCTTTGGAACAAAGACACATCCCTCCAGGCACATCGGGGACCCCACCGGTTCTGAGATACATGCCGAGACCGCTCTCAGCTAGACAGGATGCTCTTTTTACTGTCTGCATTTGATTAACTAATTATCCTGTGACAATTCCTGTGTCGTGTTGAATGTATCAGTGCTCAGCGTGGGATCCTGGAACAGACCAAAGGACATTCGTGGAGAAACTGGTGAAATCTGAATAAAGTCCATAGTTATCACGATAAGGTAGCAATGTCGATGTCTTAGTTTGGACAGAGGCACCCTGGCTAGGTAAGATGTTAACATTCAGGGAAGCTGGGCAAGGATTGTACAGGAATTCTTTGTGCTAGCTCTGCAAATTTTCTATAGATCTAAAATTACTCTGAAATCCAAGAATTATTTTAAAAACTGTACTCAATGTTTTATGCTGTAGTACAGTGGAAAGGCTGAGTGAGGCTTTAGAATGAGAATCTTGACCCAACCACTCAGGAGCTGAGAGCTTTTAGCCAAGTAAATTACTTTGCATCTGTTTGGCCATGAAAGGGAGCTATTACCTATGTGGTCAGGATTGGACCTGTCCACTGAAACTGGTCCTCCTCCTCTTGCACAGTTATAGAATCTGGCTGCCCACCTTCGCAGTTCGTTATGGTCGGGTAGCTGTTCTGCCTGTGGCCAAGTACCTGATCAGATTCTGGAAGCCAGTGATGGAGCTGGCTAATGCTGGTCACGCAACCTGAACTAGGGGATCACACATTAGTGGGGCTGCAAGGCCGTTTGGGTAAGAGGGGCAGTGACTATGGCATTCCATAGTCAAATCACCCGGGAGCTATAAAGAGGAAACCCAGATGCCTAGGCCACACCCCAGACCAGTACAATCAGAAGCTCTGATTCATATTTTTTCAAGCTCTCCAGGCGACCCCAACGCACACCAGAATTGAGAACTAGTGAACTAAGATGGTCTCTAAAATTCTTTCCACTCTTGAACTTCTGGATGGTGCACAAACCATGTTTTTGGACTTTAAAATGTGTTTCCATGTCGATCAATAATGGGTGTGTTTGGGATGCAGAACACTCTGAATGAAGTCTGGAATCTCACACTGAATGACTGACCTAAGAAGATTTGGAAAGTTGTTAAATTTCCTCATTCAGACCCCCTTCCAACCCTGCTCTCCCCTCTTCTCAGTGTCTAGAACCAGTATGACTTTTCCAATGGATAGAATTCTCTGAACCCTTGGTTTTCTGGGTCGGGAAAGTAAGCTGGCTTTGGGGAGGCTATAGAGAGAAAGGAGAATTTGTGGAGTCAAGAAAGCACTTTTACCGGGACAAATGTTTAGAAAAAGTACTCATATAAGTCGTATGTGTCCATACTAGCTAGAAAATATAGAAAAGTGCAAAGAATAACATTTAAATCATATCAATTTCAGAGATACAGACCATTAACATTTTGGTATATTTAATTCCCCTTTTTTATTTACATAAAAGTGGGGTAATGGTGACTATAAAATTTTGTATCCTACCTTGCCACTTAATGTTTTGTGCTAAATATTATTGAAATCCTGATTTGAGTGGCTACATAATATTTTATCAAGTGGTTGTTTCTTGTTTTATTTAACTGTTTTTTATAAGTGCCATTAAATATTTTTCCTTTTTAAATTTCCTTTTATAAATTTATTTTTTTAAATGGATATCTTTGGCTCAAATTCTTGTAAGATCTCCTGTGGGATGTGTGTGTGTGTCGGGGGGGGGGGCTGAGATTTCTTCAGAGAACTGAGGGCTGGTTTCCTTGCACAGCAAAAATCTGCTCATGCATATTGTTTGGGAAAGTCTTATTTGTTTTCTTAGAGAGGTCTGGAGGCCCTAACAAATACTTACGGCTTCCTTCTATTCATCTCCTATGTTTTGGTCCGAAGATTTCATAATTCCATCCCCACCCTAGCTGTTCCCTGGGGCATAAGGGAAAAAGAAAAAATATTTTTTAAAGGGCAGGGATTGTAGCCTGTTGGCATGTTCCCCAACAAAGCCCTGTGTACGCTTAAGGCTCTGTATAAATAAATGACACAAATATAAATCTTGTGGGGGACGGCTCTTGCCTGCTGTTTTTCTGGGGCCCAATGAAACTATTTTGTTCAAGTGTTTATGAATCGAGGCTGGTTTGTGCTTGGAGTTAGGACCTCAAGTAGAGATATGGTTGAGTGTTTGAATTAGACCAGGTTGAGACAAGTAGATATTGATTTTCACACATGACCTGGTTTTGGAATTTGAGGAAGAAGTGATGAAAGATGAAAGGGAGAAGGAGAACAAAGGAAAGGAGGAGTTGAGGTTGCAAGGGCCCTAAAAACAAAAACAAAAACAAAAACAACAGGGTTTGGTTTCCTGTGCATCCCATTCCCCGGGGATCCTGTTAAAGTGCAGGCTCTGACTCAGTAGATCTGGGGTGGGGCCTGGGCCTCTGCATTTCTTCTTTATGAAGGGACGTTCACCACAATATATGGCGTCTAGCAAGTCTGGAGGAAGACAGTTGTTTTCCCTCGAACGCAGTTACTGTGTCACTGTGGTAAATAGGAATAGTCAGACTCGCAGTCAGTGAAGATCTTCAAAACCCTCTTTGGATGAGACTAATCCCAAAGGCTGCTTAACCTCCCTATAAATGAGAATTTTACGAGGCTTATTGCCCAAATGTTTGATTATCCTGCCTGAAAACAGTGATTTGGGTGTGAGTCACTGACCACACATCGTAATGCGTGACACCAGCCCTCCAAACCCACTCGGGACCAGCAAACCGTGATTAAGCTGACAGAGCTGAAACAGTCCTTTCCAGCCCGAACGATGCATTTAACTCACGAAAACTCAAAGCTGTTTTGGCGGTAACCTCATTAGACTGTTTCATGGTGTGTCCATTAAAAAAAAAACAAAAACCAAAAAACAACAAACCACAATATTATTCAAAGTTTGGCTTATATACCATTCTATCAAATGGGACTTTCTATTAACTGGTATTTGCACAGAGTTATGGTGTAAGGGTAAATGATGTTTATAATGATGCGCCCAAAGCACTTACTGAAATGCCTTCTGAATCATCAAAGAAAGATGTGAGTTTTGCTTAACACTTTCTGGTGTTAAATACATTTGAAGTTTATTCCTGGGGAATCGGTCAGGTACACCTAATGATCCCTTATATTGGCAGATCAATTCACAGCTTATCCAGTATTTTATTTTTTATTTATTTTTTAAAAAGATTTTATTTATTTGAGAGAGAGAGAGCACAAGCAGGAGAGCAGCAGAGGGGGTGGGGGAGAAGCAGACTCCTTGCTGAGCAGGGAGCCTGACGCGGGGCTCGATACCAGCACCCTGGGATCATGACCTGAGCCGAAGGCAGACGCTTAACCGACTAAGCCACCCAGGTGCCCTTATCCAATACCTTAAACAAGAAAACTTTATAATCCACATTCTGAAGCTGAAGGAATTAAGGTGAAGTGACTTGCCCAGAGTCGATGGAAGGTGGTAAGTGGAAAAGCCAGGACCCAGGATCCAGGTGTCCTGTTTTCTTTTATGATGGTTCTTTATTTGATTAATCAGAACACCCACTTCTCTTACAACCACTAATGAATAAAGTTAACTGAATGTTATCCTGGCTCTAAAGTGTGACCGTAAACTAAGGAGACAAATTTAGTTTTACCTTCACGTGCACTTTGACAGAATTTGCAAATCCAAAATTCACATAGAAGTTGTTCTTTAAAGTAATTCATTTGGAGATGATATGCACATATGACTTCATTTTTCTTCTCACACTGTTTGTGAGTTGAACGAGAAAAAGAAAATGGCTTGTTATTTCAGAGTCATACTCAATTTCAATTCAATTTGATTCAACAATCATTGGTGAGGTAACTAGCATGTGTCATGCACTGGAGGAATGGAGGGTGATAAGACACGGTCACCTCCATCTGCCTGTAGGGATTTACGGACTCACGAAATCAGTGAGTCTAATAAAGCGGTGCAGAGGCTACTGTCGTGGCCCAAGGAGGGAATGGTCAGTGGGTGGAGGCAGGTTGCTGGGGGTGGGGGGCTGATTCTTAAGGATGAAGAGGCAATTACCAGGCATAGAAAGGGCAGGAATTATTCCAGGGTGAGGAAAGCTGACCCATGGTCAAATAGTTGCTAGATCAACCAAGTTGCTAGGAATCTGGATGCCCGAAGTTGAGTGTCTGGAGGTCATGTCAAGAGATAGGGCCGAGCCAGGTCCTGTATGTCACCCTAAGGGACAATGGTGATTGGAGTTCACCGTTTGACAAGGGGAAGCCAAAGAAGGATTTTAAGTAGAAGAGTAACCATGAGCACAATAGTTGGCAATTCTAGCTTTTGACCCTCATGAGGGTCCTTCCTCTTCTTCTCTCATTCGTTACCTTTGCCCTCTGCTGAAATACACTTTCTGCTGTCTAGGTTAATAACCAGCCAGTTCCAGCAAAGCCGCTGGGAGCCTCCTTAGTCAGAGACCCATATGCTCACACTGCGATTTTGGGTCCCAAATTGTATTTGCCTGCTTTGTTTACCAGACTTGACCTAAATGACCAACCACATTACCTGATAGTCAAGATCAAAGAAGTAGAGACTTCCCACTAAACAAAACAAAGTGTGAATTCCTGTTCCACATGCTTAGATATTCCAAGTTTGAGGCTATGCCCATCCTTGGTGCTGCAAGATTGGTGAATTTTAGAGGTGAGTTGATTGAGTAGTGACTTCAGGAGAAAGTCATCTATCTGCTTTCTGACCAGCTGCTAAGCAGCAGGTGAACTGGCATCAAAACCACAAATGTCTCCAGTCTTTCTCTACCCCTGGGGACCTACCCTTCTCCCACAGGCTCCTGGAGGAAGAGGAGCGCCCAGACCCACCGGACGCCTAAATGGCTCCCTCCTTGGCCATCCCAAGGCTACAGAGGCTTTATCAAAAGCTGCTCCAGCCCCTCTCCCAAGTAGACAATTTCCTGTCTCTGCTCCCACCTCTGTCTTCCCATTTCATCTCCCACCAACCCAAGCCCCTAAAGCCACTTCTCACCAACTGCCACTTGGTTTACAATCAGCCTGGTTTGGCACCAGGGGTCTCAAGATGAAAGCTCTAGGAGCACTAGCCTCTGATCCAGGGACAACACTTTGGGGGACACTCCACCCTCACTCAGCTGCCTGTAGTCCATTCCTGCCTGGCCCAGCAGAAGAACAATCATCTCATGTCATATTTGCAAACTGTTAGATGAGTAACAAAAGCAACCTCATTCTGATTGGCCTGATAGCTTAATGCCTTTTTTCCCCTTGTTTGAGGATTACCTGGAACATCGGCAAAGTTTATACAATATAAAATCATCAGTGGTGTGTCCAGGACCTACAAGATGTATTTATTTCACAGGCAATCAGGGTTCTACAAACTTCATCACTTCAATTACCTAAATTGTTTAAGTAAAAAAAAATGTTTTTTTAAAGAGCAGCACACTAATTTATAATTTAAAGAATATAAATATAATTCTTATCTCCCTGTGCTTCCTTCACTAATATTTTAATTATCTTTGATTCTTCCTTTGAAGGATGAGAATTTTAGAAGTACATGCTCCTTATTTCTTTTGAGCCTTTTATCTTGCCGAAATTTTTAGAGAAAGATATTAAAAACTGTCATTATTATGTACTGTGGGCTCCCAGTGGGGAGGAGGGACACTGTTGCAGCTAATGTTGATTTAGGGGTAAAGGGGGAAATAGCTGGGATGGAGGGAATGACAGAAGACTCCTCCTCCCCCAGGAGTAGAACCCATGGTTCAAACCACTAAGCTTGGGGAGTGGTGCTGAGTGTGATCCAGACTGAGCTGGTCCATGGGGGATTCTATTTGAGTTGAGCAGGTAGAGTTGAGGGTAGGATTTCTGAGAATTTGGGTGCTCTATGTATATCCAACATGTTTATCCAACATGTCCATCTGTCCTGGGGAAGAGACTGGAAGGAACAGGGCCCCAGCCAATTGGATCAGAGCTTAGGGATGGGCCCTAGTCCCAAAGGGAGCCGGAGAGGGAATTGGAATCAGAAATCATAGCAGAGAACAGTCTGCCAGATGGACTGTATGTGGTTGCCTGTGATAGGAAGACTAGACTGCAGCTCCCACTTCTGTGGACACCCAAAGGCAGATTCATTCTTGCCAGGATCACTGGACACTGGACATGGAGCTCTTTCCAGCTCCCCCTCAATAGCAGGGAAGGCTGTGCATGCATTGCAAGGCTGGTCTTGCATCGGCTCAGAGACCAGGCTGGATGAGCCTACAGATCTTGGAACTCCTTTCTTCCTATTCCAGAAAGCTTTCTTTTCTCTCTGCCTTCTTACCTATCCACAGATACTATTGTCTTAATGTACAGTTGTCACTTTCCAGGTTACAAAGCAATTTCATACATACTGCCTCAAACAGAATCTGATACCAGCCTGAAAGATGAGTAAAGGAGGAATTACTACAGATGAGGAAATGGAAGACGAGTAAGTTGGCCAAGGTCACAGAGTAAATCCTGTTATTTTGCTCCCCACTCAATATAGTACTGCCCACATTCTGAGACAAGTTCCAAGGATGTCTACAGTAAGCTGCTGGACCAGAAAAGCCAGGATTCTGATGAGTTCCATGTTGGGCACTGGGAGCCTTACCTGGGTGAGTTCCCTGGGCCCTTGCTTCTTGGGTCTGTAGTCCCCTAACTGGGCTTTTCCAACCTGTGATATCTGTTTCTGGAATGTACCTGCCTAGGCTCATCAGGCCCACCTGCTCCTCTCTCTGTTGAATGATGCTCCTGGATTTGGACCTAGATCCTCACAATTTGTCTGCAAAGCCTATACCTGTCTCTCTTGTGTAAGGAAGTGGTAGACTAGTTATCTCTAGATCCTTTAGGGCTAAGGGCCTGGAGGAGCAAGCACTGGGGTAATAAATATTTCTTGCTTCACATTTTATTCCCTTTCGTGAGGAATTTCTCGTGTATCTGTTTTGGTGATTTAAAGATTATGTCTCTTTTATAGATGGTGGTCTTGCTGTTATGATGATCTCCAAGAGTCTTTGCTGTTTGTGGGGTGTGGAAGTAAATGTCCATGCCACACACACGAGTGCTAACGGGTGGCAATTAATTCATTTAAAGTCACAAACAAGTCATAGATGAGACAGAAAGAGGCTCTAAATCTCTTTCCTCCTAAACTCTGTCTTTCTCTAAAATGACAGGCAACACTGGAGAGCCTGGATTCCTCTTCTGTTCAGTGGGGACAAAGGGCTAGTTATAAATCTGCAGTAAAAAAATGCCGAGATAATGATCAAAAGAGACATGGTGCTACCAATCATTTTTTTCACATCGTTTGGTCTCCTTCCTAACATCTAAAGCAAATGCTCAGAGAAGACACTAAAGGTGGGGAGGTCACAGTTTAGAGTTTTACCAAATGCTCAGCATCACCGCCTTTACCCTCCCACTGCCAAGTTCCAAAGGTACTTAGAACTCTGGCTCTCTGGACTTGGCTAGAGGTCCAGGATGGGCCTCAGACAGGGATGCTAGTCATGAAATAAGTAAACACATCCATGCAGTAGCCTGAGCACTGGCTGCAGTGGGTCTCAGGGGCTTGTGGCTTTTTGGCTGTGTTTGAAAGTGGACCAGACAGGCTTTGACGTGGGAAAAGATGATACTCTCCTTATCACTTTATGTCTTAGGTTGGGTACCCTAGAAGCTGGGCCCCAGGTGAGGATTCAGATAGATATAACTTGGTAGGGCAAGGCTCTAGGAGAAAGGGAATGAGGGAAGCAGAATGAGACGGAGGACGGAGCTAAGCCAGGATGTCAGCCCCACTACAGCCTAGCTTCGATCTGATCCCAAAGGAGTATGGATTATATCACAGAGCTGGTCTCACCTTGAGACAGGGCTGTAGCCGTTTGACCACATCAAGCAGACATTGGTCGACTGCCCTGAATAGAGGTGATGGTGTAATCTCCAGGACAAGGGGCTCCAATGCAGTGGAAGTCAATTCTCCAGAGACAGGGCCAGCTGTGAGCCCTTCACAGCTATCCAGGAGGGGCACCAACGAAGTCCACCTAGTACACGGGTCTGAATGGTGATCATCACGGGCCATTTAGCAGAGCTGAGGCCAAAGAAATACCGATCATATTTTGGCTTCCTGGTATTAGATTAAGCAGGTTATATTGGGAGACTGATCTAGGTTTGGTGAGTCCTGAAGCTTATTACAATTTAGGGAGTCTTCTCCAAGAAAAAGGACACAAAATGACTTCAAAATTAGGTTCACAGCCTGTGCAGGTGGTAGTAATGAAGGATAGTTGGAAGAAAGACAGGCAGGGACAAGGGGTCCCTGCCCTAAGAAGAAACCACCCCTGAAAGGATTTTACACCCACCCGGGAAGGACCCTCCACCCTTTCCCATGTGATAGGTAGATGACAAAAACCTAATTGGATGACAGGCGCATGGAGGGTTAAATCAGATTAAAAGAGCCCGCCAACAAGCTCATAAACATCCCCCCCAGACTTAGAAACCCTTTGGCAACCCTCTCAGATCCCCTTCCTCTTCAGGAGCTCTGTACTATCATTCAATAAACTTTGCTTTGCTGCCCACCACTATTCATCTGGTCTACCTCTTCATTCTTCAAAGTGGTGTGACCAAGAACCACGGGCACCAAAAGAAAAGAAATCCTGCAACAGTAGGTCCTGAAACTAAAGCTTTGTTAGTCCCATCCATCTCTGGGTGTTTTGGCTCCTTTGTGCAGAAGAGAAGGCGGAGGATCACAGTTGAAGTGAAATTGCCCAAGGACATCAATCAAGGAAGTAGCTGGAGCTGGAGCCCTCTCCTTTGGGTTCATGGTCCAGAGCCTGCTCTGTGATAACACCAGTCAAGCCCACAGCAGAGGGCTGCGGGCAGGGTCAGGAGATAACAAATGAGAACATGCTTTGTAAGCTTTCCCTGAAGGGTCATGTGGCTATAAGGCATTATGATTCAATGGGCAATTGATCTGGGAGATGGGATGTTGTCAACTTGAATAATTTGTTCAAAGGATATATATTCTCTCCTGGGTTTTCCACAGTGGCTTGCTAGGTTTGTACAACAGCAAATATCTCTGGCTTGATTCAAAGTTGCAAGCTCCCCAAATTGGCATGAGTAATAAATTGATAAATCTCCCAGGCTTGTGGCTACTTGCCTAAGCATGAAAACAGAACACAGAAGCTTTATCGTAGAAAACAAGAGAATTCCTCCTTATCACTGTACCAGGATGAATAGTTGATAAACACTCAACGGTTCTTAAGAGACCAGGTTGAGGAGATAAGAGAAGTAAGAAGTGGTCTCTGGAATTTATGGTGCAGAGCAATAATAGAGTAGGTTCCTAAAAACGTTTTCTCTGTCCAAAAACTATTGCCAATGGTCACAGCTAACTCTAGATCCTAGATGTACCAGTTTATGCCCAGTGAGTTTTTCTTCACCCAAGTTTCATCAGCAATGGGTCAGAAGGGCCCACCAATGAAAATAACTGGGGGTCAATAAACTGGGATTATGTTGAGCCCAACCTAGCTCATTTGCATTATAAGGTCTACGGAGAATAAAGGCATGAGGGCTTGAGAGTTGCCCCTCTTCTATTTATATCACTGGCCTGCCCACCTTGCATGAGTAGAAATTACTAGTAGCATGCTCTTTCTCCATCATCTCCTAGCCTTTCTCGGTTTTCATACAGCAAGATCATTTCTTTTAAGTGTGTTTCAACTCCTAGGGCACTGGTGCTAGGGCTGGGCCATGTGGGTATTCCCTCTCACCACTTTGTTTATAGAGCTACTCTCTGCTTGGCCTTGGAGAAGGTTCTTTAGGACCATGAAGGGTGGGTAGAGGTGGAAGAATGGGTGTGGGTGGGGGCTGATGGGTAGGATGAAGCACAGAGGTGAGGAAACTGGGTTGTCAAAATCCTGGGATTTTAGGATCTTGTGGCTTTCAGATGCAACTTTCATTGCTTCAGTATACTGAAGATAAACTCCTTGAAATAGAAGTGAGCCATTCGCTGAGGCTGGTATGCGAGCCAGAGAGGGAACCACATCTTTGGAACTTCCCTAACTTTTTTGCATCCCAGAATTCTAGGTCAAGGGCTGCAAACAACAGTTACTTGGGTGTTACATTTAGCGATGTATTTGACGATTTACTTAGAGAAACAATAACCCAATAAAGCCAATTGTAAGGAACTCCTAAATTAGAATGTGTGTTGTTTAGACCTTTGTCTGTGGCATGTGACACTGCTTGCTACAGCCAAAAAGGAACAAAGAAGAAAACCAAATTGATTTCCGCTTTCCCTCAGAACAGAAAATGCACAAACATGGGATACGAGTTAGAAGGTCTGGACTTTCTGTGCTAACTTTCTAACGTTGGCCAAGATCAATAAAATGGAAACCACTCTCATCAGTAAAATGGAAGGGACAATCGGAGTTACCATATCTGAAAAGAGAGAGGGTATGAGGATTGTGATTAGAAATTTTTTGAAGTGTAAGAGAAAAAATAGTTTCTGTTGGAAATAATAGGACTTAAGGTGACACCATGGGCATGACCCTTCCATTGTCCCCACATTTCCATTTCTAACACCAATCCCACTGAAACAGGTCATGTGGCCACAATGCCCATCCCACGAGCCCGTCTCCTCTCAGCACTCTTTGGATAGTAGTGAAAGAAGTTGCAGCCAGTGTTTATTGAGCATGTGCAAGGAGCTTTATCAATATGTGTTAAGTGCTTTATCTCATTTATTTCTCACTATAAGCCTTTGTGGTATCATCATTTTTTAGATGTGGGAACTCAGGGGTTAAGTCACTTGCCCAAGATTACACAGCTGACAGAAATATAGTTCTTTCACTTTCTCTAAGTGTTCTTCTCATTCACTCTAACTCAGATCATCCTTTTGCTGTTGCTGTTAATTTGGTCTTCTGGTCTTTTTCTGAGGTTTCCACCTTAGCTGCCTGTTAATTTCACTGGCATATCTACAAACTCAAATGGATCTAGTGAGGTAAATCCTATTAGGTTGCATACTCTATGAGAAGAAGGAATTGTGCCTGTCGTGTTCATGGCTGTATCCTCTGACACATGGTAGGTACTCTATCCATATTTGTCATATGAATTATTTGTTATTAAAAAAGAATGGTATGTCCAAAGGGATTTGCTTTTGGGCTGAGGTCAGGCTTCTTGAAGCTCTGGGTCTGGGATGATGGTTCCTGGGAGGTATTCTCTGGGATTTGAGGGTCTGGGCAGGCAGATCCCCCCAGGGCAGCCCCAATAGAACTACAGATGTAGGATTCATCCAGAATATATGTCTGGGTTCTGAAGACTGTTTGCAAGAATGCACGCAAATATCATAAGGTGGTATAATTGTTCAAGAGATGGATGTATGTCTGTGGTCTTAAGGCCAGAATGAAATTTCTCCTGAGAATCCTCATAAAGAAAGTCTTGCATGATGGTTATACCATGTTTTCAATGACATCCATGTAAGAGACACCATGGAGATATCCTATGGCTCTTTCCTATGGCTAAGCTCAGTAGAGGCGGATGGTAGTTTCCAGAAGTGCAATGAGAAGTCGTCAGGCCCAACCCTTGAATGCCACAGAAGAGGCAGCCCTCCCCCTGTTTTACTCATCTGGTCTCCCTAGCTGATTCCATGTCAGGGGTTTGCCCTCTGGGAGCAGTTGGACACCCTGGGGAGACTTCACTCTTGGATTTTTCTAAAGGCAGCACTAGAAATTTAAACACACGCTTTCATACACCCTGTGCCTTCTCTTTGACCCATTACTAATCCTGAAATGTGCTGGATCTAAAAGACCATTTCACTTGAAGGGAGCCAAAATAAGGAACAATAATACTTGGTTTCTAAATAAGACGATAGAAAAAATGCAAAACAACCCAGCAACCCAGCCACCCAGTTTGCTGCTGGTGCTCTTTGTTTTGATGCAAATTTAAGACAAACCCTACCTAGTAAAGAAAAAGGGGCAGGACAGGACCTGGTCCCCCAGAAAGGCAAGTTTGCATTCTCTCCCACGTGCTTGGCTAATGCCGAAGGGTTTTGGAAAAGCCACTTACTCAAAATTAACACAAAATTTTCCAGCCCTTGGGGAGTCTTACAATTTCCTTTGGAGCGGCAAAATAAATTTCAGACCTTATCATTTTGTCATTTAAAGTCCCTAAATCTAGAGCCAGTGTGATTAGGGACACTGGCGAGCTGCAGGGAAGAGCTCTCTCCCAAGACCTCGCCAGTGTTCCAGCGAGCTTGCCAGTTCTGCCTGTCTGTCCGGCTAGAGATTGTGTAATGCCAACACTCCTGGGAGACTGGGGAAGCTGAAAGGGCCTGCCTGGTACTTTAACCTACCCCGCAGGTCCCCCATACAAAGAACTTCTTCATTGTCCCTCCGTAGAACCAGCTTGGACCACATCCTGCTGGATTTAAAGCTATAAACCACCCATGTACTGGCTCAGAGGTAGCTCTTTTCTCATTTGTGCAAGTCAGGACTTCTGAGCTGACTAGCGTTGTACATCCCCAATGACCGTTGCACCCGAAGGTGTGGCCTCCGAGTACACAGTGTGGCAAACGTAGATTCCACTGAAGGCAGAGCCACTGGCTGGGGCAGGTGATGGACACCAGGATGGGATTACTGCTCCCTGAAGGAGGCGGTGGGGGAGTTGGGTAGCTCCGATTCCCCTTGGAGCAGCAGGATTACTGCTAAATTATAATCTCAGGGAGGTCCAGAAGTCCCTGCCTCGAAGAATTTATCTTTTAAATATGTCCACTGATAGGACCCTGTTTCTTGGTGAAAGCTGCTGGGCTTCAAGAGTGCCCTATTAAAATGTAATGACCTTATGGCGGGTTCTGCCTTAAACAGTTTTCTAGTAGAGACAATCAAGAGCAGGGAGGAAAAGGCTGGGGCAGGGATGGGGGGCGGGGAGAGGGCAGAGCCCCGGGTGGGCAAGGCTTAGACTGGAAGAGAGGTAGAAGAGGTTGAAAGAGAAACATTTTGTTTCCAGACTGCACTGCCTCCCATTGCCACCCGTAAGACAAAACAAGGCGTTGGGGTCCTCTGTGTCATCAGTGGGTTGAGGACAGAGCCGGGTTGGGAAGTAAAAGGGGAGAAAGAAGAAAGGAGGAGAAGGGGAGAAAGGAAGGGTGCTTGGGTGGCTCAGTTGGTTAAGCATCTGCCTTTGGGTCATGATTCCAGGGTCCTGGGGTCGAGTCCCAAGGCTGGTTCCCCACTCAGTGGGGAGTCTGCTTCTCCCTCTGCCCCTCCCCCTGCTCTTGTGTGTGTGTGTGTGTGTGTGTGTGTGTGTGTAAAAAAAAAGGAAAGGGAGAAAGGAGAAGCCTTGGGTGGGGGCGCGGCTAGCCTCTGCCAGTGTGGGGGGTCATGCCCAGTTGTCCCCTCCAGCCATCGGCTGCTGACCGAAGGTCCATGGATGTGTCTGAAGGTGCAGGCAGTGGGGGAGAGTGGAAGGGGCACTGGCCTGGATGGCAGGAGTTCTGGTCCCTGTCCTGCAGGACCTGGCTGGGTCACCTCTGGGGTTTCTTAAACACAACAGGAGGGGTTGGTAGAACGGAACAGTTCTTGAGTGGTGAGTTGGTGATGATGGGACAGCCCTGCGATTCCACCACCAGTGGGGAGCAACACCCTGTCCAGAAGACGTCCTGATGAACCCAAGGGAGCAGCTGACTGTAGAGGCCTTGGTCGCCCCAGTTCCCACCCAGGGGCCTCACTGTTGGCAGAAAGTTTATAGGAGAAGTGCTTGGAGACGCTGCTACTCTTAATTCTTTTCTTTAACCTTGAGATAAGAGCGCCTTTGAGTCTCAAGCAAGTCTCAAGTTATGTAACTCACTTTTAATAAAACTCCCTGACTGCTTTATATTCAGCCTTTTAGCTGCCCTGGTTTGAGGCTTTCATTGAATAGGTGGCCTTGTATTTATGCTAAGTGTTTTGTCTTTGTCTTTCAGATCTTGACAGGATACGAACATTGGTTTGTTTAGTAAACACTGAGGCCACTCTACCACCACCCAGCTACTTGGCGCATGGCCTGGGGCAGCCCTGGGAAAGCTTCCCTCTGAGCACAGGGCTTCAGGGGAACGAGCCCCAACCAAGGCAGATCTGCCTCCTTCCTGAACCCATAGCCCCTCAGAGAACGGGACAGTTTTGTTCTTGTCTGTAGAGCCAATCCCAGGGACAAGCTGCGGTCATCGGCTACTCCTTAGAGTGGTAGTCCCAGGTGCTCTGTCCACAGTGGGTCCCTTCCTCCAGCTGTAGTCCTTTTAATGAGCTTTTTGCTAAGTTTTGTTTAGCGTAAGTGCCGTGCTCCACCTTGCCCTGGAGAGGGCGCTCTCCGCGGGAGCAGGGTGCCCACAGGTGTGCTTTGTATCGGGTAGGTGCGCACCCATGCAACCAGTAACCACATGCTGACCACCCGGTGCTTCCTGGGCCCTGGGCATGCTGGGGTAGATGTGTACATAAATTAAAAAAAAAAAAAGGCTTAGAGCTATGTTGGCAAAACTAGAAGTTTCCTCAAACCCTCATGTTCTCTCCTGCTAAGCATTTGGGAGGTTGCCATCCCCTGATTCACTACTTAATGTGCTAGATCCCTGGGATGGGGCAAGGGAATGCAGGAGATGAATAAGACCTGTTCTCAAGGAATCCACTAGGCCAGTTTGTCGGGGGGCGGGGGGTGAGAACAGCTGTGGAAATGAGTAACTCTGATTACAGGGAGGTTGGGGTCTTCAGAGAGTGAGGCATTCAGGGTCATGGAAGCAGTAATTGGAGGAGGAGGACGAGAGGGTTCCAATTTTATAGAGTATGAGTGCAGCAAGGGTTTGACAGGAGAAGAGGGGGAAAAGCATTCAGGCACGAGGAACAGTATGTGTAAAAATATGGAGCCAAGAGAGGATTTGCTGGTTTCCAGAACAGGAACGAGTTGCTGCAACTTTATTACAGGCGCGGGGAAGGTAGGGGAGGCAGAAGAGGGAGAAGACTTGGAGAAGCCATGGGGGATGAGGCTGGGAAGGTTAGCTGTGAACAGATTGTAGAAAGCCTGGCCCCAAGGCCTAGTAAGGCAAAGAGAAGTAAGTAGGGCAGCCCATAGAAATGTTGGTCTCAGGCTTCCTGCGCTGGTTGAGAAGGACGCTGAGTAGTCAAAAGGAGGCATATTTACAAACCTCTGGGTCCTGACTTGTTGCTGAAGCTCTGATTCTAGAAATTTGCAATAGCATTTGGACACATTCAGGGGTTGGGGCTTGTCTGGGAGACCTTTTAAAGAAAAAGAATACCAAATTGGATTACAAGAATGCTGGAGTTCCTCCCAGGGTCTTGGAAGAGTCTTGTACGAGTGGGGCACTGTGACATTCACCCTTCACCAGCCTCAAAGCGAATCCATCTCTGGAGCCTGAGTGGTGTTTATCTGAAATACTCCAAGTCAGAAGTAAGGCCCGATTTTATGATTTCACAGCTAGTTCCCTGGGAGAAAAGTCTTTTGCTGCCAGGTCTTCTCTACTATACACGAGTCTTGGTCCTGTGCCCTCTTTTCTACCTGCACCCTTTCCCTAAGTGACCAGCTTCTAGCACAATCCATGATGTCTTCTGGGCTCGGACCCCCACCTGCCTTTCAGGCCACCTCTCCTCTCTTTCCCTGCTCTAGCCACAGGGGCTCTCTGTCTCTTCTCACATATGTGAGGCTC
The DNA here is from genome assembly GCF_004348235.1 of Phoca vitulina. Taxonomy (NCBI): domain Eukaryota; kingdom Metazoa; phylum Chordata; class Mammalia; order Carnivora; family Phocidae; genus Phoca; species Phoca vitulina. The sequence goes on along the minus strand of NW_022589715.1, from coordinate 5,308,274 downwards.
CCTCCCATCTCAGCACCCTTGCCTTGGCCCATCTGGGTCCCCTCTGCCCCCAGAGCCTCCTCTTCACTTTCAGGACACAGCTTCAATGGCCCCCCCTCAGGGAGGCTGTCCCTGGTCGTCCAACCTAATGAAACCTCCTAGTCACTCTCTATTGCACTGCTTTGCTTTCTTTTCTTCATAGCACTTTTTAACTAACCAAACTCACTCATTTATTTATTATTAGTTTCAGGTATGCAACGTAGTGATTCCACAATGCATTACTATATGTATACTCTATGTATACTATACATTACTCAGTGCTCACCATGATAAGTGTAGTCGCCATCTGTCACCGTACCACATTAGGACAATATTATTGACCATCAAAGTCATCTTATTTTTCATTTGGCCTTTTACTATCTGTAAAAATGTCTCCTCACCACATAAGCTGCTTGAGCGCTGGGACCTCGTTTGTCTTGCTTGCTGTGCTTTATCCTCAGCCCCTGGACATTCGACTTTAAAACAACAGAGTTTACTGACAGCACTCTTACACAATTATCATCCTTTGCATTTGGGTAGCACTTTCTAGTTTCCAAAAAACTTTACATACGTAGTCTCACTTTTACCTCAAAGCAACCTGATGACGTAAGTAGGAGAGGGATTGTTATCTCATCTTAAACACAAGGTAATTGAAATTTAGAGGGGTGGAATGACTTGTTAGAATTTTCCAGCTAATAAGTGACAGCCCCAGTCCCCTCCCACCCAGACCAACTCTCTTTTCATTTTGGCTCATATTTTGCTAAGACTTGTTTCTTCTGTTCCTCAGAGCAAGGGAATCCATCCACATAAGGATTGAGAAAGCACCTGTCCCCGTCCCTCTGAGAGCTTGGCTTTCACATAAAGATTTATGGCAGACAGTCTAAGCTTCACCTGTGGGCTGAGCAGAGAATGAGAATGATAATGATTTCCTTTGGACAATAACAACCCATTCCCTATGTGCAGCAGAATTTTGTTACCTATCATGAAAATTGAAAGAGACTTGAATTTTCGTTTTGATTTAATGTCGAAACCATCAACTGCTGGGCAATTACACATATTTTACCCTTAAAGGCAAACCCATTAGCTGGTGATTGAAGAATGAAAGCCAAACTTGCTATTTTTAAAAAGAGAGGTATGACAAGTAATGTTTTTCTAAAATTGTCTAGAGAATCAGTAACAGAACAGGGAGTTCAGAAACTTGAAATTCCTGGTCCCAGTCAAAGACTGCTGGAAGTAAATTTCTAAAACGCTTCTGGGCTTCAATTCTCCATTAGTAGAGATCTTTAGAAAATGTTTATGCGTTTAAAATACTCGATGTGACCCTTGTATGGATTTTTTAATTGACAGATTATATAGAAATGTGTGCAAATCACAAAGAGCTCAGTGAATTTGCACAAAGTGAACACTCATGTGATCACCTCCCAGATCAAGAAATAAATCATGATCAGCCCCCCAGAGTCCTCCTCTTGCCTGTCATTCCAATAACTACCCTTCCTGAACAAAGGAAACCACTATCTTGAGTTCTACCACAATAGATTAGTTTTATCTGCTTTTGAACTTTATACAAATAGAATCCTATTGTATGTAGTTGTCCTTTTTTTTTTTGGTCTGGCTTTTTCTGCTCCACATTGTGTTGGTAAGACTCATCCATATTGTTGGGTATAGTTATGGTTTGTTTATTCCCATGGCTCTTTAATAACTTATTGCCTGAATATGCTATATATCTATTCTGCTACTGATGGCCATTCGGGTTGTTTCCAGTTTGGGGAATATTATGAATAGTGCAGCTATGACCATTTTTATATATGTCTTTTGGTGAAAATATATGTGGATTTCAGTTGGGTGTAAATCCAGAAGTAAAATTTCTGGATCATAGGATATACTTATATTTACAGATACTGCCAAAGAATTTTCCAAAGTGGTTTTAGTAATTTCTTCTTCCATCATTGATGTATGACAGGCCCAGTTGCTCTACATTCTTTTCAACACTTGACATTATCTATCTACTCGTTTTAGCTGTGCTGCAATGCGACCAATGATGGATTTTAATTTATTAAATTATAACAAATTAAATTAGTTATAATTTAATAAATGTATTTGTGGAATGGTACCTAAGAAACCCGAGATTAGGTAAACATTAGATCAATTTTGATGCTCAGTTATATTCTTATGTTGCTCTCTAATTCCTTCGTATATGTAGCTTCAGCCTACCCAACAAGATGGCAAGCTTCTTGAAGTCAAGGGCTTTGTCATAAACTTCTTTCACATTTGTTGTAGCCCTTAGTACAGTGCTGGGCACAGAGTAGTTCTGATTGAATTTGGTTGAACTGAATAATGGAGGCAAACCCACCAAGGTCTATGCAGTATCTCTCTGTTCCCAGTTCCTTGCCTAATCACTGTTTTCAGGCACTTCCTAGGGTGATGAAAGGATCAGAGAGGAGTTCTAGAAAATCTCCAATTCCTTGATTTTCTACCGGAGCCTACATTCCAGGTGCTTTAAAACTCTTTAGGTAGAATGAGCCCTTCTGTTTTCAACAGGATTTTCCTGAGGCATGTACCTTAGGCCACCAGAAAGTAGAACAGACAGAAGACTGTCTTACCCTGCGTTATCAGGAGGAAGCATTGTTTGTGTCCTTCCGTGCTTGAAGGGGTGCTTTGGACTCAAAATGTCTGGTCTGATTACGCTAGCCTAATTTCCGTGTAGCTGCAACCAGTTTGATAGAAATTTCTCCAAAGGCCACAGTAATCTCTATGATACTTAGTTCCCTGTTTTGCTGATTTTTTTTTTATCTGTCCTGATTTTTAAGAACTATTTCTGTCGTCTCATCAGCTAAAGAATCTGTACTCAATTGTCCACTTCAACATGCAGCTGTATCATGCTATGCACATTTTTGTTCATACTGAATGTTGGCTATTTCTGGACTGAGATCCTGAGACGTTAAGTTAGTACATTTTTACCGTTCTGATTTAGTTTGGAATTAGGCACTTACTGAAAATAATTGGTAGAACTATCCCTCCATTCCCATCCCTGGCCCTCCAGTTTTGGACTCTGACATTTAGCAAGGAAGATAGGTTTTAACAGATGTGGTCATTAGATAGGAATTAAAGAAGGAAGAAAATGGACCTTGAGAAACATGTATAGAATGCTGACAAAACAGAGCCGGTTTTCAGAGTCCATTTGGGCCACCTGCTATCAGACCTATCAAGGTAAGCGCATGTGTGTGTGTGTATGTGTGTGTGCACGAGTACCTGTGTGTCTGTGTGTCTGTGTGTAGGGGATGGTGGAAGAAATGAGAAATCCCTGAAAAGAATATTGTGGTAAGATCCGAAAAGCATATCAGTTAGTAATTGTATACAGTCACTAATGGGAACAGGCTTGTTCTGCAAGCTGAAATCATGATCAGTAGGTAATCAGATCTAGTGCGCTGGGGCCTTCCCCGACACGGTGATTGTTGTAGACTAGACCAGAACACAATAGTATGTTTGATTCTTTCCTCTTTCTCTCCTATCAGGACTGGCCAGCTTCCCAAGATTTGTGGGGAGAGGGAGGAGGGCTGTGAGTTTCAGAATGTTTCTCCGTGGGGGATGGGCCTCATGGCTCAGCCCTTCTCAGAGATCATATGTCTCCTATCATGTGTGTAACACATGTATGTCTCTTCCTTCATATATGCATTTACTTTTCAATCTCAGATTGAACTGGCTATGACTTATCAAATTCAGGCACATTAGGCAAGTCCATGTGTAGTTTTGATTAGGTAGCCAGGGGCCATAAACTTGGGATGGATCAAACAGGCAGATGAATATGAAATGGAGTCTGTAGCAAGCTGGAGAATCTACTTCCCTTCCAAAGGGGGATCACTAGTCAGCTTCAGACAATAAGTCACTATGTGACCCCATGGTCAGATCTGATTTTTTGAGAAAAATCCAGAAATCCAGATTTTTAAAGATGTGATTTCTTGATTTTTCAGTGTTTGTAATTAATTTAGAAATTTTAAAAACCACTTTATAGGCTAACTATGTGAGGACAAAATAAAACTAATCTGTAGGTCCTCATTTGGCTCCCAACCCTGGGCCTCCAGGTTAAATTGACTTTCTGCAGAGAAAAATCCAACTTATTAAAGTTACTTTAACTTATGGGAGACTATGTTATAAGGATATGTGTGACAATAAGATAAACAGGATTTTCAACTATGCAGTAAAGCCTCATAGAAACCCAGGACCTCTATTAAACAACCCAGGTCAAGGGATGAACAGGAACAACATCTAACTGGTACTTACTGAGTATTGGAAGGTCCTTTATCACCATCAGTGGTACAACTTATGCTTCTCAATTGGTTTCAACATAAGCTGCCTATGACTCACATTAATTTTTTTGGTACTTATAGAATTCTTGACTGGGTCTCAGGGCTTCCAGGCTTGCTCCTAGCCTGTCTGTGAAGGGTCCTCATTACTTCAGTTATGCCCAAATTTAGGGGTAGAGGGTGGAAGAGTCATTATCCTTGTGTCAAGTGGATTGTCGGAACAGGAGCAGCAGCTGGTGGGTCAGGGTATGTTTGGAAATCATGTTCCTCTCTAAGACAAACAATATGGCGGCCTCTCCATCAACCATTCCTCCCTTCTTCCTTACTAACAATATCTCAATTTGTTCAGATATCAGGCAACTTATGTGCTTCAGGGAAAGCTGATTTCAACCCAAAGCAGGGTGGATCTTGATTACATCAAACCAATCACAGCAAGGCCATTTTCCTCGTCAAAGTTTAGGAATTGTCATGAGTAGCAATTTTGAGCAGTGAGATTGCAAGAAAGTTTAAAGAAAGCTTAAAATTAAATTAAAATTTAAAAAACTAAATTAAAACATAAAATTCCCTCTGAATAAAAGAGATTCAAGGCAAGAAATAGACCCTCTTTTGTTCACACTGTGGCATCTCTACGGAGCACTTACAACTTTGGCAGCCAGTTTGCAACTGTAGAGGATAAATGTGAGGACAAGGGTCAAGATTTTGGTTGGAGGAAGGAAGAGCAGAGGAAGGAGAAGTAGAAAATTGGAAAATACATTGCACATCTTAATGATGTCATTGAACAGTGAGCTTATCAACCCTGAAACCATTTTACCTTTGAACTTACTGTTACATGAGATACTACATTCTCCTTTTTGTTGCTGATGTTCCTGGTTGGGTTTTCTGTTATTTTCAGCTTAAAGCATCCTAATGTATTATCAGTTATATTTCCACTTGAAGTAATGAAATAGCCTAGCTTTCCCTTCAAGATTAAATTGTGTCCTCAAAAAAAGTGTTTACTAGAAGCTGCCTATGAGCTTATTGCCCTTTGGGACGTCTGGGTGGCTCAGTCGTTAAGCGTCTGCCTTCGGCTCAGGTCATGATCCCAGGGTCCTGGGATTGAGTCCCACATCGGGCTCTTTGCTCAGCAGGGAGCCTGCTTTTCCCTCTGCCTGCCGTTTCCCCCTGCTTGTTCTCTCTCTCTGTCTCTCTGTCTCTGACAAATAAACACATTACTTAAAATCTTTAAAAAAATAAATAAATAAAAAATAAATGTTGCCCTTAATGCTCCAGTCCATGTTGGAGGAACCTGCTAAAGACTTGCAGATGTGATCAGAGATCTCACTGGCAGGAGAGAAGAGCTATCTTGAAAACCTGTGGTGGATTGGTAGCTTGTGCCCAATACCATATGCTAATACTGTATATACCCCAGGTATGCTACCTGGGGAACCAGGCACAGTCTTAGATTTAAAATACTCATATTCATTGAACTGCAAATGATCTAATTTTCAAAGGATCTATTGAGCCTAGAAAGTTGTGATCACTATCTACAAGCCTAGTGTAGACCCCCTGAGGCACAGTCTACTAGATCCCTGCCTCTCTCACTACAGAGCCCACACTCCTCTCAGGGTGTTTCCCCAACAGCACTCCCAAGTCTCTCCTCTACTGAAATACTTGATGCTACTGTATATTTCCCTCCCACCTTTGTTGTCTGTATGCTTCTCCCCTTCCCTGCCACCCAAGAGGGAATAGCTGGCCAGTTTGCTTTAGCAGATGCTGGGGAAAATAGAATAGAAACCAAGGTCATCTTATTCTTCATTTCCTTGCTGTGGGATTTGGGAGCACCATCTTTTGGTGAGCAGATGCAGATTCCCCGGAATCATATGTGACACTAATACATTCATTTATTCTCTTTTTTGGGGTTCCTGAATTTTTGTTGCTGAATTTCTCTTTCCTCCTTTCTGCCCCACAAAGGGCAGTTCTTTGATTGTCAGCCTTTTCTTACCTTCCTAAACTGAACTTCCTCTTAGCTTCTTCTGCCCTTTCTCGACTGCTCACAACTAGCTCCTTTACCCCCAAATATCTCTTTTCCTTTTTTTTTCCCCACCAGAGACCTGTTATTTTCCTTCCAACCTTCCTGGAGCATCTATGTGTACACCTGGAATTTCAGCGGTTTCCTAGAGCTCTCCTGTCTTAATTTTGGGAAGTTGCCATGTCTTAATCTGTGCATAATGTTTAGCCTCACCCCTAGAATGACCACTAGCGCCTCGGTTCTCACATAAGCATGATGAAAGATGTTAAAATTGCTCTGAAAATAGTTTTCCTTGTTAAGGTATTAGACTGAAAGATTTTGTGTTCTTCTATACAACTACAACATTTATGGTGAGACATAACCTGCTTATCTTGTCAAGAACAAGTCCCCTACCTACCGTCATGATGAACTTCCCTTAGTGTTTCTTCATTGCATTTGACAAATCCTGTCACTCACCATCATTCAGGATGAACTAAAAGAAAACATGAATGTGGGGCACCTGGGTGGCTCAGTCATTAAGCGTCTGCCTTCGGCTCAGGTCATGATCCCAGGGTCCTGGGATCGAGCCCTGCATCGGGCTCCCTGCTCTGCAGGAAGCCTGTTTCTCCCTCTCCCACTCCCCCTGCTTGTGTTCCCTCTCTTGCTGTGTCTCTCTCTGTCAAATAAATAAATAAAGTCTTAAAAAAAAAAAAGAAAACATGAATGTATGTGAGGACAGAGTTCCAATTTGGAATGTAGGGTGTTGCTGGTCTTGACCTTCAGATTTAAATATACCCATGGTATAAAAATGCTGTTTTCCGGATAGATATGCACATTTTTGGTTCTACATACTTAAAATAAGAACAGGAGGAAAATATTTAACCCATGCTGAAATTCCTAAGTATTTTTTAACATCTGTTATAGGGCAATTTTATCTTCCTGAGTGAGGGCCAAAATACAGCTAGTGAAGACAATATTTTTCCTTCAAGTCCCTTTCGGCTTTGCACCCATTTTTATCACCAATGTGCATTGTTTTGTGCTGGGTTGGTCAAATATCCAGTGCCCTTGCAGGGAGGACAAGTAAGATTAGTGAGGAGTTGGGCCTGAGAAGTGAGCGGCAGAGCAGAGGCACAACATCTAGAAGGTGCTGCAGACACTGGTTAGAGAGGAGAGACCAGAAACGGAGGAGTTGGCTTCATGAGACTTTGAGGCATTCCCAACAAGAGGCGAGAGGAAGAAACTGCAACATCTTTGAGAATCTTCAGGTACGAGCAGAACTGCTTGGAACAAAGCATGGCAGGGCTGGTCGGAGGTTGATCTCACTGCCTCTGTATGGGATCTTCTCAGTGCGGTGCCCACTGGACCAGAGGCTCCAGGAGCATCAGCAGTCTGCACGCTTGGCACGGGTCCTAGCTCTCTCCATGGGCGCTGCCCGCACCAGCAAGGAGATGGCTTTGTCCTTAAGAACTCGGAGGAAAGTAGATGCTGATGGGAGGGCTGCTGGAGGAGATGGCGCAGCTGGGCAGAGAAGTACAATTGAGCATGAATACTTGCTCGAGAGGAAGCCAACCAACCAGCCTAGAAGTGATAGTGGTATGTTGCACCCCCTTCCGTTTTATGGAAATGAAGGTGCATGATGGATAAATACATTTTCAAGCGATCCTGTCACAGAGTCAGAATTGCAATCTGGACCCTGCAGTGCTCCAGTTTCTGGATTATCTGTAGCAAGTGTGATTACTTCTAAGGATGAATTTCCATAGATCAAAGTATGTTGTGCTGGGAGTGAGCATACCTTTAAGATGCTCCAGAGGCTTCTGGCATGGAGCAGAGAACATGGGCATGAGCCTGGGTATGAGATTAGAGCATACTTGGTCTCTGCCAGGGTGGCCTAGTGTAGTTGCCACAGAATAGTAATGGCTGATGCGCGGCGCTTCTCCAGCAACAGGTGACTCTCTCCTGAAGCAGTGTGAGCTCTGCATTTGAGAAGCGAACCACACTACATAGACTGGAGCAGCAATCCCTTTATCTTCTGAGATCTGCCACTGATGTCACGCAGTGACAAGGAAGGGACTCATGGTGGGAGATATTCAGGCCAACCCCAAGGAGGTATTGGTATTATACACCTAGAGTCCTCAAGCTGCTACGGGTAAGCAGAACTCAGCCGTTCCAAGTGTGCATTCCCGAGTTCTACCTGTGAGTTCAAAGCCCAGCTCTACTATCTTATAAACTGGGTAGCTTTGGGCAAATTAAAAATTTAATTTCTCTTGGCTTCAGGCTTCTTAGTGTAAAATGGACATAGTAGTAGTACCTCTGTTTTAGAGATATTGTGAAGCTTAACTGAAAAAAAGTGATATAAATGTATTATTATGGTAACATGAATTACCGGACATATATAAGAACCTGATAGATATTGTTAATAAGTCTTGGTAGAGGATTGCAGGGATCTTCCCCTGTGATTTGAAAATCTGACTCTGGTATCTTAGGTTCCATTGTTTTCTACTCCCTCCTAGAACAATAGTTAAAGGAACAGGGTTGCAGGCCGAGTGGAAAGCTTACTCAGGTGGCCATCTGGCAAGGGCAGGGGGCCTGGGATACGTGCCCGTGTCCCAATGCTCTTGTGTGGGGGTGTTGCTGGGCTCTGCTGTGAGGCCACTTGGCTAGTCTGGTCCCGGGGGCATCTTGCACTCGACTCCGCCATTGGAGTTGACCTGCCTGGACTTTGTTCTCGGTGCGTCCAGGACCCAGTGCTCTTTTTTGCTGATTCAGGTCACCTTGGTGTGGCATACCTGTCTGAGTTGCACCTACAACCTTCATCTGATTCCTGGTTTAGGTTGAACACTGTACTCATGGCATGCCCTCTGGTTCCCAACCCAGCTGCCTTCCCAGTCCTTCATGGGATATATGGTGACCACCAGGTCTCAGCCAAGGGGGAGGCTCAGAGGGATAACCAAGGCCCATTGCCACCTAACCCCCATGCACCACTATTTTTAATCTACAGTGAGCATTTCTTAAAGGAGCAAGCCCACTCTATGCAGCTGTTCCCTCCCCAAGTTCCAACAGGGGAGGGGCCAAAACCTCCGCGGCTTCCTGTAATCGCTGCAGTCTCTTAAACTTCAATTTCCTGAATTCAAGCCCTAAAGGAGCAAACCAGAACATAGGTACCCTTTGTCTCTCTGGTCCTTGTTCTTAGACTCAAAGGTGATATGTAAAAAAAAAAAAAAAGCTCCAACAGTAGGAGAGTAGAAGGAAAATAATGTTTGGGAAGTATGGAAAAAATGGTCTAGGGGAAATCCTTCCAATCACTAGATGCGTACAATTGTAAAAAGAAGATTTTGACCCCATCAGTAACGATTAGAAATGGAATTTCTCTTGGGGCACCTGGGTAGCTTAGTCGGTTGGGCGTCTGACTCTTGGTTTCCGCTCAGGTCATGACCTCAGGGTTGTGAGCTGGAGCCCCGCATTGGGCTCTGCACTGGGCATGGAGCCTGCTTGAGATTCTCTTTCCCTCTGCCACTCCCCCACCAAAAAGAAAAAAAAGGAAAGAAATGGAATTTCTCTCGTGTCAAGAATCTACTGCAAAATGCAGCATACGCAATTATAAATGCTGCATGCATTTCAAGTCAGAGTATTTGAGATTAGTCGCTGAAAAGATAACTTGATATGCCCTGAAATCTGACACTCCTGCACAAAATACCTGACAGGGATCTCCCCAAATTTGACAATAATCCTCAAAATTCACATGACATCAATAAGAAAATATTAAAAGCTGACGGAGACTTTTAAAAACTCAATAAATAAGAACTTTATTAACTATGCTAGAAGAAAAACTAATTTGTCTTTCCATTTTCTTTTCAGAAAATGATATCCCCAGATTGGTATACTGTGAAGAGCCAATCGAAGACTGAACAGCCAAAACTTCAGAAAAATAGTTTTAGAAAGATATGTCATAAAGTGAATTAATAAAAATATTATTTTTCTGTATGTTTGTGGTATGTGTTAGCTTTATAAAATTTGTGATTTCTCATTCTAAATAAGTATGTACTTTTACATCTAATTTTGGTTCAGAATTTTTTTTTTTCTGAAAGAGGTTCCCCAAATTTGTGGATGGCTTAGGCCCCACAAATCCTGGATCTGCTCCTGATGGGTGCTGCATGACCAACAGTCTAATTTACAATGACCACAATGGATATTTGGGCACGCCTGTGGGAACGTGTCCTGCAAGTGCATGCCATTTAACATTCGTATCACTGTTAAATAAAACAAAATGGCAACAACAAAAAATTAAGATCCACTGTTCTACAGCAGAGGCAAACAAGCGACTTTACTGGAGTGATTACCACCATCCTGAATTCAGTGTGTATTGTTGCTCCGTACTTGTTTATTGTTTGGGCACATAGATATTTTTATGCGTTGTTATCATACCATGCATAGGCGTTCTGGTTATCTATTGCTGTATAACAAATTGCCCCCAAATATAATGCCTTACAACGACAATCATTTCATTATGTTTTATGATAGCTCACCTTCTGGGAGGGTGATCAGGACAAGCTTGAAAGATAAATATTTGCTGGGCCGATCAGGTGGTGGTGGCATGACCGGCCGATGTCTCTGCTCGAGCAAAGAATGGTTATGGGAAATAGAAAGAGGGAGTTCACTTTCTGAGCACTTGTACTTGAAGACAGACCCTGAGAATAGGAGGGAGGGGAGAAGTGGCGTGGGGCTTGGGGAGGTGTTTCAGGTGAGGTGCAGATCTAACCGTCAAACTATAACGATGAAACTACCCTAGAAGGATTAAATAGGTTACAACAAGGACAATCAGTTCTAAGGGCATTGTCAAGGTGGAATGCTCTGCCTGCCAACTAGCCGGCCAGATTTGGGAGCTTGGAATTAAGCTTGGGTGTGAGATAAAAAAGATTTGGCTGCTTTCCAGTTACAAATAAAATATGTTGATTATAATAGGTCGCTGTAGATATTGTCCTCATTTTAAAAGAAGCTAAAATATGCAATTCCTTCTGAGACGCCTGGATTTCCCACTGACTTCAAAGGCATTCCTGAAGTCTGGGGAGTGATGGGGAGGATATTAGGTGTACCCAGACAGGCTCCTTAGAGAGGATATCATTGTCTGCCCTGTTCTCAGAGGAATAGAAAGCACACGGCAGTGTTTCCTTCAAGCCACAAGCCCATTTTGTGTATCATGATGGCTACATCCACTTCCTTGTTACTATTTTTGAAAAAATGTGATAGAATATGATAATCATCCCTAAAGAGTTCTTGACAGTGTTCTTTTCTTTTGTACGTTGATCTTCACTTAAAAACTGGGCTCTGTCTACTTTTCCAAGTATTCTCAAGCAAGTCCAGTTCACGGATTTGGATTTTTGTTGCTCCTACTGCTGACCTACTTTAGTGACAGCAAGGCACCTATGAATTCTATAAAAGTCATTCAAGTAGATGCTCTCGTTGCATTTAGGAGAGTGGTTGTCAGAATGCTCATGGGCACCCTCGTCCTGGACTTTGAGGGGTGTCTTATCTCCACTCCAGCTACCTGAAACAGTCTCCTGGACATCCAGAAGCTGCTTCTAGCTACTTAGTGGTCTATAGAAATGGCTTATGATGATAGAGTTTTCAGTGCCTAGCCTTAAGACCAGTGTGTAATCTGGAGATACATGGTTAAGAACACAGGCTCTGGAGGCAAACAGAGCTGCATTTAAACCTTCAGCTCTTCAACTTACTCGTCATGTGGCTTTTTTTTTTTTTTTAAGATTTTATTTATTTATTTGACAGAGAGAGAGACACAGCGGAAGAGGAAACACAAGCAGGGGGAGTGGGAGAGGGAGAAGCAGGCTTCCTGCTGAGCAGGGAGGCGGATGCGGGGCTCGATCCCAGGACCCTGGGATCATGATCTGAGCCGAAGGCAGACGCTTAACAACTGAGCCACCCAGGCGCCCCTCGTCATGTGGCTTTGAACAAATTATGTGACCTTTTAAAACCCGGGTTTCTTCTGTCAAAGGCTGATGATGCCAATAATACTTGTCTCATTGAGGTATTTTGTAGATTAAATGAAATTATGAATAGATATTATTATTAATTATATTTTTGCTTTTCAGTCTATTCCTGGACTCAAAAGAGCTGCTTCAGTGGAGCAATAATCATGATGGCTATCACTTATTACCATGTGCCAGCCACTGGGCTAAATACTTGATCTACATTATCCGTAATCATCATGACAAACATGCTAGGAAGAGACCTTTATGTTACAGCAGAGGAAACTGAGGGTCAGAGAGGTGAATTAACTTCCTCAAGGTTACAAGCTGCAGAGCTGGGGTCTGAACTCCAAAGTTGGTGTTCTTTTTCACTAAGCCACACTGATGCTAATGTATCCCAGTTCAAGTCATTCTCTCTCAGGTTCAGTGTGGGTTGGAAGGGTCATTATTTCCCTCTTGCTCTAGAGAAAAATGGACACCTACGATTAAGCAGCAAGCCCAGGGGGAAACTCATCTGTCCACAGTGTTCCATATAGAGCAACTGCTTTTCTAGATGCCAACAATTCTCAGTACGAGACAAACATGGTTGTGCTGGGAGAAGCATGCACTCATGTCCAGGCCCCTGCAAGTACCAGCCTCAAGGAACCTTGATGTTTTTGGTTTGGTCTCCCTTAGATAATATAACGAAACCACTCTGGCTCATCAGCTTTGGATATAAGTAAAGTCTTCCTGCCACTCAGTAACCCAGAATCCCTATTCTTGTTCACATCTACTCTGGTTTCTCTCTTTTCCTGCAAAAAAATCTCCTCTCTGCCCTCCCCCTCAGGATGTTTAATCTCAAAGAAAGCCCCCTGGGTGGCAAAGCAGTTTGCCAGCCAGAGTCACCGTGCAACTTCTGGGACTAATCAGTGGCACTAACTACCACCGAGCCTGTGGAGTCCACCAAGGGATGCCAGCAATTGGGTCAAGCTCACTGGTTCCCAGTGCTCCCGACGCTGCCAGACCCCAAGCCAGTTCTCCAGCCTTGTTCTTCTTTTTGTCAACTGGGCCCTGAAGCACCTCTGCCCGTACGCAGAACTCTACATGGTCTCAGGGAAATGGCGCATTCATCTTCTGTCAACGACTCTTGCACAAGAAAGCGCACATCTTCGCATGAAGGAGCAGCAGTTTGTAAGCATGGGGTAGCTTAAACCATACTTCTAGAAAACACAACACTGAAAACGCAACAAGGTCTCCAGTTTGCCCCTAACACAGACAACTTTTTTATTCTCAGAGAATAAACCATCTCATTTTAGCTTCAGCCATATCCAACACCTTTTCTAGTGTAGTCACTACTTTATATTTGTTAACCAGGTCCCCTACCCTAACCCTGCCCCATCCATCTGGTGTCCCCTAAACCAAGGGAAGAGTTTCCCATAGTGGATATCCAAATCTCTACTTCTTACTGGAAGGACATTCTTCCTATCTTACACCATTTCCATGAAGGTTAAAAAGATCGTAGGGTCCGTCCTCAGTCAGTTCTCACACTCTTGGTACCTTGTACTTTCCATCCATGGAAAACTCAGCAAGAATCCCTGAGATAGGAGAGTGGAAGGTTTTCTCTAGGGTCACTGCCTTTTCTCTCCGAGAAGGCTTTTTTCTTTCTTTCTTCCTTTTTTTTTAAATAAGGATTTGGCCCATCTTGTTTCAGGTATAGGAACCACAGACTGGAGGGAGTATGGAGGAAGGGGGCAACATACACAGAACACCAAAAAGAGAAATGTCTATTGAAAGAAAGGGAAGGAAAAGACATGGGAGACCAGACTGACAGATAGAATTGGATTCCTTAGAATTGAAGTGAGGGAAAACCATAAGGGCTCTCTTACATTATATTTTGAATCTTCTGAAAGAATACCTACACTAACCAGTAGAGAGTGAAATGACTTCTCAGGTAAACTTACAGGTCAGTAAGGACTTCAGTAGCTTTTTGGTTGACTATATCAACTTCAGTTTAGCAAATGGTCTATGCTGTCCTGTGTATAAACTGTTTATTTCCATGTGTCTTGGCAATTTTTTAGTGAGTAAATGACAATGTATAAATCTTTGTGGAATAATCCTTTTAGAGCTTTTTTCTTTTTTCTTTTCTTTTCATCTTCTTTTTTAAATATTACATTCTTCAGGCCAATAATAAAATAGACAATGTCCTGACAAAGCGGACTTTCAAACTGCATGTCACTCAGACATAAGGAGGATTCAACCGACAAGTTGATAAAGATCCTGCCATTAATGAAATGGGGGAAAGGTTTATCATTCTTCGGATTGTGGTGGCGGTTTAGGTCCCAGAACCGGAATTAGAACCTTTGGACAACCTCAGTTACTCAAAGAATATCGCCAAGAACAGGGAAATGGTTATTCCCTTAGTTTTGCGTGACAACTGGAACAAACTCTTGATTCAGGTTAAATATTTGGATTGAGTCTGTGGCTTTTCTGTAAATCAGCTTTATTCTTCCTTTCTGACTTTTCAGGGAAGTCAAGCAACTTCTAGAGGTTCTGTGAGAAGAAAGGAAAAGGGAGCAAGTAATTATTAAGAGGGGTAGAGGAAATGGGGAAGAAAGTTCTTCAATTCCCCTAAAAGGATAGTGATGACATATTCACAACTAAACATCTGAATGCACGATTTCACACAGAATAGGTGATTATGTATGAAAGCAGAATCAGCTGGGAAATCCAGACTGTGTGGTTGGAGAATATGCTGAGAGTTTTCCTTCTGTTCTAGAATAAACTGTGAAGAATATAACAAGGTATTTTAGCAGTATTCTATATAAAAGGAACAAACTCTATATCAGAAATGGACTTTGAGAAACTTCGGGTCATTAGTTATTCTGTTTAAAATTTTTCTATTATTGCTGACTTGTGCCAATATTTTCTAAAATTTCTTCCAGGAAGGAAGTCCTAGACATTAGAATGTCCAACTTAGATCCTTCCTCCTGAAATTAAGGTCTCTTCTATCCTCCATCACAGAAATTTGTTAGAAGCCCAGAGAGCGATTCGCAAAGTAATTTTTTAAAAATATTATGGGCAATTTTGTAGGACTACCAAAAATTTGTAAAATAGAGAATAGATATAATCCCCATATCATTCTACCAGTTTTTAACATACTTCCTTCCAGTTTTTTCTATGTCCACACATATCTTTATATAGTTGTAATCTAATTTTTTTCCGGCTTGACATAAAAATTTCCTCCCACTGCTGAGTTGCCAGTGGTGATTATTTTTAATAATTGCACCGTGATACATGAAGTGTAAGTTTTTTTAAATTTTTAAAAAAGATTTTATTTATTTATTTGTCAGAAAGAGAGAGAGAGAGCGCAAACAGGAAGAGCGGCAGGCAGAGGGAAAAGTAGTCTCCCTGCTGAGCAAGGAGCCCCATGCAGGGCTTGATCCCAGGACCCTGGGATCATGACCTGAGCTGAAGGCAGATGCTTAACCGACTGAGCCACCCAGGCGTCCCATGAAGTATAAGTTCTGATCAGTGTTCGATCCAATCAAAGAGAGATGATGTTTTGTCTTTAAAAGAAACAATTTAAATTTTTATTTTACATTTTTAAAAATTATAAAACCCAAACAAATCCATTTTGGCAATAATTTCAAAATTACAGAAAGGTTTCAAGAATAAGAATAAACATTGACCACCTATATGTTCTATATCCAGACTCACTATTATTAATATTTTGCCCCATCTGCTTTATCGTTGCTTTCTTCTTTTCTGCCTTCTTCTTCTCTCTCTAATATTTTCTAAACCATTTGAGGGGAAGTTTTATACACACTGGCCCTTAACTCTAAGATACTCCTGTATGTATTTTGTATAAATACAAATATGCTTTTACAAATTTAATACTGATGTGATACTTCTATCTACCATCCATATTCCAATTTTGCCAATTGACTCAGTAGTGTCCTTTATAGCATTTCCTCCTCCAATACAGGATCCAGTCTAGGATCAGATCAATATCTGATCTAGTTAGTTGTCATGTCTCTTTAGCCTCCTTTAATCTAGAACAGTTTTACAGTCATTCTTTGTCTTTTGTGACACGGATGCTTTTGAAGAATATATCCCCTCTTCTGTTTTTTTTTTTTTAATACAATGTTTTTTTTTGTTTTAGGTTTGTCTTAGGTTCCCTCATGGTTAGGTTCATTCCAGACTGGCATACTGCATAAGTGATATTGTGTTTCTCTCTGGGCATCAGCTCTAAAGGCACATGATGTCCATCTGCTTCCTCATTGGTGATATTAATTTTTTTTTTTTTTTTAAAGTAAGCTCTATACCCGATATGGGGCTTGAACGACTCCAGGATCAAGAGCCACATGCTCTACCAATTGAGCCAGTCAAGCACCCCTGGAGATGCTAATTTTAATCACCTACTCAAAGTGTTGTCTAATTTTGGTTTCTATTTTTCTCTTGCAATTAATAAGCAAATGTGAAGAGAAACTTTAAGACATGCAAATATTTGACTCGTCATCAAATCTTTGCCCCTAGATTTAGCATCCATTGATGATTCTTGTCTGACCCACTCTCTGCTATCATGGTTGCATTGCAAATTGATGACTCTTCAACTCTAGTGCTGTCTTCACATTTACCAGTCGACCCGCAGCATTCTACTGTTAACAAGAGTCCTCCGTTCATCTATCTATCATCATCTACCTATTTACCTATCTAATCTATCATTGGTTATAGACTCATAGATTCTTATTTTCTATAATTCATTGTTGTCCTTAATTGTTTTAGTGCTCAAATTGTTTCAAATTTGGCCAGTGGGAACCCCTTATGTGTCTTTTTGACATGCCCCATTTTTTTTTTTTTTTTTTTTTTGAGTACTTCCCTTCTTCTGACACAAAAATGATGCTCATGGCTCATCGTGTACCCCCCCCTGCTCCAGCTTTGAAACCAGTGGTCTCTCCATGGACTTCTGCTTCCTTTTAGTAGGGAATGGTATTAGAGGCCGAGATTGGGCACTAGGTATGATCATTGCTACCTGGGTGTCTTTGCTTATAGGCCTTTTTCGTGGATAGGAAAAGGAAATATATGCATGTATATACATATATATATTGTACATATGTATATGCATGCATATTTACGCTTGCAAACACACATATATGTATGCATGTTTTAGAAATCTTCAGTCCATATCAATAACTCCAATTATTGCATCCCATAGGATCCACCTTGTTTTTCCCCTTTCATTATTTGTATGTCCATTCTTCCCCATTAAGAACCCTACCTCTCAACAATATCAACACATTTACTCATCTATAACTCATCTAAAATATATTTATATATTTATATATATATCATATCTAATATATGCATATATTATGTAAATATAATTATATAAATGGATCATATATAATATATATCAATATTATATATATATCATATAAATATATATACATTTACTGATCTATAATACATCTAAAATAGATTCAAAATTGCTTTGCCCATACCTCTACAGAAACAAGCCTACTAGAAAATGTTCAGGATTTGTTTGCTGTTTTCACCCTATCCCAACCAAGACTGAGAAATATTTATAATCCAATTCTATGTTTGTAAATTACTTGGATTAGTTGGCTCTTTTTCTCCCTCTTCAGTGGGGCTCTGTTATTCATTTTGATACTGTTATAATCATTTATTTGGTTTGCTTTCAGTTTTAGGAACCCCTTCCTGTCCTTGTTGATTTAATTTTATGTTTTGATCATGTAGACCATGTTTTCAAAAGTCAACATTATGTAAAACTGGATACTCAGAAAAGTGTCACTCCATTCTGTATTCCTTCTTATTCCCTCCACCACCCCCTCTTAGAGGGAACTAACTGTTGTTCTCTGTTTAACCTTTCTGAGTTTCTTTTTGGACAAGTAAGTGGATATACACATGTTTTCTTATTTCTCCCTCTTACACAAAAGGTAGCATACTACATATACTATTCTGCAGTTTGATTTTTCCCCTTAAGAATCTCTTGGGAATTACTCCATACCAGTTCATAGAGATCTTTGTCTTCTCTCTTTACAGATACAAATTGCCCCATCATGAGTATTTATCATAGTTTATTTAACTGATCACCTATGCTTGGGTATCTTGTTTCTAATATTTTGCAACCGCAAATAATGCTGCAGTGAATAACCTTGTGCAAATGTATTTTTTTGTATTATTGGAGTTGTACCTTCAGAGTTAATGCCAGAAGTGTGATAGGCAGGTCAAAGTGTAAACGCAGATGAAGTTTGTTGGACAATGCCAAATTCCTTTCCGTAGGGGTTGTACCATTTTGCATTCTCAGTGAGAAAGCAACGTGTGAGTGCCTGTTTTCCCCCATGTCCTTGCCATCATAAGCCAGTGTCATCATAAGCTTTTGAATTTTTGCCAAACTGATGCATGAAAAATGGTGTCTCAATGTTTTTTTTTTTTTTTTTAAAGATTTTATTTATTTATTTGACAGAGAGAGAGATAGCGAGAACAGGAACACAAGCAGGGGGAGTGGGAGTGGGAGAGGGAGAAGCAGGCTTCCAGCCGAGCAGGGAGCCCGATGTGGGGCTCGATCCCAGGACCCTGGGATCATGACCTGAGCCGAAGGCAGACGCTTAACGACTGAGCCACCCAGGCGCCCCTCAATGTTATTTTAATTTGCGTTTATTTTATTATGAGCGAAACTGAGTATTTTCTCATATGTTTAAGGTCCATTTTTATAACATATTTTTTTACGAATTGTCTGTGGACATCTTTTGCCCATTTATTAATAGGATTTAAACATGTTTAAAGTTGTTTATTTGGAAGAAATAGTTTTTAATACAATTTACACTAACTGAAGGCAGAATCCCAAAGTATCTGCTGTAAGGATAAGCTATGGCTTCTGCCCTCCAGGAATTCACAGTGTATAAACTGAACACCGTCACAGTGGATCCAAACATAAACTCTGGAACCAGATTGCCTGCCTTCGAATGCCAGTCCTGCCACTTAGGCACGTTTTAAACCTCTTGGCGCTTTAGTTGTTCTAACTGTAAGATGAGAATATTAACAGCATTTACCTCTTAGGATTGTTTTAAGGATTAAATGACTTAACATATGTAAAGTACATTTCATAAATGTTAGCTATTTAGCAATCAAGAAAAGGTTCTGAAATATACTGATTTGATCCCATAAGACTTTTGTTATATATAGTTAGGTATTAAAAATGAGACCTGGACGTTTAGAAACATTAGGTGAATCAGCGGTAGAACCAGAATTTTTTTAAAGTAATCTCCACACTCCACATGGGGCTTGAACTCAAGACCCCAAGCTCAAGAGTCACATGCTCTACCACTGAGCCAGCCAGTTACCCCTGAGTAAGATAGATCTTTGAGCCCTTGAAGCTCACTTTCTTGTGCTGGAGGGGTCTGTGTGGGCTGTAGAAAGAAAAAACAAACAGCTAAGTAAACCAGTTTTGTCTGTCATGTTCATTATTTGTTATTCAGCACACACGACAGTGTCAAAATTCATTTGTTAAATGAAAAAAAAAAAATGAGGAATGAGTGACAGAGTAGTGAAAAATGAAGCTCAATACATAGGTAGGACCCAAATCATGAAAGGCCTTGTCAACTATTCTGAAGAGTTTGGACTTTGTCCTGAGCAGAGAAATCACATCAACCGATCTGCATTGAAGAAAACTTAAGCCAGTGGCTGGGTGGAGGACCCACAGGAGAAGGGCCCACAGCAACGTTACCTCAGGGTAGTGGGAAATGATGGTGCTGAATCAAGAGGGAGACTGAGGGGATGGAGAGGAGCTGACCTGGACAGAGATTTAGAAGTCAGAACCGACTTCACACAGACTTGTTTGGTGCAGAGGGGAGGAGAGAGGAGAGAGAAGTCTGAAGCGACACTGAGGTTTCACTGGGATTAGAACCTGAAGAGGGGTAGCCGACTGGGGAAAATGAAGAAAGGACTTTCCAACATGCACAGATTTGGGGCGACTGTGGGACAATGCTCAATCTCTTGACTATACTTCCATTTGGCTTCTCTACACTCCTTAAAGTCAGGAGTTGTGTGGACCTGCTCAGGGCACTGTAGCAGCAGCCTAGTGTCTAATAGTGAAAAGGAAAGCAGTTAGGTCAATAGACTAGGAGGGGTGTAGCCTTAGGTCCCTGGGGGTCCGTGATGGGGTGCACTGAGTACTAAGTTAACTGCTAACTCTAAGGCTATTGCAAAAATACTCATTTTTGCATCTTCTTTCATGCCCAAGATGATACCTTGCATAAAGCAGATTGTGGGCAACATTAAATAGATGCCGCATAGGGAGATTATGAAAGAAAATCCATTATCAAGCCAGGCTCATGGCTGGGAGCTTAGGGGCACTGAACCAGGATGCAGGGAGTAGGAAGTAAAGGAGGAGCTCCAAATCCCTTTCCATAAAGACAGAAAACAGATGAATAAATTGACAGCCCAATGAAAACCCAGGTAAAATGGCACTGTGCAAGTTTCCAGGACACCAGTGCTTTTCTAGAGATTATGCAGGATGAAAAGCCATGATTTTTAGACTTGTGAGAAGACCTGGACAAGACAGCAATCTGGACACCTGGACACCTATCTCTACCAAGAAAAGGAGTTTTTAATGCTTTCGTGATATGGTAAAAAATCCAAAAGAAAAGAGATCGTGTTTCACAGAAGTTCCACAGGCTGGTATTTATTTTAAAAAGTGACCTGAACTTTCTACAGGATATCACTGGATTCTCACAAGAAGGTTCATCATAGTTGGTAAAGGACCTGCTACAATTCATTTTCTGATGACAGTGCTTTCTGGCTTGTCCCTGCAGGTACTAGGAGCAGGAAACGGTATGCACAGACAGGAAGATAGGTGGAGGGTCTCATAAGCAGACGGGAACTATTGCAAATAAACCATAGGATGGTCTCCGGAGGGGAAGCAACATTAGGGACTTGGACGAGGAAAGATCAAAAGGAAAAGCTTGGGAGGGGGGCAGACAGGGAGGAGGAAAATAGCTGTGGGGGAGAAGGTGGGGGATAAAAAAAGAGAAAGGCGTGTGAAAGCAACCTCAAGTGCAGGGCACGAGTTAACGATTATGAAGAAGAGCAGTAAAAAGAATTGGGTTACTGAACTGGGAAGGAGGGACTTGGTTCTCTGGAGATCCCTTCTGCGTTTACACGGACCGGCTCAGCGCTAAGGGGGTGTGGTACTGAGCTCAGAGCAGTGCGGTGCGAGGCGATCGCGGTGGGGGCGCCGCCCAATCCCTTCTAGAAGTGGAAGGCCAGGAAAACCTAGCGACTGGCGGGCAGGCAGGCAGGCAGGGAGGTTGGCAGAGCGGAGGCGGAGCGAGGGCGCCGATGGGCGGGACGGGGGAGAGCGTGGGGAGGACAAGGAGGCGCTGGCTACTGGCGGCGCTAGGACCCACGGGCGCCCCGCCGGCTCCCGGGAGGTTGATAAAGCGGCGGCGGCGTTTGACGTCAGTGGGGAGTTAATTTTAAATCGGTACAAGATGGCGGAGGGGGACGAGGCAGCGCGGAGGCTGCACCCGCACCAGGGGCTGCGGCGCCGGCGGGGGACTAGCGACCCAAGCACCGGGGTTAACCACGTCTCGTCCACGACCTTCCTAGGTACGCGCCGGGGGAGCGGAGGCCGCAGGGCCCGGGTGCGGAGAGGGCGCGGGCCGCTCGGACCCGCGGGCACCGGCCGCAGGCGGCGGGGTCGTCGTCCGCGGCTGGTTCAGCTCTCCTTCTGCCGCCGCGTCTGACGGCCGCCGGGCCTAGCCCCCGCAGCGTGCCAAGCTTCCGCGGCGCGCGGCCTGAAAGGGCGGCCCTGGGGCCGCGGCTCCCGCTGCTGTCGGGTGAACGGGCGGCGAGCGCGTCTGCGCCCGGCCCGGCCCCCTGCCCGCCCGCCGCGTGGCTGCCTCCGCGTGGCTGCCGCCGCGTCCGCCCCGACCTGAGGGGGCGGCCTTGAGCTGGGGTCGCAGACCTGGGGCGCGGGGAGGTCGGTGACGCCGCGGCTAGGTGCAGGAGAGCTCCGGACGCGGCAGGGCGATCTGTCTCCTGGCGGGCACTCTGCTCTCTGTTCCTCTATCAGAAAGGGAGGTAGGGGTGGCCAGAGCTTTATGGGCCCCCACGGAGGAGTAGGACGCGGAGCGCGCGGGGGGAGCAGACACCTCGCTGCCAGGTCGGAAAGCTCTCCAGACACCCTTCCAGGAGGGAACCGCAGTCCGCAGGCCAGGGCTGTGCCCCGGGGCTCGCGTTCTGGGGCTCCTCGGCCCCCGAACCCATTGGCGCGGGTTGCGCGTGGCTAGGATGCAAGTCCAGATTTAGTTGTTAAACTAGGGTTGTGAGCAGTTTACTAGTCACTCAGACGGCATAGTAAGGCCCGATCAGACTGAAGTGTCTGCGGTGTGAAGTCACCTGATCCTTCGCTCCCGGGTTTTGCTGAATGTGAGCTGCTACTGTACGTGTACAAGGAGCGCCCCTGCCCCCTCCAAGACGCGTTCGCTTTGGCAGCGGAGTGTTGTGTGTCCCTCTCATAGCACCCCTATTTTTAGGAGTTCAGCATTTGATCTTTCTCTCTGGTGTGAATTGAACGCATGAAATCCTGATTGAGAATTTTGATAGTACTTAAAGGCATAAAGTTTTTCAAAGGCTTATAAATAGTAAAAGCTTACGGTTAGGTAAGTACGGCCATGGCATACATAAGAGTTTATAAACTACACTAAATGTGAACTTGTGTTCTTCAGATTCCTCTCTTTCCACAGTCTGATAAAGGTTTTGTAAGATGAAATGTAAAACATTTTGATAAGGTGTTATCCGTGAAGACTAACTTCAATAGAAAAGTTTACGTGAAATATATTGCATCATTCATAGTAACCTTTGGATGTGCTGAACATATGTCAGAGGTAATGACAAACTAGAGTTTTGATACGGGAGAAAGAACAGGAAATAAAGCTTATTTTATTATTGCCTGCCAACAAAAGCACTTGACAGAACTGTTTACATAGAAAAATACCCCCCCCCCCCCCCCGCCCGAGGTTTTGCCTTAGATCTCTTCTGGTTGGAATTCTCAAGTAATTAGTTTTGGAATGCTGATGGATTGATTTAGATCTTTTGGACCCTACGGGTGTGTATGTTGTGTGTTCGCTCTTGCACTTACTTATTTATATATATTTTAAGGTAACTGTTTTAGATGTATTTTCAAAGTGATTTATGTACTTGCCTTACTAGGAGAAGCATAACTTTATGACTTAGTCATGGTTATGAACATCGTTTTTATTTTGTGGTACATTGAGATGTGATTCTTAAGAGTTGATACATAGGGCTCGCCATTTATTAAACATTCTGCTACTCACAGGTTTTTGTGTGTTTCCCCCCCCACTCTTGGAGGTATCCCTTCCCTTGATAACCATACCTATCAAATGACTGCCTGAAACCTTTTCATTTGCTCTGTAGTCACTCAATATGACATTAAAATCCAAATAAAACTTCTTAAGATTTGTGTTTAAAGTCAGAGCCAACAGGCTGTGAGTGAGTAGGGACTCGGCTATTTTTGACAGTGTATAAGGAACTCTCTGTCTCCCTCTGCTTTCTGGATAAGTAAACTTGAATTGAGTTGGGGTGAGTCAGGTGCCACTCTAGTAGTTTAGTCTAAGGAAGGTGCTTTGTGTCTCTTAAGAGAAATCCTTACGCACTTTAGGAATGTAGGAGCTTTGTAAAGCCCTTATGTACTCTTGTATTTTAATGGCTTTGTAGGATGATTAAATCTCTTGGAAATTCTTTATTTGGGGAAGAAAGAGCTGTCTTACATACAGTAAAAGAGGTATTTATTGCAGGGAAAATAAACCGTGAGTTAAAATGAGATTCTGGCTTTAAGTTGAGCGCACCTATTTTGGGATTCGATTTTAGTTTGCCAGTGTGTTTTAACTTTAGGGTAAAGTTTTTAAATATTCACAGATGAAAGTAACTTTCTTGAAATTGTTAGACCTTTTCCAAAATTGTGCTTTTTCCATCTGTCTGATATTAAGCAGTTGTTAAAGAGTACCTGGAAGACTGTCACCTCGTTCCATGCTGTAGTTCAAGGCATATTTTTACAATTTCGAGACTCTTTAGCAAGATGCGTTTTTTTTGTGGTTTCCATCACTTCTTTTATTGATACTCATTAGAGAATAAAATTGTATTGGTTTTTTTGATGTTTCCATCACTTCTTTTATTGATACTCATTAGAGAATAAAATTGTTTTGGTTTTTTTGATGCATGACAACACACTCTGTTGGTAGTGGTTGCACAAGGTTGATCATGAGCTATACTAAATACTGCAACCTCCGAATTGCTGATTTTTACACTGGTATTTCCTTTGTGGTGATGGGTGGCTCCTCTCTGAATACGTAAAGTGGTCCGTTCAGTTCGTGGTTGCATTTTAAAAATCTGTTTATGCTCAGTTGGAAGACCTATTTGACGCACAATTGTAAGCAGAGCTTCTTGGCAGGCACTCAAGGTTAAGAGACAAATGTAAGGAATGGGATTGGAAGTTAAAACTTTTTTGTAATGGTGATTTACTGCTTTACAGAGGGAGGTTTTTTTTCTGGGGTGGCTGCAGGGAAATAGCCTTTTTTTTTTTTTTAAAGTGTAATGGTATTCTGATTGTATGACCATTTTAGTGTTTTAAAATCCAGGTGTGTTATTAAGGACGATAGATGTGAATATTGAGTCACTGAACTTAATCCCCCAATGAGTTCATTACTCATGTAAGTTTCTTCCTCTCCTTTACTGTTCCTGACGTGGGAAACAGAGACAGAAGAGAAATTAAATTTCCTTACTGCCTACAGCTCGTTGACAAGTCCTTGAAACAGGTCGCGTGACATTCCTCTAGGGACTCAACTGCCTCAGTGTTAATACTTTGCTGAGGGCAAAAGGCTATCTTAGCCTGACCCTCAGGATCCTGTAAGTCTACTTTAACATGTAAAAATTCTTTTAGAAATTTCCTTTATCTCTAAACCCCCAAGATACTTGTTGGCAATCATCCCCCAAGCATATGGACCACCGATATACATCTGAAGGGTCTCATGACTCCGGTTATTAGACAGTAATAAATGATCTTTTCCTAACAATAGCTAGCCCCCTCAAGGTCCTGGAAGCCTTGCTTCCAAAATTCCTTAGAGACTTACGCTATCTCTAACCCCTCCCAACTTGAAAGTATGTAATGGGCTACTCCTTGTGACCCCAGTGCAACTCTTTCTGCCCATGGGTCCTGACCCTGTGCTTTAATAAACCATGGGTCCTGTCCCTGTGCTTTAATAAAATCACCTTTTTGCACCAAAGATGTCTCAAGAATTGTTTCTTGGCCATATGGCTTCGAACCCTAACATTCTTTCCTTCACTCACCACCCCTCCTATAGAAAGAATGGTTGAGTGCTTTCTCTATAGCTTTAAAAATGAACAGCCAAAAAAACCCCCCACTATCCTGAAAATAATGATGGCAATAGCATAATCCTTGATATTTTATAAAGCGCTTTAAACATCTTGCTTTTTTTTTTTTTTTTTGCCCCCCTTAAAATCTTCCTTTGAGGGAATCCCATTGGAGGGAGTGATTTTAACTTGTCTACAGTCAAGGAAACTACTCAGAGGCAGTCTTAGTGCTGTGGACTTGGAGGAGAGTAGGAGCCTTTCTTCATTGAAAATTATCACATACACAATTAGAAATACCTCGGTAAAACTGTTGAATGAATGATGTCTGAAGTCATACTAATGAGAAATTGGGGCGGTTAATAAGTAAAGATAGAGCAAGTCACTAAGTGGAGTGGGAAATTTTAAAGTAAGAAGGGAGAAGGTAGATGTAGAAAGAAGTAGAATTCATGAAGTAGAACAATTTTGCTTGTTAAGGACATTAAGAAGTATGAAATAAGTGTAAAGCCAAGATAACTATTTTACAAATGATTTTTCAAGTTATTGGTAATCATATCTCTGTGTGTTTAGGTGTACACATATTTGCTAAACTTAGGTAGATTTTTGTAAAATGTGTACTTAAGTAACCACCCTCACTATCTACTGTGGGACAGATAGCTGTAGGTAGTTGGTTTTATGGGCAGATGGTAATCTATTAGAAGCAACTGTTAAGTCATGAAAGACTAACATATATGTACTTTGTTTTCCCAAGGAGATAGTATGCACTTTTGACTGATTTGGGGTTTAGTTTTCCGGCCAGTACAAGTAGGATTTAGGGGATTCCTTGGTAATGTACCAGCTTAATGAAAATTATTCATACAAATTATATTTCTATGACTAGAGTCAAAATAACCAGTAACTAATAACTTGTGAGCTGTGTAATTTATGAAGGATGCATATCAAGGGTCTATAGTACATTTCCTCCTTTTATTGCATAATGCTCTGATTGTGGGGGCAATGTTTTTTTAATTATATAGAAGTAAGATAATGCAGTGGAAAAGAATGAGGAAAGGAATCAAAAGCTGACTTAACTCTCTGAGCCTTGAAACCCCTCACACACAGCAGTGATAGTAATCGCATAATAGGACTGTTGTGGGAAACAAACAATAGTGGGAATGATAGGTACAAATGTTTCATAAATTGTAAAGCTGCCTGTGTAAGAGACTGTAATGCTTATGTAAGAATGTGCCTATTTGGCTACTTATGCTGTTATATATACATGTGTATATTTGCAATCAGTTTCTTCTAATTTTTTTTTCCTGCAGTCTGGACAAAGGTTTAGTTTGGGCAGAGGTGGTAGGTAAATTTTTAACTTTACCTGTAAAATGCTGATAATGTGTTCATGATTAGGGATATTGCAAGTATTAAATGTGAAAAAGTGCTTAACCCAGTGGCAGACATTCTGTTGATGGTAGTATTGCTATAATGTGTAGTTATTTTGAACAAAAAGTTTTAAGTTTCAAAATACATGACTTGAAAAACCTTTGTTCAGTTTTTATAAGATAAAAATATACATTCATACTTTTCACCAGCTTCATTTTAATAAACTTGTGCTTTAGAGAATCAATCATAGCAAAATAATCTTCTGAAATTGTTTATTTTCAATATAGGATTCAATATGAAGTAATTTCTTCAGGTCATGGCAGTTTTCAAGTAGAGTGCATTTACTTTTCAGATAGTAAATGTGCAGAATCTAACTGGGGTCTGTTTTGTGCAAAAATGCCTAAGGAATGATTGACTTGAAAGTACACAAATTGTGAATCCCATTAAAAGCTTAACCCCCCACAAATTGTGAATCCCATTAAAAGCTTTTTTCCCCCTACGTGTAATCATTTGGAGTCATGAATAGTGATTAGGATATATTTTAACTTTTGAATTCTGTAAACTTATTATGATCTTCAGAATGGAATTAGAATGGAGGCTTGGATTTTATTTTTATTTTTATTTTTTTAAAAATATTTTATTTATTTGACAGAGACACAGCGAGAGAGGGAACACAAGCAGGGGGAGTGGGAGAGGGAGAAGCAGGCTTCCCGCCGAGCAGGGAGCCCGATGTGGGGCTCGATCCCAGGACCCTGGGATCGTGACCTGAGCCGAAGGCAGACGCTTAACGACTGAGCCACCCAGGCGCCCCTGGAGGCTTGGATTTTAATACTAGCTCTGTAATAACATTTTTTCCTTCCTGGTAGGTAATATCTGCCTTAGCAAACTTAAAGGTTTTTGTTTTTGTTTTTTTCTTTTTTTTTGATTATTAAATAGATAATCTTGAAGGCACTTTAGAAACCTTAAAGCCTTCTATAACGAAACTCTTTTAAAAGGGGGATGGAATTGGCATGCTAAATGAGCTCATTTCATATTTGAGTGAATGGGTTTATGAGATATTAAAACTTGGGTTAAGTTTACTTTTATCAGAAAGGGGGGGTGAGTTGTTTTTGAAGTAAATTGTAGAGAAACTGATACGAATTACCCTTGTTAATTTTTTTGAACGTAGTTATTAATCACATCTTCAGAAATTGCTCTTTTCATCAGCACTTTAATTTTATTTATTTATTTATTTATTTTTTAAAGATTTTATTTATTTATTTGAGAGAGAGAGTGAGAGAGAGAAAGAGCTCAAGAGGGGGGAGCGGGAGAGGGAGAAGCAGACTCCCCGCTGAGCAGGTAGTCCGATGCGGGACCCGATCCTGGGACTCCAGGATCATGACCTGAGCCGAAGGCAGCCGCTCAACCAACTGAGCCACCCAGGCGCCCTAATTTTTTTTTTAAAGATTTATTTATTTGACACAGAGAGACACAGCTAGAGAGGGAACACAAGCAGGGGGAGCGGGAGAGGGAGAAGCAGGCTCCTGGCTGAGCAGGGAGCCCGATGTGGGGCTCCCAGGACCCTGGGATCATGACCTGAGCCCAAGGCAGACGCTTAACGACTGAGCCACCCAGGCGCCCCAGCACTTTAATTTTAAAATAGATACTACAATATGATCTTGTGGAGTTTTTGTTTAGAGTTGAGAGGCTTTTTATTGCAGGAGAATGGCAGTGGCCTTGGGTATTGTTTCGCAAATTCTGAAGTGTAGGCTAGAAGTTCTCGGAAAGGTTGAACAATGTTGTTGATGCCAAAAGTCTTACAATTAGATATTAAGATAGAAATTTACTGCCTTTAAATTACAGCTAAACTTGTGATTGATTAGAGCTTGTGATCATGGCTCTTAATCTAATATAAGTCATGGGTAATTTATACCTTGTAAAAGTTTTAATTTTTCTTTTTTAAATTTCAAAAGCAGTAAATCTTTGTAGATACTTTGGAAAATACAGATAAAAAAGAAGAAAGTAAAAATCATATCAACTAGTGGTAAGCACTGTTAGCATTCTGGTATACGTCTTTTAGTATATACCCTTTTTTAATGCATAATTTAATTTTTTCTAAATTGGGATCTTACTGTAATTTTGTAACTTACTTTTTCATTCATATTGTATTTCCCTGTGTGATTAAATAATGTCTACAACATGATTTTTTAAATGGCATTGTAGTACTAAACTAATCCTCCTTCTAGATATGGGGTTATTTCTTGTGAATAATGCTGGCTAAACATCTTTGTAGATAAATCTTGACCTTTAGGATAAGGTCTTAAAAGTATATTTCTGGGTTGAACCACCTATACTTTTCAATATTGAAGACACATCAGCAAATCCATTCAGAAAGTTCTGATTTATTCTGTGTTCGTTTGGGTTAGGTTTGTACTTGTTTGCGAATACTTTTGTTCACAAGTGGGTGTTGTTATTTAAAAACGAATGCCAACACATAGGTAAAGGATCTTACTGTTGTATTTCTTTCATTACAGTTGATGTTTAAATTTTAATACGGTAACTGTGAATTCTTTTTATTAATTGCATTTTCATATTCTTGGACCATTTCTCTGTTTTTCTTACTGCTTTGTAAAAGTCCTTTTGTTCATAAGAAATTCTTTTTCATATTTGCTTTTTAATTTTGTGGGATTTTGGGGGGAATATTGTGTTTTTGGGAAAAAAAACATTTAAAATGGTTGCGTATGAGTGTTTTTCTTAAATTGGTAACTTTTCAACTTATTGGTGCTGGTCTCTTCTGAATTTTTAGGTATGCTGCCATAGGGTTTTGTTTTGTTTTGTTTTTAACTGTTTTGAATTCTTCCTGAAAATTTTTTTATTCCTGACTCTTTAATGGCAGAGTATGGGTATCTGCTTTGGTGCCCCGTAGTGTGGTAGAAGCTTCTAGCTTAGGCGCTTGGTTCGGATTGTCACCACCACCAAGCTTCCGCTTCCTTAACTAAGAAAAAAACCTACTTTGGAAGTTTAAGATTAAAAGATAATGTCTTAAAAGCACTTGGCTTGTATTGAGTGTACAAAGAGTGTAAAGAAGTTAGTTTTCTTTGGGAATAAAGAGGTGGAGGAGGGCAGGCTGATACAAGACCATTTTTAGACAAAGAACTAGCTTTTTTCCCCTGATGTTATCAGTTGACATATTGAGCACCTACCTTAGGAAAGGGCTTCTCAGTTGCTTGTAATGAGTACCTGTGTAGAAAAGTGTAGAACAGATCCCTGTTCTAAACTTTCATGTAGTTGGGAGATCAAATAGACCTTATGCATATTTGTCAGTAAAGTGTATCATTAAGTTTATAATTTCAGAAGTAGGAATTACTGTGTGCTAGTGTTACTGAGGAAGACTTCATGGAGGAGGGTGGGCTTTGTCAGGCCTTGAAGAATGGGTGGGTCTTAGGAGGCAGAGTGTAGGATATACCACTTGTTTCAAGATAAAAAGGCAGTGTTTGGTAAGGTTTTTTCAAAATAGTTTAAGCACTTGTCTCTCCTTTCTAAGAATTTGTTTAAAAAGTATATAAAAGCAATTAGATAGAGGTAACTGAAGGATCAAATGGTGGTAGAGCATGTGTAATAAAAAGAGAATATGGGCTGTTTTTGTAGCCAAGTCAAGCAAAGAATTGATTTAAATAACTGGATGATTCCTGGAAAAACTGTCTGAATACCTGTAAATGTGACTTCTTAAAAACTATGGAGATGTGTTCCCCCACCCCTGTTTTTGAGCATCTGCATTTATCTACTGCAAGGAATCCTGATGTGTACTCTTAAAAGTTGCCAAACTAGAGAAAGGATAAAAAGAGTATAGTGAGAACCTCTGACTTTTTTATCCCTTTTGTTTTTCAAATTAGTCACATATATCTACTTGGAAGGATGTTTGTCTGTTTTGCACTGTTCCCTTCTTCTTACAGCTATTCTCTTAGTAGGAATTTTGCCTGTATTGAGCCGAGTTTGGGATTTGAGTGTATACCTCTCTCTCTTTTTTTTTTTTTTTCAGTGTTGCTGTAGAGGCATCTGGGTGGCTCAGTTGGTTAGGCATCTGACTTCAGCTCATGTCATGATATCAGGGTCCTGGGATTGAGCCCCATGTTGTCAGGCTCCACGCTCAGTGGGGAGTCTGCTTGTCCCTCTCTCCCTGCGGGGGGTGGGGGTGTGCACACGCTCTCAAATAAATAATTTTCTTTCTTTTTTTTTTTTTAAGAAATAAAGTACTGCTATAATGAGCCATCTGAGGTAGAGTTGTGGCAAAATGGACAATGTAGCAACTTATTTCCAGAGTCTTGGCAGATACCTGAGATTTGTCATAAAAACCTTATTCTAAATTTAAGCTTGGGTCTCTGTGTGTATTAATGACTCCTTTGCTCACTGGTTATCCCAAATTTCAGTAGCTTTTTCTATGGATTTAATATCTTTAACTCACTACTGAGTTAATTTTGGGGCCAAAAGGGAATGATTCAGTGGGTTTGCCTGATTCAAGGAAACCTACTCTGGTTTTGATGGATTCCTGATCTCTGTGTTAGAAAGTCTCAGAGTAACTGCCAAAATTACTTTTGGAAATGGAAATTTAGTGCATTGTTGTTTTATAAAGGCTTATAAGAAAAGTATATGTTCCTTATAGAAATATGGAATGATTTAGTGTTTTCTGTTGCCTAGTTCAGAGAAGGATGTTGAAGAACTGGCTAGCTCTCACATGCAGTGCTTCCCATTTTTATTGTCACCTTCTGACTTTGGGCTTCTCACCTTATACTTAGGCGCTTCTAGTTACTTAATATCTGATTTCCCTGTTTTTAGATTCTCATTATACTTCTTACTCATCACTTTTGGTTTATCTCTGTAGCACAGCTTTGATCCTGTCACTCCTCTGCCTCAAAATTTTCCTTGGCTCTCAGGATAATGCCCAGTATTCTTAGCCTAAACTTTTAAGGTTAGCCTTAATCTGATTTTCAGGGCTCAGAGATGCAACCTTCTCCAGGATGTCTTCATTGATAACACTAGCTAAATAATCTAACATAGCGCTTTCTTTACTGTTCTCTTATACTTGTTTGTGTTGAAGCCTTGAGAGTAAGAACCATTATCATCAGCAAATTGTATTTCTCTAGTATCTAGTATAATGCCTTGCTCTCTAATTACTACTAGCTTGAAGTAGGTGGGGTGGGGGCCCTTCCTCAGTTATTCATGACACATTGTATAGGTGTACTGTATGAAACAATGAATTACACATTTATTTACATGTAAATTATATATCCATATCTTATCAAAGATGGGCAAATACAGTTTTATTGTATCTCATTTTAAATGCCTGCAATTTAAAATTTGCCCTTCTAGAAAGCTTATGAAGAGAAAAAAGATTGTTTCCCACCTGTTGGGGGATGGTATAAACGCTTTGCTGACTGCATAAATAAATTTTGACAAAGAAATTTTTGGAAAGAGGGAAAAATAGCTGTATGCCAAGATTTGTTATAAAGATGAGAAATAAACCCCTCTTTATTTTTTTAAACAAATTGTGGTTTTGGTACTTTTTTTCAGCTTTCTAGAAATCTTGAGCACGTAACAATTCAGCTCTGAGTTTATTCAGCAAACATGCTCATTTGGCATAGTTGGAAGATGATGGATTTGACTAGGACCTGAGTGTGCATACAGATTTGATTACTTAGGAAATATATGTCCTTGCAAATTGCTTAATCTGAACCTCATTGTCCTCCTTTATATATAAACAGGGAAACTCATAGTTTACCCAACAAAATGATTTTGAGGATTAAAGAGATATATTATGTGGTTATTAACCCAGAATAGACCCTGTTTTTCCCTCTTCTATAGTAGAAGGTACACCTAAAATTATTTCATGCATTAAATTATTTCGAAGAGTGAGAAAGTTATTAATAATGTTTTCACCCCTTCTCCCAGTTAATCCACTTCTTTCAGTTCTCTGCTCAAATGTTTCCTTATTAGGGAAGCTTTGCCTGATCATTCTTTTATGAAATAGCAAGCCCCTGTTTTCATTTCCTTTAACCTGCTTTATTTTTCTTTGTGGTACTTAATACTAGCCTAGGTCATATATTTGTTTTCTATTTCCTCATCTTTAGGATGTAATAAACTCCTAAGGGTAGGATTTTTTTTTTTAATTTGTTCATTAGTGAATCTTGCAATTCTTAGAACCATGTTGTAGGTGTTCAGTGAATGTTTGTTGAAGGAATAAAGACTTATGCACTCCCACTTCTAGTCCTTTAACCTCCTTGCATAGTAATGACCTTGGTGGTTGTCAGTGGGGTGCTTATTACAAATGTAGATTCCTGGACTCCACACTTCTGATCCGCTGAATCAACTCTGGAGTTGAGGTCCAAGAGTCTGTATTCCAAACAAGCCACCCAGCTGGTTCTTAAGCTTTAGTGTACATGGGACTCACTGTTTCATGGTGTGGTTTTGGCTGATTAAATATTGTCAGTATAGGGTGCCTGGGTGGCTCAGTCGTTAAGCGTCTTCCTTCGGCTCAGGTCATGATCCCAGGGTCCTGGGATCGAGTTCCACATCAGGCTCCCTGCTCGGCAGGAAGCCTGCTTCTCCCTCTCCCACTCCCCCTGCTTGTGTTCCTGCTCTCACTATCTCTCTCTCTGTCAAATAAATAAATCTTAAAAAAAAAAATTTTTTTTTAAAAATATTGTCAGTATAACTCAGATCCATAATTAAATTACATATGGACTGACCGTGCTATAGCAAACATTTTTTTTTTCCCTGTTGATCTGTCAAGGAAGACTTAGGTATCCGTAGTTTTGATTATTTTGGTTACTTTATTTTTTTGTCCAGAACTCCAGTTTATTTTTTATTTTTTAAAAGATTTTATTTATTTATTTGACAGAGAGAGACAGAGCGAGAGAGGGAACACAAGCAGGGGGAGTGGGAGAGGGAGAAGCAGGCTTGCCGCCGAGCAGGGAGCCCGATGCGGGGCTTGATCCCAGGACCCTGGGATCATGACCTGAGCCGAAGGCAGACGCTTAACGACTGAGCCACCCAGGTGCCCCTGTCCAGAACTCCAGCTTAATCCAGGACTTTAAGGATCTAAAAATCTCAAATATTAGATGTTTATCAGTTCACCTCTCCCAACTAAACAAAATTAAATTCGTTAAGCCCATACATAACTGTACGTGTCATTTTTTACTTATAAGAATAGATGAACTGATATCAGGGATTTAAGTGATAAACATCTTTTCAAAATATGAACTGATTTGTATCTCCTTTCCTATGGCTATATCACTGGGAAACAGTGATTTTTGTAAGAATTACCCTGTAACATTGAAAGTTTGGTATAGAGGAAACAGCATGGACTTAATATAAAAACCCAGATAGAAATCTTGATGCATATACTCCATTTTCTTTATTAAAAAATTTTATTTATTTTTTAAAGATTTTATTTATTTATTTAATTGACAGAGAGAGAGAGAGACAGCATGAGAGGGAACACAAGCAGGGGGAGTGGGAGAGGGAGAAGCAGGCTTCCCGCCGAGCAGGGAGCCCGATGTGGGGCTCGATCCCAGGACCCCGGGATCATGACCCGAGCCGAAGGCAGACGCTTAACGACTGAGCCACCCAGGCGCCCCGCCCCTCTTTTTTTTAAAAAAAATTTTGTCCGTATTTCTTCACTCTGAAATGGGGATAATTGCTAAGTTTCAGGGTTGTTGAGAGGGTTCCTGTCACAGTGTCTATCCTAAAGTCAGAGTCATTCAATAAATAGAAGTTACTTTTTCTGTGGAAGTAAATTCTGAAGTAATTTAAAAGTCTTCATTAAAAATGATTGTAACATACTTCAAACTTATAAAAATGATAGAAAAATATTATAGATGTCAAGTGCCCATTGCCTAGATCTAATGCATAGTATTTGCCCTAATTGTTTTGAATCATTTTTAAAGAGAAACAAAATGTCACTGTACAAGTTGAAGGGTTCTCCCAAAATCTTTTTCTTCTTTTCTTCCCTCCCTACACATACCACCCACACACGCGCACACACACACACACACACACACACTTATCTTGAAGTTGGCATTCATGTTTCCTGGTTTTTTGATAGTCTAATAAAATATATGTATGCTTTTTTTTTAAGTAGGCTCCACACCCAGTGTAGAGCCACAACGTGGGGCTTGAACTCACAGCCCTGAGATCAAGACCTGAGCTGAGATCAAGAGTTGGATGCTTAACCAACTGAGCCACCCAGGCGCCCCCTTATATGTATTTTTAAAATAAATGACATACAGTATTGTGCTGTATTTAAAAAAGTTTTAGTAAGTGGCCCAGAGCATGTACTTGTGATTTGATTTGTTTTTTTCATTCGACATTGAAGTTTATCCATGTATACACACTTATATCTTACTCATTAATTTTGGCTTTCTATTTCTTTTTATTTATTTATTTTTTAAGATTTTTAATTTATTTAACAGAGAGAGACACAGCGAGAGAGGGAACACAAGCAGGGGGAGTGGGAGAGGGAGAAGCAGGCTTCCCGCTGAGCAGGGAGCCTGATGTGGGGCTCAATCCCAGGGCCCCGGGATCATGACTTGAGCCGAAGGCAGGCGCTTAATGACTGAGCCACTCAGGCGCCCCTTGGCTTTCTATTTCATGGTTTATTTATCCATGAATATTTAGATTGTTTCGTTTTGTTTTTTTTTTTTGGCAGTTTCAAATAGTACTTCAGTGGACAAGGAACCTTTTTTTTTTCCCTGTGCGTAAGTGTAAGAATTCTTGTAGCATATAAATAACTTCCCTAAAAATTTTTTCAGTATTGCGTACTCTGATTCTTCAAAAACTGGGACTGCAGAACAAAAGTATATCTTCCCCACCCCCCCCCCCCAAAAAAAGTACTTAAGAGCAGATGCAAGACCCCTGGGGTAACTTGGGTGAGATTTTCCACAAGACTTAACTTTGGAAGAAAATCGAGAAAAACCTTTGTTGCTGATTCACTAAGTAGAATTTTTCTGAATTTCTTTGTTGTTGCTTAGAGTCCCCTGAGCCATTATTCTAGCATCTCTTAACTAGCTAACAAAATTGACTTCATAAACTGCATCCTCATTTAAACTAATTTAAATTAAGTTTAGTTGAAAATTTTTTCCCTCAGAGTACACTTATATTTAAGTGTATGCTTTAAGAACTGCTTAATATTTGGTGATAAGCTTTGGGAAAAATACCTTGTGCTTATACATTTGTAATCTATTTTACATTTTTTTAATCTATTCAGGTAAATTCATAACATTTTTATGCCTCAGTGTTCTTTAAATGGGAACAGCAAAAATTCTGTGACATCAGTGCTGGTTACTATGGAAACAGTAGTTTTCAAGTGGAAAATAATATGTGAATGTTCTAAGAAAACAACTTTTGTGTATCTCTTGATTTGACAGTAATGAAGGAAGGAGATGAATTAATTAGATACTCTTTAAAAGCATTTTTTAGCAAAATGATTAGCAAAGGGGGCAAAGCTAATGTACGAAAGTACCTGATATCTGACATTGCTAATAGGTCTTCTGGAATCTTTGAAGTTTTTATTTCTGCAGTTTGCATTGTAGTTTCCGTTTTATGTGAGAGAATTTTAACCTTATGAGTTTTTAATAACACTGTTTTATAGGAGCAAATAGTTAAAAATTTTCTTGAAGTCCCTGATTCTGCTTCTCTTTTTCAAAAAAACCATATTATGGAAGTCCAAGTTTGTGTCTGTCAGTATTCTTCTGGGCTGCATCTGTCTGGGGGGAGGGGGGAGGGAAGCCTAGCATTGTTAGAAAGCTCCCTCAGGTGGCCGATGATGACTGCAGACCAATAGACCAATAATTTTCAACTCCATCTATATATCATGTCAACATATTAAAACATTTTCTACACTTATATTTTTAAAGTAGGGATGTCTATGTCACTGCCTTTTTTCGCTTTTTCCAGAATCCTCAGTGGCTAGGCTGGAGTGGTTAGTTATATCAGAGTATTAGCAGTCTCTCAGGAAGAATACAGGATTATAGTTTAGCTTGAAAACTTTTTTCCTTCTGTAAAAACTTTACATCAGAAGAAACTACAAAATAAAATTAGTTTACGTACTAAACACCTGTAAAATATGGTGATCCTTGGTTCTCCATTAGGTTCTGAGATTAACAGTGTTGGAATCATTTTGGAGTTAGAAATGTGCAGTTTCAGGCTTCCCTCCAGATTTATTGAATCAGAATATGCATTTTTACAAGATCCCCAGATGATTCATATGTATGTTAAAAGTTTGAGAAGCACTGCTATAGAGGAAAAACACGAAATTAATAAGAACACCTAGCCCAGTTCTCCCTGCAAACAGAAGTCTAGTCCTTTGTTTTCCTTTTCTGTACAATTAGTGAATTTGTCTGCCTAATCTCTAAAGCCCCAGTGAGTGATATATGAGATATAATTTTAAGTATTGAGACTAATTTTTAAGCGTATATACTAGAACTTGAATGTCCTCATGTGTCTTGACATATGTATTATAGGAAGCATGTGCATAATCTGTTGATGCTTAAACAGATAGGGAATTTATAGGAATAATAATTTAAAAAAGCCCTTGCTCCTCAATATAAAAAGCTATTTTGAGTTGAAAATAAGTATTAGTAACTTCCTAATACTTTTTATTTTCTAAGCAAAATATTTTGGCATGATGAGATAGTGGATTCACAAGAATTCATTACAAAGGAGTACATTTGTCACCATTGGAGACACTCAAAATTGTATTTTCCAGTTCCTGAATTCAGGTCAAGGGAAAACATTTTAAATTGAATTTGAGCAGTGTCAGAATTGATGGACAGCTCTAGTTTTTCATCACATTGGAGTATAACCTTCATGGGCAATACTCCTTGAAGTAGACGATACTAATTAGAATATTTTTGTTCTGCAAAATGACTAATAAATTGGTTGTATTGCTTTATTCTCTCATTTATTAAATGGAAATGCTAAGGGGGGGGGTGGCACCTGGGTGGCTCAGTCAGTTAAGCATCTGCCTTGGGCTCAGGTCATGTTCTCAGGGTTGCCTCTCCCTCTCCCCTGCCCCTCCCCCGACTCGGGCTCTCTCATGAATGAATAAAATCTTAAAAAAAAAAAAGTGCTAAGGGGAATAGGCTGCGTTGATTTTTTTCAAAATCTGCCTTACTGAAATAACTTACATAAAATTCACTGATTTTTGAGTACAATTTGGTAAGTTTTGATGAATTTGATGAGTTTTATAGCCACCACCACCACCACAACCATAATACAGAATATTTCCATCATCTCAAAAAGCTCCTTATATCCCTTTATAATTGTCTTGGCTTGGGCTGCTATAACAAATTACCATAAACTGGATGGCTTAAACAGACGTATATTTTTCAGTTATGGAGACTGGGAAGGTGACAGCAGATTTGGTTTCAGTCCTCTTTCTAGTTTGCAGATGGCTGTCTTGCTGTGTCCTCACGGGGCGGAGAAAGAGATCATCTCTCTGAAGTCCCTGACTAATTCATGAGGGCTCTATCCCCATGACCTTATATTATCACCCCGCAGGCCCCACCTCCAAATACCATCACATCGGGGATTAGGGCTTCAATATACGAATTTGGGGACACATACACATTTGAGTTTGTAGCAGTAGTCAATTCTCTTCCCCTGCCTTCAGCTCCTGGGAGCCAATGATCTGCTTTCTGTTACTGTAGTTTTACTTCTTCTAAAATTTCATATACGTGGACTCGGACACTATAGCATTTTGTGTGTGGCTCCTCTCACTTAGTATATAGCTTTTTAGATTTATCTGTGTTAGTGTGTATTTCAGTAATTCATTTCATGTCCAAGTAATAGTTCATTGTATGGATTTAACACAATTTATGCATTTTCCAGTAAATGGACATTTGGGTTTTTTCCAATTTATGTCCATTATGAATAAAGCTGCTATGAATATTCATTTTCAAGTCTTTTGTTATCATATTTTTTTTTAAGATTTATTTATTTGACAGAGAGAGCGCGAGAGCAGGAACACAAGCAGGGGGAAGTGGGAGAGGGAGAAGAAGGCTTCACGCTGAGCAGGGAGCCCGATGTGGGACTGGATCCCAGGACCCTGGGATCATGACCTGAACTGAAGGCAGACGCCCAACGACGGAGCCACCCAGGTGCCCTTGTTGTCATATGTTTTAATTTCTCTTTTAAGTACCTGGGTGTGTGATTGCAGGTTGTATGGTAAATATATGTTTAACTGGGGCTCCTGTCAGGCTCAGTCGGTAGATCATGTGACTCTAGATCTTAGGGTAGTGAGTTCAAGCCCCACGTTGGGCGGAGATTATTTAAAATATGTTTAACTTTCTATAAGGTAAATTATAATTTATCTATACCAAAAAGTTTTTCAAAGTGGTTGTATCATTTTGTACTCTTAACAAATACATGTGCAAGCCAGTTGCTCCCCACCACCTATTTTGTCAGTCTTTTAGCTATTAGAGTGTGTAGTGGTATCTGATTGTGGTGTTAATTTTTATTTCTCTAACATCTAATGGTGTTGAGTATATTTTCATGTGCTTAATGACCATTCATATATCTTCTTTGAAGTGTTTATTAAAATCTTTTGCCCATTTTAAGATGGAATTGTTCTAGGGGGCACCTGGATGGCTCAGCCAGTTAAGCGTCTGACTTTGGCTCAGGTCATGATCCTAGGGTCCTGGAATCCAGGCCCCGTGTCAGGGGGCTTTCTCAGTGGGGAGTTTGCTTGTCCCCCCCCCCCCCCCCCCCCCCGCGCGCTCTCTCAAATAGTCTTTTAAAAAGATGGAATTGTTCTTACCGAACAGTTGTAAGAATTTTTTATGTATTCCGAATACTGGATTTTGATTAAGGATTTTTATGTCTGTTCGTGAGGGCTATTGGTAGTTTTTTCTTACAATGTTTTCGTCGAGTTTTGGTATTAGGATAATACTGGCTTCATAAAATGAGTTGGGAAATGTTCCTTTTCTTTTTTTCTGTAAGAGTATTTGTAGAATTGGTATAATTTCTTCCTTAAATGTTTTTTTGTTTGTTTGTTTTTTTGTTTTTTCTTTTTTTCCCTTCCTTAAGTGTTTGGTAGAATTCACCAGTGTAGCCATCTAGTCCTAAAATTGTCTTTTGTTTTAATGGATTTGATTTTAAACCTCATTTTTTTCAGTTTTGCCTAGTAAAGAGTACCTACTTTTTAGTTAGCCAACGGATAATGAGTTTCTTAGGGTTTTTGCTTTCAGATTTTCGGAGGCAAGGATTGATGTGTTCAGATGAACTGTTTTTATGGGGAGGTAGGTTGAGGGGAATGGTAGGATAGACATGGAATTTTACAATTGCTTGACGTTGTGTATTTTGAAAACTTTTTTTTTTTAATCCTCCATGCCACTCCTTTGTCTCTCCCAATCACTAAAGGACTGTGAAAGTAGAAGAAAGGTTGAGAAAGCTGTGTTATAGAATCTTTGAGACTTCTTTTACTTCTAATAGCACTGACCTGTATCTCTGTCTTTTGTATTTGGATCTGTTTCATCTCCTAATAAAACCTTTATTAGCCTCACTACTGTTTTTATTTATTTATTTATTTATTTATTTATTTATTTATTTGACAGAGACACAGCGAGAGAGGGAACACAAGCAGGGGGAGCGTGAGAGGGAGAAGCAGGCTTCCCACAGAGCAGGGAGTCCGATGTGGGGCTCGATCCCAGGACCCTGGGATCATGACCTGAGCCGAAGGCAGACGCTTAACGACTGAGCCACCCAGGCGCCCCTGTTTTTTTTTTTTTTTAAGATTTTATTTATTTATTTGACAGAGAGAGACACAGCGAGAGAGGGAACACAAACAGGGGGAGTGGGAGAGGGAGAAGCAGGCTTTCCACTGAGCAGAGAGCCCGACGTGGGGCTCGATCCCAGGACTCTGGGATCATGACCTGAGCCGAAGGCAGATGCTTAACGACTGAGCCACCCAGGCGCCCCACTACTATTTTTTTTTTTAAAGATTTATTTACTTGAGAGAGAGAGAGTGCTCACAAATGGGGGGAGGGGCAGAGGGAGAGAGGGAGAGAGAGAATCTCAAGCAGACTCCTCGCTGAACTTGGAGCCCTATACAGGCCTCAGTCTCATGACCCTGAGATCATGACCTGAGCCAAAGTCAAGAGTTGGACGCTTAACCAACTGAGCCACCCAGGCACCCCTAGCCTTACTACTTTTTAAAAGAAACTTTCAGGGCGCCTGGGTGGCTCAGTTGGTTAAGCGACTGCCTTCGGCTCAGGTCATGATCCTGGAATCCCAGGATTGAGTCCCTCATCGGGCTCCCTGCTCAGCAGGGAGTCTGCTTCTCCCTCTGACCCTCCCCCCTCTCATGCTCTCTCTCTCTCTCTCATTCTTTCTCAAATAAATAAAATCTTAAAAAAAAAAAAGAAACTTTCTATTATGGAAATTTTCAAATATGTAGGGAAGTGAAGGACATAACGGAACCTGTGTATATACATCTCCCAGATTCAATGATTATCAACATAATGGCCATTTTATTTTATCTATTCTTCCATAGCCAGCCTCCCCATCAGATTATTATGCCTTTGTGGTGTCTGAGATGTTCATAAGATCTTTCCACTACAGCTGGGCCAGAATGCCAAAGTATCCCGATACTGTTAACATTTCTGGTGTCTGTTCCTCTTTCAACCCTGTAGTAGCAGCTTTCTGGTAAGCTTTGCATAGTGTGGTATTCCTCTGCACCTGTGAAGCTTCTGGGCTGCACCTCTGCACAGCTTCTTTTTCTCTCTGTCCTGTGTAGCAGGTTCCAACTGCTTTAGCAGCCCTAAACTCAGATCTTGTGCTTTGGTTCCCCATGCTGTGTTTAGGAAATTGTTTCTAGGCGGTGGGGAGATAAGTGAGAGGTGGCGGGTGGTGGTCATGGGGCTCACCTTTTGAGTTTCCTTCTATCAAGGATTATTCTCCTATGACTGTTGTCCATCCTTGAAAAGCGATGCCTCATATATTTTGCCTAGTTTTACAGTTTGTGGCAAAGGGCCAGCAGTTACTCTAATGACTGGAAGAGGAAGTCCCAAGTGTTATTTTGTTTTTGTTTTTTTCTGTAAGTGTACCTATGTTTTTAAAAACAAAGCAAAACAGAATCGGGGATGAGTTGTAATAGTTTGTGATCTGCCTTTTTCCCACTTATTTTATACTGATGTCTTAAATATCCCTAATATCTTAAATGTGTGGATGTGTTTTTAAGCCGTGTAATATGTCCATGTGGTTAAAAGAACTATTGAGTCCCTTTCCAGCGGAGTTCCACACTCAACATTAGTTTTCACTGCCATAAAAAACACTGCTCAACAAACTTGTTCGTCTTTGTTAGCATCTTTATTTTCTTATAAAATTCCTACAAATAGGTTTGCTATGGTATAACCTCTTAAGGGCTTTTAAAAATATGTGCTAGAATAAACTTCTGAATACTTAGATACTGTTTTCATTTGGTTATACAGTATAAATGTTGAGGGCCAAGTACCAGACACAGAAATACTGCTTTTGTCAAACTGCTAATTTTTGTAAATACACTGAGTAGACTGAATCCAGGCTACTTTCCATACAGATTGTTTTACATTTTTAGTTGGAATGTGAATAATAACTTAAAATATACTTTCATTGCTTTTGAAAAGTGAATTACTCTTTACTTGGTTCTCTTTCTACAAGTTTGGGGTTGAAATAATCTAACATTAGTAACATTTTATTGTAATGCAGATTTGTAGCATCTTTTTATTGCCTTAGCTTATAATTATGCTGGAAGCTGGCAGACAGATCTAGGTCAGTCCTGAAGTGTAAATTTTGCCATTGGAATATATGCTGAATGTATGAATTTGGCAGATTTAAGATAAAGTATGTTTAAAGAGCAATAAAAAAGACAAGTGTCTTTTTTTGTAGATTTCCTGTTTTAGAGGAATTTTAGGTTCACCACAAAATTGAGTGGAAAATACAGAGTACACATGTACCGCAGTCCCCACACATCAACAGCCTCCCTGCTCCAGACCAAAGTGGTACAGTTGTTACAATCTTCATTGACAGCTCATTATTACTCAAAGCCCACAGATTACATTAGGCTTCACTTACGGGGTTGCATATTCTGTGCGTTTTGACAAATGTATAATACCATATGTCTGCCTTAAGAGAGAATGGTTTAACTGCCCTAAAAATCCTCGTGCTCCACCTGGTCATGTGTCCTTCCCCCTCAACCAGTGGCAACTACTCATCTTTTTTTACTAAGACAAATGTCTTTTTGTAGGCCTTGTGACAAATAGGTTAAGTATACTTAGCGTTAAGGCATGGGGAAATATTTGAGGAACAGTTGATCTTATCTAGGTAGGTATCTTTCAGCTTTGACCTTGAAAGATCCATTTGGGAGTTGGAGTGGGGGAAGAACTGACTTGGAACAGTGAATCAGGAAAATTTATTGGAGGTCTGAAGTCACCTTCAGTCATTTTTTGACACTGAGAAATGGAAATAGAATTAAAATCACTATTCTCTGCAAGCATTTAACTTCAGTTTAAAATCTCAGAGTAATGCTAAATTTAAAAAGATTTCCAATCTAGGTAATCACTGTTAATGTTTACAAGTAGTCTAATGAAATGTACATTATAATTATTCAGTTGCTTATATCAGTATTTGATGAATGAAGTACTTTATCTGTAGTTACTACAAATTTGGTAGAGCAATCATGATGGGGGAGTAAACTTAGTGAACCATGTCATTGTGCTCCATTATACCTTTGAAACATGTTTGCTGCACTTCACTTTAGAAGTCTGTAGACTAGAAATGGTGACAATATGTAGACATCTGCTGTCTATATATCTGAGGTACCTATCTTTATCCATGCTAATCAAAGAAAACTGGCTAAGTGATAACTGTAGTCAACTAATCTAGGTGAAATTTCAATCTAATAAAAATTTCCTGCCAAGTGGTTTGTCTGTTTTATTTATTTATTTATTTATTTATTTATTTATTATTATTATTATTTTTAAGATTTTATTTATTCATTTGACAGAGACACAGCGAGAGAGGGAACGCAAGCAGGGGGAGAGGGAGAAGCAGGCTTCCCGTGGAGCAGAGAGTCCGATGTGGGGCTCGATCCCAGGACCCTGGGATCATGACCTGAGCTGAAGGCAGATGCTTAATGACCAAGCCACCCAAGTGCCCCTATTATTATTATTTTTTAAAGATTTTATTGATTTGAGAGAGAGAGAGAGAGAGGGAGGGAGCACAAGCAGTGGGAGTGGCAGGCAGAGGGAGAAGCAGACTGCCGGCTGAGCAGGAAGCCCGCCTGGGATCATGACCTGAGCCAAAGGCAGACACTTAACCAACTGAGCCACCCAGGCGCCCCCTGTCTGTTTTGTTTTTCAGAAACTAATGCTTTCTTTACAGTAGGAACAAGACTATTTGTTGATTTTAACAAAATCAGCAATCCAGATT
Organism: Phoca vitulina; assembly: GCF_004348235.1. NCBI lineage: Eukaryota > Metazoa > Chordata > Mammalia > Carnivora > Phocidae > Phoca > Phoca vitulina. The sequence continues at coordinate 5,263,794 of NW_022589715.1, read as the reverse complement.
TGGTCATTGTGATATTTTAGCATACTTTATTCATTTTGGATTCTTTTTAATTAGTGTATTACTTGATAGAACCTCATACTTAAAAAAAAAAAAAAATATATATATATATATACTACTCTTGAGTTGCTGGAAGTATTTTCCCAAACGAATTATGTGATTGTCAAATTTGCTCATAAAATACGTAGGGGCAGGTATAAAACTCCTGAGTAAAATGTGTAAATTTCATCCAATCAAGAAATATTTATTAAGCACCTGCTAGGTGCCAAGCACTGTTCTGGGTGCTGGGAGACAAGAGTAGTCAACAGGGTGATTGGGGTCCTTATTTTATTTTATTTTAAAGATTTTATTTATTTGTCAGAGAGAGACAGGGAGTGCACAAGCAGGGGGAGTGGCAGGCAGAGGGAGAAGCAGGCTCCCCGCAGAGCGGGGAGCCCGATGTGGGACTCGATCCCAGGACCCTGAGATCATGACCTGGGTGGAAGGCAGTGGGATCCTTATTTTTGTGGTACATATATTCTGTGGAGGGAGAGATAAAGGTAGACATGTAAACAAATAAAGCATTATTTTAGATACTGAAAAGGACTGTGGGGGAAAAAAACCTGTTTTGTTCAAGTGATGTGGAGGGGTCTGTAATTTAGACTGAGTGGTCAAGGAAGGCCACACTTAAGAGAGAATATTTCAGCTGAGATCTAGATGATGGAGAATTAAGCCACCTGAATTTCTATGGACAGAGCATTCCAGCAGGGGAAAACAGGATTCTAAGGTGGGAAACAAGATTCTAAGGTGGCCTGCTCAAGGAAACAGCTAGAGGACTAGACTGTAGGAGCCAGAACACACAGGACTGTGGAGGTCATGGTAAAGAACTTAGAGTTTGTTTTGTTTTTTCTCTCTATTTTCTGGTTACAGTGGAAAGCTAATTGAGGGTTTTATTTTATTTTATTTTTTTTAAAGATTTTATTTATTTATTTGACAGAGAGAGAGAGAGTGAGAGCAGGAACACAAGCAGGGGGAGTGGGAGAGGGAGAAGCAGGCTTCCCGCGGAGCAGGGAGCCGGATGTGGGGCTTGATCCCAGGACCCTGGGATCATGACCTGAGCCGGAGGCAGACGCTTAACGACTGAGCCACCCAGGCGCCCCTAATTGAGGGTTTTAAACAGAGGATTGATAGTCTAGAGGGGGAGACATATAATAAATAAGTACTTACATAAATATTCAAATAATGGGTGGATTCAGATTGGGGGAGTGTAGGAGGACTAAACTTGGTTAGGAGCCTCAGCAAAGATATTCCTGAGGAAATGATGTTTAAACTGAGACCTAAGGAATAAGCATGAATTGATTAGGGCAATGACGTGGAAAAGAATATTCCAGACAAAGGAATATCATGAATGAAATACGAGTCTAGAAAGAGCTTTAATAACATAAGGATCTGAAAAAAGGCTAGCTTGTCTGTTTGTAGTTTACCGAGGTGAGAGTAGCACCAAATGAGGCAGGAGAGATTTGGCAATGAGTACAGGATTTTATAAGACATGTGTAGGATTTTAGTTGTTAATCCTCCATAACAGTGATTTTAAGGAGAGTAATTTAATCACACTCATATTTACCTATATTATTTAGTTGCTACTTTGTGGAATTTAGATTGGATTAGAGGAGGGGGCAAAAAGGGAGACCAGTTAGGTACCACTCTGTATTTGTGTACCATTGAAACTGGAAGTGATAATACCCTCTTTAATTAAATATTGATTGCTTTTACTTTCAGAGATTCTCCTTTGAAATTGCTTGCTCTTTATATTGTCATTGTTTGCAGCACATTTTGAAATAGTGTTGCTGTTTTTGCTGTGTATAGTTAAAGGTGCCTTGTGATGTGGAGGTAAAGGCTCTTAGCTTTTGCAGATCAAATAAGCTAGATATTTCTTTATGTAAGGAGGAAAAAAGTCCATTAATGTAGATAGATAATCTTTAAGAATAGTGGTTAGTTGGATAAGGTATTCTTGCAGTGTTGGCTAATAATGGGCCACTTCTCAGTAGACTGTCTCCTGGGAGAGAAGGGACACGATGGATATGGTATGTCTCCATAGATTGGGAAGGGGCGTTTAGTAGACAGGTTCAAGGGGAGAGTCTTTTAAAAATGTTGATGTGGGAAAGGATAATAAATAAGGTCCCCAGGAGTAAGTTGTTACTACATGGAATCAGGCAGTTGATAGGGAAGAAAGCCAGACGAGGGATATAGACTCTGAAACTAGCTATTAGGTGTTTTTGTTTGTTTTTAAAAGAACAGAAGCCTACACTTTAGAAACTTGTCTCTGCTGTTTCATGTTTTATAGTTATTCATTACTATTGAGTAAAGTTCTTGGGCAAAGGTTACCTTCATTTAGTGTGTTGGGTAAACAAAGGAAGAGTTTATATAGCTGTTTTGGGGGAGTTACGTGATTTTTGAAGTGGTGGCTGTGGTCTTTGAAAAAGAGCCCGGAGGCCAGTGTAACTATAGGATATAACTCTGCACCTCACTGACTCTTCTTGTGTTTTCCACTAAAATATTAATCCTGTGCTTTGCTTTAATAAGGGAAGTGTACTATTAGGTTACTTTTACTAAATTAGGGGCTCGTTAGCTTTACCATAAGTGCCAGTTTTAGAAACTTCTTAGGACCTTAGCTTAGCCATTTAAGTTTCACAGTGAACAATGTTTACAATTCCTGTTTTAACCTTTGTAACTTAGAGTAATTTCCAGGTGATGCCCACAGGGAAAAATTGGATTCTGAGTTATTGGGCAAAATTGACCCCCCCAACCCCCTTTTGCACAGATCCAGTTTCTGTGTGCATATAGTAGCAGAAGTTGTTTATGGAATAAGGCGGTGCTCAAGAAACAGCTACTGTTCACATTTAGCTGTTAAGACTTAATAGTAGAGGCTGTACTCGTATTGCTGCTTATCTGTATATATAGTGGGAAATCTTAGCAATATTCTTGGTCCAATTACAGTGGGAGTGAGAAATCCAATATGTGCTTGAACATCACTTTTTGTAACTATTTTCAGATGATCTGGAATAAGGGGGAAGTTACTTGAAGTTTTGTTTTATTTGTGATCCTTTAGGAGAAGTTTGTAATGCAGGAATTCAAGTAACCTCTTTCTCTTGTTTTAATTCTAGGTGAGAATTATGAAGATGATGACCTAGTAAACTCTGATGAGGTTATGAAGAAACCATGTCCAGTACAGATTGTTCTTGCTCATGAAGATGACCATAACTTTGAGCTCGATGAAGAAGCTTTGGAGCAGATATTGCTACAGGAGCCCATACGAGATCTTAACATAGTAGTGGTATCCGTGGCAGGAGCTTTTCGTAAAGGGAAATCATTTCTACTGGACTTCATGCTTAGATATATGTATAACAAGGTGAATAGTGTCTTTTAAATTGAACCCAGTTAAAAACAACCAACTAACCAACCTTGTTTAAAAATAATAGACAAAAAACAGTGAGAGCTGTGTCTTTAATTTTACAAAAATCCAGTTCTTGCTAAGACTTCTCAGTTAAGACATTAATCTAAGTTTGTTTGAGTTCTTGATTCTTCCTCCTCTCCATAATTGCTTTTTGCATATAGTACCTAATGATGCATATGACTGAGCATCTATGTTAGAGGCATTGTAGCTCTAACCCGCGATGTCTTAAGTATACTCTAAAGTCTCTGATGTACTGTTCATTTCTCCCGTTATTTCTTCACACCTCCCCCTTCTTGATTGCCTTTCCAACAATGCATGAAGTAGGCTGATAGAGACTTTTGTAAAAGTGCACCTATGGTCTTCACATAAGTCAGCTTCAGTCTCTATTGCATTTTGAAATAAAGTCCAGTTCCTTAGAGTGGCTTCCAAGGCCTTCAGTTGATGTCTGAGCTTCATATCTTGCTTCTCTGTGTCAGGTGTACTATAGTTTTTGCAGTTCCTCAAGTGTTTCATGTTATTTCTCATATGTTGCTGTATCCTTGGCTAATCTTTGCATAGCAGGCCTTCCCTGATTTTTTTTTTCTTTTTTTTTAAAGTAGGCTCTATGCCCAGTATTGGGGCTTGAACTCACAACCCTGAGATCAAGAGTCACATGCTCTATGACTGAGCCAGCCAGGTGCCCTGAGGCCTTCTCTGATTTTTAAGACTATGTTATATCCAACTCTCATGGTACAAATAATTTGTTTCATTGATACTGCTTTAGTTATTTTTCCTGGCCAGTTTAATCTCTGCCAGGAGTGGGTCTTATCTTAATTACCATATCTCCCTCACTGAACACATTAATTGGCCCATAGTAAGCACTTACTTTCTGTTTTGACCAATGAATCTCCCTTTCTCCACAGTCTCACTTTTTTTTTAAATTTTTTTATTGTTATGTTAATCCCCATACATTACATCATTAGTTTTAGATATAGTGTTCCATGATTCATTGTTTGTGCATAACACCCAGTGCTCCATGCAGAACGTGCCCTCCTCAATACCCATCACCAGGCTAACCCATCCTCCCAACCCCCTCCCCTCTAGAACCCTCAGTTTGTTTTTCAGAGTCCATTGTCTCTCATGGTTCTTCTCCCCCTCCGATTTCCCCCGCTTCATTCTTCCCCTCCTGCTACATTCTTCTTCTTCTTTTTTTCTTTCTTAACATATATTGCATTATTTGTTTCAGAGGTACAGATCTGAGATTCAACAGTCTTGCACAATTCACAGCGCTTACCAGAACACATACCCTCCCCAGTGTCCAACACCCAGTCACCCCATCCCTCCCACCAGAGTCTCACTTTTTAATGGTGCCAAACAATTGTTATTTCCCTCTTCCTCCCTGATTTTGGCTTTCTCCCTTGAAAAGAAGCAAAAAATAATTTCACTTGAATCAGAATGTTTTTCTAACAGTTGTAAGTTGCGTTGAGGGAGTGAGAATTTGATAGGGACGAAGAAGGAGGAATTGGAAATTTGGAGTGGAGCACTTAGGAGGAAGAACTTTCTTTACAGGGGGCGTTTGACATTCAGAAACTACATGAAGATGCTAGAAATAACACTTTGACAGAATTATGTAATTGCCTAAACACATGTCAGGGTGCTCACCTTTACGAGTTCTGTATCAGTCTGTAGCTGGGTGTGCATCTGCCTTAAGGTAAGTAACAAGGTAAACATTCCTAGTTGATTTTCCGGGAAGCTTTTCAGTAAATTCTTTTCATAGGGATCTCCTTAGGCATGGTCATGTATGCCTCAGTATCAAGAATGTAGTTCATATTAAACAACACTATTTTGCATGTTTAGCAAATTGAGAAAGATACAGTATTTCATCCATTTAGACTTGATTATTTCTCGCTTTTACATCTGAAATAGAGAAATGAATAAATAGTGACATATTCTTTTTAAAAAAAGAATGTACATTTAAATATGATAATTGAGGTTCTAACTCTAAGTTAAAGTTAGCTTATGTATATTGTATATATGTGTCTGAGCTGTTCAGTGCATGTGGGTCACAGACAGAATGTTCAAAGGGAAAGGAAGTGTAGATCACTTGCCTAGCAATAACAGATAAATTTCACCTCAGGTGCCATTTCTGAATCCATCTCTGATCAGTTAGTAGTGGTTGTTCAGAGGGGGAGTAGCAGCCCACGCATGTGTCATGTGTTTGCAGTCTCTGAAGTAATACAATTTCCTTTTTCCTGGGGAGACGCTGAAGCCACCGGAAGGTTATGAGGGCCTGAGTGAGGTTATATACCTAGTTAATGGCCTCTAAGCTGAAATATCATTACTAATACAGAATTTCTGGTATAAGTAATCTTACTCTGTTAATTAAAAAATGACATTAAACGTCTGATTTTTGGGATAGCATGCCTCTACTTATTACTGATTTAGTGGTGGGTCATGCTTTTCCTAGGACAATGAAAGTAAACAAGGAGAAGTCACAATGGGGTAGTTTTGAATTTATTTCATTAACCATATCTGTCTGCAAGTGTGGAATGCTAGCTGAAGAAGGTAGGAGATGAGTAGTGGCTTACACTGACTTTGTATGTCCTCTTTATTGACCTGAGTCAATTTATGTAAGGGTGCAGTTCACTAAAGGAGCTAAATATAAATATTTTACTTCATGATTTAGAAATAGATGACTGTTTTCATTTTGAGTAGTTAGTAAAGTAATAATACAAGGTTAAATGTGAGCTCGTTTCTGTTGGACAAAAATGAAAACTTCAGTATTTAAAACTAAGAATATTTTGAGGTATTTACCAAACATTTCCAAATTATAGGGGAAATTCTGATTTTTAGGTCTCATATTCTTGTGAAGTAAATAGCTTCTTACACAGGTGTTGTTTTGTTTTTTTTGAGCGGCCACTTGTATTTTGAAAATAGGTTTTCAAAGTATAGGAGGAAAGAAGTTAGTTTTCTTTTGTAAACTTAAGAGGTGAACTAAACATTTTTCTAGAATAAAATTCCCTCGTGTGTTGGAATTGATCATTTACTATAGTTTATATGAGAAGGGTCACTAAAATTGCTAATTCTTGAATTCATAATGTAGGAAATATTTTGAACTTACAAGCGTATCACTTATGACATTCACTATGAATGCCATATATGAGGAATACCACAGAAATTCAAGTATTGTTGGTGAACTTAATAATTTGTAAGTAGAATATTTATTACTTGTAAAAGTCATTCTCAAAAAGCTATAAATAAAATAATCATAAACATTTATGTGAGAACTGTTAGGTCTGTTATGGCAGTATTTAAAAAAAAATCATTATTTCATTTGTAAAAGTAGGGAGTTATACAAGAGGAGATGAAAATCTGTAATGAGAGACAGAGTAGGTGGTAATGGTGGGAGAGAGGATGACTTTTCCCTGCAGAATATATGTGTATACTCTTAAGTATTTTATACTTTTCCCTTTCTAATGCTGATTTGGTTGTTGAGGGTATAGTTCAGATAAATATATTTTTTCTTTTTTTGACTTTTTTTTTCCTGAGATATAATTTATATACAGGAAAGTACCCAAATCTTAAGTGTATAGCTTGCTGAAATTTTACATGTACACACACACACCCATATTACCACTACCCAGATGAAGATATAGAACCTCACCCCCCACCATGTTATATCCCTTCCAGTTAATATATACCCCCCAGTTAATATCTACCCCAAAAGGTAACTGCTATACTGAACTCTTGTACCACAGACTGGTTTTCCAATTTCTGAACTTCACATGAATGAAAACATGCCATGAGAGTTTGTGTTTGGTTTATTTCTTTAAAGTATCTATGAAATGTGCCCATGTTTTTGCATGTAGTGATCATTATTTTTGTTACTTTGGTATCTGCTACATGATTATACCGTATTTTATTTATTCATTAACTGTCAGGGGATATTTGCTTTGATCTTAAAAGTTTTAGTAAGCTGATTTTTGTGAATCCCATGCTTCCAAAGTAGATTATTCCTATGATAGTAGGAATTATTACAAAAATGCTGATCAAAAATTATCATGTAAAAGTAATTTCAGTTTCAGGAATCAGTTTAGGAAGGTCAAAACTTAATTTAGAATTAAATTATGTAAAACTTAATACTTGGGACATATTGAACACTAAGCAATGGTGAGAGCTGTTACTTAACTCTTCTAGATAGAATCTTAATTCTGTATGGAGTTGGTTGCAGTTTTATATCATTCCCTATTTTTTAAAAAACTTTATTATGAAGAATTTTTAACACATGTAAAAGTGGATAATAGTATAATGCATCCTCATGTATTTACAGTTATCAACTCAATCTCATTTCATCTATACCCCAACTCATTCCATACCTTATGTGTTGTTTTGAAGTATATCCAGATACATGATTTCATTTGTCAATATTTCAGTATATATCTCTTTAAAGATAAGGGGTCTTTTGGACATTACAGTAATATCATATGTAAATAATTCCTTAGGTAATATAAGGGATCAACTTTCCAGTTGACTCAGATATTTTAATTTTTAAATTTTTAACTGTTTGAGTCAAGATCGAACCAAATGAGGTCCACATTGTGATTGGTGGCCTTTAAAGTGTTTAAACTCTTTTTAGGCTTCCCTCCATCTCTTTTTCTTGGCAATTTATTTGTTGAAGAAACTGGTTGTTGGTCTTAACAGAGTTTCCTCAGTCCAGATCTGCTGATTTTTATTCCATTTGTATAGTTTTACATGTTCCTTTGTCCTATGAATGTTAGTTAAAGCTAAGGACTTGATCAGACTCAGGTTTGACTTTTTGGCAAAAGCATCTCATAGATGATGTATTCTTCCATGAGGAAGTATAGATTACCTTTTAAGATAACAGTTTTTGAATCTTTACTGAATTCTAGGTACGCTGATTACTGAGTACTATCTCACTCAGTATTCACATTAACCCTATGCAGTCTTATTAGTATTCCAGCTTGATAGTTGAGGAAATGAGGCTCAAAGGACATGGCAAGGGTGAGATCCAGACCAGGGAATTTGATTCCAAAGTCTTTATTCTTAAAACCACTATATAAAATGATGTTTGGTCCTTTTCCATACATACAGTGAACTATTCTTTTGTAAACGGTCTCTTTTCCATGTTTACTTCAGTAGTTGAGGTAGACAGGAGTGCATGCCTGCTAACTTTTTTGCTGCCTACTGGTATCTATGCTTAATGAGTAAAGAGTTTTGACTCCATTTATAACATAATTGCTAAAGGCATTTTAAGGGAAACTGTATGTAGTTTTTATTTTTTACTTTTTAAAGAGTTGCTCCCCGAATGGCTTCCAGAGATCAGGAGTAAGAATTATCTTTAAGGATCATATGTGCTGCTACATACAATTTGCCAAAAGCATGAATATCTCTGCATTGGCCATAAGGGATGTTGAACTTGATTTCACCTTTTTTTCCTAAGGCTAACGATGTCTGAGATGTGAGACTTGGGGGAAATGTGTGAATGCATGAAGAAAAATTTGTTTTTTTCATGTTCTTTTCTAAGAAATGTATTTAGAGGAAGAACGATATTTTTAAAAGTTTCTTCCTAGGGTCATTTTATTATTTATTTTTTTGTGGTATAACTTACATACAATAAAGTGCATAAACCTTAGTATAGCCAGTGAATTTTTATGTACCTATACTTTTGTAACCACTGCCATTCAGATCAAGAAGGAGAACACCTCCAGTATTCTAGAAGGCTCTCTCGTTTCCCCTGCCAGGTATTACTATCTTTTTTTTTTTTTTTTTGACAGAGAAAGAGAGATAGACCACGAGCAGGGGGAGGGGCCGAGGGAGAGGGAGAAGCAGACTTCCCGCTGAGCGGGGAGCCCAATGCGGGCTCGATCCCAGGACCCTGGGATCATGACCTGAGCCGAAGGCAGACGCTCAACCGACTGAGCCACCCAGGCGCCCCTGGGTATTACTATCTTTAACATTGAGAGTCCATCATCATCTTGACTTAAATCACAGTAGATTAGTTTTGTCTACTCTTGAACTTTACGTAAATGTAATCATAAAGTATGCATTCTTGTGTCTAGTTTCGTTCGCTCAACATTGAGTCTAAGAGATTGCTCCATGTTATTAATGCATCAGTAATTGTTTGTTACTGCTGAGTGGTATTTCATTGGATGAAGATATCACAATTTTTTTATTCCTTCTTTTGATAGACATGGGTTATCTGTAATTTTTGTCTATTATGAATAAAGCTACCGTGAACATTCTTTTACAAGTCTTGGCAACATAAGTACTTATTTCTGTTGGGTATATTCCCAGGAGTAGAAATGCTAGGTCCGTAATGCCCATTTAACTGTAGTAGGGACTGCCAAAATTTTTTCCAAAGTGGCTTTACCAATTTGTATTTCCATGAGCAATGTAAGAGACTTAAATTCTTTATACATCTGATGAACAGTATTGTCAGTCTTTTTAATTTTAGCTGTTCTGATAGGTAGGCATTTTGTAAGTTTTAAGCCATCATCTTACTCTATACAGGTTCATGCTTATAAAACTGTTGCCACATTTAATGTAGAAATTTAGCTTATTCATTTAATTATTACTTTAACTGAATTAGCTTTTGTGTATTTCACTTACTACAAGTGAAGCACTGTGTGTAACTTATGTAATAAGCTGCTGAAATTTTAAATTTTATATTGTTACTATTTTTGCATATGCAAGAAGCCAGCAAAAGTTGATCAGAATTCCAAAAAGGAAAATAAAAATTGGTGGGCTTATTTTTATCCCTGAATATAAGCTAAGGGGTTGGGTATAGAGGTTATGTGAACTCTGAACTATCTTTTTTCCATTAGCACACTGACTTTTTTCCCTCCTAGATTTTGATTGCTGTGTTGAAACTAATCTTCTGTTCTCTGATATGCAGTTTTAAAATTAGTGTGAGTAATTTTAGTTAGAAAAACTTCACCAAATGTTGCCAAAGCTATAGGAATCAGAAGCAGATGAGATGGAGGAGTCTACAATATATTGTTCCAAGTCCTTATAGCAGTGTTTTGAGAGAGACTTTCTCGGTTGTATTCCTGAATCTATTCCCTGAAAAATGTGCTGTCATTTGTAGTCTTTGAAAACACTTCTCTAGCTTTAAGCCCCGAATGTATGTACTGCCTGTTATGTATTATCATCAAAATTATGGTACCTACATCATCATATATTTGGACTTGAGAGAACATAAATTATTTGTTCCAACAGATCTTTTTCCATTCTGAAGTCTGTGTTCCTTTTAAGTTAAAATTTACTATTTCTAAAGTACTTGATTTCATTTAGGTTATTTATTGAAGGATATCTTAAGTAATAGACTGTTAATGTAAATACTGATGACTCAAACACAGCTTTAAGACATTAAGGGGGTTAAACAGTCTTGTACAATTTAAGTTCCTTTTATATTAATAGTAACTGTTTTTGAAGAATACTTTTTAAAAGTCATTAACTCCCTGCCTCTTTCCCTCATACTGCCAGACAATTTTGCTGTTTTAACTTACAAGCTTTAGTTGAGCAATGTTTTGTTCTCAGTGTTTGAAACATTTTCTTACACATATTTTTAAATAACTAATAGGTTGCATTTCCTATAGATACTTGGTGATGTTCACCATAATCCTTTCATCAAAAAGCAAGTTGAGGGGCGCCTGGGTGGCTCAGTTGGTCAAACGGCCAACTCTTGATGTCAGCTGGGGTCATGGTCTGAGTCCTGGGATTGAGCCCAGTGTTGTGCTCCGCGCTCAGTGGGGCGTCTGCTTGAGTCTCTCTTTCTCTGCGCCTCCTGTGCTCTTGTACACACACACACTCTCTCAGATAAATAAATAAATAAATAAATCTTTTTTTTTTTTTTTTTTTTTTAAAAGCAAGTTTAGGGGTGCCTGGCTGGCTATTCAGTAGAGCATGAGACTCTTGATCTTGAGGTTGTAAGTTCGAGCCCCGTGTTGGGTGTAGGGATTACTTAAAAATAAAAAAAATCTTAAAAATGTTCAAGCCATAGGGTTTATGACATATTGCACTAGTACATGGATATATAGCAGAACCTCCAGTGGACATGCCTTTTCCTCCTAGACTTCTGTAGTAGTATGGGATGGATTTTGTATGACTGTCTTTGTTAAGCTTGTATACTAAGTGTATTTGATTTTTGGTTTTTCTTTTAACAGCTTTTTTTTTCCCCCCAAAGATTTTATTTATTTATTTGACAGAGAGACAGCGAGAGAGGGAACACAAGCAGGGGGAGTGGGAGAGGGAGAAGCAGGGTTCCCGCCAAGCAGGGAGCCCGATACAGGGCTCAATCCCAGGACCCTGGGATCACGACCCGAGCCAAAGGCAGACGCTTAACGACTGAACCACCCAGGCGCCCCTCTTTAACAGCTTTATTGAGATATAATTTACATACCATATAATAAATCCACTTAAACTGCACAGTTTCATGGGTTTTAGTATATTCACAGAGTTGTACAACTATCACCACAATTTTAGAACATTTTTATCACCTCAAAATGAGAAAAATGAAATCCTGTACCCTTTATCACTTCTCCTTCCCCAGCCCCAAACCTCTGGCCCTAAGGAACTATCCATTTGTTTTCTGTCTCTATACATTTGCCTATTCTGGACATACACATAAATGAAATCATATAATATATGGTCTTTTGGTGACTGGCTTCTTTCACTTAGCATAATGGTGTTTTTTTTTTTTTTTTAAGATTTATTTAAGAGAGCACGAGTGGGGGTTGAGGGGCAGAAGGAGAGGGAGAAGCAGACTCTCCACTGAGCAAGGAGCCCGACACTGGGCTTGATCCCAGGATCCTGAGATCATGACCTGAGCTGAAGGCAGACGCTTAACCAACTGTGCCACCCAGGTGCCCCAGCATAATATTGAAAGGTTCATTTATGTTGTAGCATTATCAGTGCTTCATTCCTTTTTAAGACTGAATAATATTCGATTGTATAGATATACCACATTTTATTTATCCATTTTACCAGTTAATGGACATTCGGGTTTCCACCTTTTAGCTTATGAATAATGCTATAATTATATGAATATATATTAATACATAATATTTCACTAATTATAATACAAGGGTATATAATAATAATAATGGAAATAGGTAAGGGTCTAGGTTCAGTTCTTTTGTATGTGCCTATCCAGTTGTCCTAGCACTATTTGTTGGAAAGGCTATTCTTTGTCCATTGAATGGTCTTGGCACTTTTTTTGTTGAAAATTAGTTGATCATAGACATATGAATTTATTTTTGGACTCTCAATTTTATTTCATTGGTCTATATGTCTATTAATGCCAGGACCAGACTGTCCTGATTACTGTTGCTCTTTGGTAAGTTTTCAAATCAAGAAGTGAGAGTCCTCTTATTTTGTTCTTTTTTTAAGATTGTCTGTTCTAAAAAAATAAAAATAATAAAGAAAGATGATTGTTCTAGGTCCCATGCAATTCTGTATGAATTTTAGACTTAGCCTGTCAGTTTCTATGGGAGGTTAGCTGGAATTCTGTTGGTAATTGGGTTGACTATGAACGATCAACTTGAGGAGTATTGCCGTCTTAATATAAAGTGTTCCAATTCATGAACATGGGATGTTTTTCCATTTATTTAGATCTTTAATTTCTTTCAAAAATGTTTTATGGTTTGCAGAGTATGTTTTACTTTTGTTAATTTATTCCTTTTTTAATGCTATTATGGTACGTATTGGAATTGTTTTCTTAATTTCATTTTCAGATTGTTCATTGCAAGCTTACAGAAGTACAATTGATTTGTATATTGATCTTGTATCCTGCAACCTTGCTCAATTCCTTCATTAGTTCCAGTAGTTTTTTAGTGTACTCTTTAAAGTTTTCTATATACCAGATCATGTCATCTGTAAGTAGAGATACTTTTACTTCCTTTCCAGTCTTAAGTACCTCTTACCTCTCTTTCTTGGTAACTGTCCTGGCTAGAGTCTCTAGTACAATGTTGAGTACAAGTGGTAAGAGTGGATATCTTTATTGTTTTCTTAATCTTTAAGGAGGAACCATCGAAGTTCTCACCATTATGTATGATTTTAGCTGTAGGATTTTTTGCACTTTTTTTTTTAAATCAAGTTCAGGAAGTTCCTTTCTATTCCTAGTCTGTTGGGAGGTTTTGTTTTGTTTTTTAATCATGAATGGATGTTGGATTTTGTCAAGTGCATTTTCTGTGTATCTGTTGATGTGATCATGTGGTTTTTCTTAGCTTGTTGATATGATTATGTTATTAATATTTTTAAAATATTGAGTCAGTTCTTGCATCCCTGAAATAAATCCCATTTAGCTGTGGTGTATAGTGTTTTAATATACGTTGTTGGGTTTAATTTGCTAACATTTTGTTGAGTGTTTTTGCATCTATGTTCATGAGATATATGGGTCCATAGCTTTCCTTTCTTTTAATGTCTCCAGAACTTTTTCACCTTCCCAAAACAAAACTGTACCCATAAAACTCCCGTTTTTCCCCTCCCCCTCAGTGCCTGGTAACCACCATTCTCCTCTGTCTCCCTGAGTTTAAGTACTCTAGGTACTTTGTATAAGTAGAATCATAAGGTATTGTTATTTTGTGGCTGGCTTATTTCACTTAGCATAATGTCTTCAAAGTCAAGGACATCTTTATAACCAGATTTTTTATTTTAATTCTTGTTGTGTGTGTACCTAAGTTGATAAGAGTTGTCCTTTGAGCTTGTGACTTGGGTCAGTCATAATGTTATCTATTTGTCTAGCCCCAAAAGAGGGGAGTTGGACATGGGGTTGGTTAGGTAAGATGTTAGACAATTTTAAACTGTTTTAAGACTCTAACGTTTCTTCATTTGTTCTAGGACTTCCAGGGTATTCTTACATACTCAAATGAAAACACTAAATGTTGCTTGGTGGTCAGAATGTGTATATTGTTCTAGCTACAATTTGGGTGTTGATTGTTTATAACCTACCTCCTAAATTAGGTAGATTTATAAGATTAAGATTTTTATCCATGGTGCTTTTGTGGGGAATGTCTCTCAACTAAGAAGGATCTCCTCTTTTATTGTAGTGTTACTTAAATCTTTAATTTTATCCCTTTTGTCATTTTTCTTCACAGCTCTGGTAAGTTGTTATGGCCTTTATTCTTCCAGCCTGCCCAATTGGAGTGTGTAGGCCTGCAAACAGGAAGTTGTGTGTATTCTGACACATACAGACCTGGCTGGATCACCAACTCTTTGTTTAAAGTTTACCTAGCTGTTGTTTCACTTTGTTGCTAGGGAATGTTATCTTTCCTATGGTGAAATAAGAATTTGTTTTTTACTATTTAGAGTAGGTAGGGTTTCTTTATTGTTGATAATTATATTACATTGGTAAGTCTTTTTGGCAAGGGCTTATGTTTATTCACTATAGTATTTGACTATATTTAAACTTCGGGTGTTTTCAGATTACCTTTTACCATTAAGATTCATTCTAAAAGATCTTCTCTTTTTATTTTACTGGAGGACTAAGATTATTTTTGGAATTTTGAGTTTTAAGGCTTTTTTTTTTGTTTCCACAGTAGTAAATGGTACTAGTTTACTGTTTTTCAAGTTATCTTAAGATTTGTTTTTAGTAACTTATGACAAATAGTACCTATTTTCAGTGAGGCTGCTTCTAGAATTCACTAGAATGCTCCTTGAAGGGCAGGAATGTATGTTCTTGTGCACTGCTGTAGCCCTAGGACCTAGAGCAGTAGCTGGTACGTGGTAAGGGTTCAGTGAATACTTGCTGAGTGAATGTGTAAATGTATTTTATGGAACTTACCAGTATTCTTTATGATACAGTGATAGACTTCTTTTTTTTTTTTTTTAAAGATTTTATTTATTTATTTGACAGAGAGAGAGACAGCTAGAGAGGAAACACAAGCAGGGGGAGTGGGAGAGGGAGAAGCAGGCTTCCCGCCGAGCAGGGAGCCCAATGCGGGGCTCGATCCCAGGACCCTGGGATCATGACCCGAGCCAAAGGCAGACGCTCAACGACTGAGCCACCCAGGCACCCCCAGTGATAGACTTCTTAACTTCAAGTTTTACGTGTCATCCTTTTTTTCTTTAAAAAAGATGTATTTATTTTAGAAAGAGAGAGAATGCACACGAGTGGGGGGAGGGGCAGAGGGAGAGAATCTTATGCAGGCTCCCTGCAGGAGCCTGACTCGGGACTGGATCTCATGACCCACGAGATCATGCCCTGAGCCAAATCAAGAGTCAGACCCCCAACTGACTGAGCCACCCAGGCGTTCCTCTTTCATCCTTTTATTGACTAATCAGTTTAGTGGTTTTAAAACATTCTGTTAACAGGGTAAACCAAGAAAAGATGATACATAGTCAATAGATTTTTTTTTTTTTAATTATTATTATTTTTTTTGAGGCATCAGTTCTTTTTAAAATTTTTGAGAGGGTAAATTTAACAAACATGTTAGCCTGTGATTTCGGTCATACATTTTTAAAATTTGTTTTTACTGTCTTGTCTGTGTAATTGTTTTTAGGAATAATAAAAGGGACATATTTCTTCCATATCTCTTAAGCATGCTCAAAAGGAAATGATACATTAAAGCTTAGTAATTAAAATTTTTTATGTGTTCATTTATTGAACAAATATTTTGAGTGCCTACTACAGGCCAGGCATTATTCTATGTCCTGGAATACTGTTCTATGTTTTGAGGAAAAAATAAAAAACAGACAAAACTTCCTTCCTTATGGAACTTATATTCTCTTAGAGGAGATAGAGAAATAAGACAAATAAGTAGAATATAGAAGAAAAATCAATTTCTCTAACAGGGTGGATTCTTTTAAGTTATTTGTATAGGTTGGACCTTTTAAAAGTAATCAATTTGTTAAGTACTGCTTTGGCATTGTTAGGGGAATGAGAAGCCACATGTGAGAGCCTAAAATGGGGTAAGACACTTTGGTAGGAGCAGTTTGGTAAACAGGTGGAATTTATAGTGTGTGCTGTCAAGACTTACACAAGAAATGCAGTGCAAGTGCAGGTGTAAAGGTAACCACCTGTAGTGTCAACAGTATTTTTTAGGAGTTCAGAAAACTTGGAGTTTCTTGAGTGCTGGCCCAGTCCAGGCAGAGAACAGGTGGAAGGAACAAAGGTATAGATACGCCAAACAACATACATACTTGGAATAGTGACCTTTTTGGTATGGTAGAAACAGGAAGAGTGTGTGTGTGTGGTGTGTTGGGGGGACTATACGGTATATCAGGAGCAGAGGTAGGAAAAGTAAATTGAAGGTGGGTTGTATGCAACAGATCTCTAGATGGTTCTGTAGGTAAATGGAGAACTGCAGGTGACTTTTTTTAAGGTTTTATTTATTTATTTGAGAGAGAGAGAGAGAGAGTGGGGTTGAGGGGCAGAGGGAGAGAATCTTCAAGAAGACTATCTGCTGAGCGCGGAGCCTGACTCAGGGCTCGATCTCACCACCCATGAGATCATGACCTGAGTTGAAACCAAGAGTCTGGTGCTTAACTGACTGAGCCATCTAGGCGCCCCCACAGATGACTTTTAGGACAGTAGCATGATTCCATTTCTTGTTGAGAAAATTAAGTGACTATGGGAGGATGGGTTGGAGAGTATAGCATGGAGGTGCAGGAAGACCTTTTTAGAGCATCCAAAATATAGTCCGGGGCAAGACCACCATTGTGCTTGTTTAGGGGGTACCATTATTCCTCTAATCACTGTGAAGGGTCCCTCCTGAAGCACAATCCTTAGTATATAGTGTGAATGGAGTCGTGCCATGAGGCAGCTTTGTCACCAATAGGGAGATGAGGGGGCCTTAAGTTGGAAGATAATGAAAGGTGAAGAAGAGTGCAAGAGCATTTTGTAATTGATAAGATTGGTAACCTACGGGGGATGGGAGTTTTGTGGAATAATAATCATTATAGATGGTTTGAAGTTTAAGGCTGATCTTCACATTAGGTGTCCACTTTTTTTCCACCTTAAATCTGCTTTTCACAAATTGCTTCATTCCCTCATTGAGCCTACCTTAAACATCTTTACTCATAATGTGAGCTTTGTTATCTGTTTTGGACTATGTGTCTAAGCTTATTAGAAGTATTTCTGAAACAAAGGAATTTTTCCTGTGGGGTACTTTGAGTAAAGGGTATGTAGGCTAAAGTATAGGGGTCTTGATATCTGTCAAACTTACACATTATGTCCTAGAATTAACTTTCCAGATAAATTATCTTATGGTATATTAACTTTTATATTATTTTACAATATTTAATTATAACTATTTGGCCCTGTGGTTTTATTTATTTATTTATTTATTTATTTATTTATTTAATTAATTAACATAATGTATTGTTTCAGGGTACATGTCTGTGATTCGTCAGTCTTACACAATTCACAGCGCTCACCATAGTACTTACCCTCCCCAATGTCCATCACCCAGCCACCCCATCCCTCCCACCCCCCTCCACTCCAGCAACCCTCAGTTTGTTTCCTGAGATGAAGAGTCTCTTACGGTTTGTCTCCCCCTCCAGTTTCGTCTTGTTTCATTTTTCCCTCCCTTCCCCTGTGATCTTCTGTCTTGTTTCTCAAATTCCTCATATCAGTGAGATCCAATGATAATTGTCTTTCTCTGATTGACTTATTTCGCTTAGCATAATACCCTCTAGTTCCATCCACGTCATTGCAAATGGCACGGTTTCATTTTTTTGATGGCTGCATAATGTTCTATTATATATATATATATACCACATCTTTATCCATTCATCTGTTGATGGACATCTAGGCTCTTTCCATAGTTTGGCTATTGTAGACATTGCTGCTATAAACATTGGGGTGCACGTGCCGCTTCGGTTCACTATGTTTGTATCTTTGGGGTAAATACCCAGTAGTGTAATTGCTGGGTCGTAGGGTAGCTCTGTTTTCAACTTTTTGAGGAACCTCCGTACTGTTTTCCAGAGTGGCTGCACCAGCTTGCATTCCCACCGGCCCTGTGGTTTTAGTTAGAACATTTTATTATGGAAATTTTAACTTACCCAAAGATAGGATAGTATGATGAACCCCAATATATGTATCAACATTTTGTTGGTCTTGTTTCATCTGTATACCTCCCTGCCCTTTTATTTTTTGCTGGAATATTTTAAAGCATATGCCAGGTTTATTTTTTCACCGTAAATACTTGACTATTTAACAGTTAAGAACTCTGTTATTGTTAGTATTACCCACAATACTGTTATCACACCAAGCAATCATTTTTACTGTGATTTAGTACTGCCTAGTAAAATACCATGTCTGGGTTCAGATTTCCCTTTTGGTTTTGAAAAAAAGCCTTTTTTTTTTTTTTTTTTTTTAACTAATTGGATTGTTTGAATCAGGTTCCAAGCAAGTGTTGTGGTTATTTTTAAACTTGATATTTTTTAAAGAGAAAATTAAGGCAGTGTGAAAACATTTTAGTATAAGCTATTCTAAGAGAGCAGTGCTTTTCTGACAGCCATTCTTTCTGGAACTTCGTTTTGCTTATCTGTACGAGGAGATGTCACAATAGCTGGTATCTACTTCTTAGGATTTTTAAACATAGGAAATCTTCAAAATGGGAAAGTGGGTATGACCTCACCTGTCTAGAAGCCTGAAGAGTAAAAATGTGAGATTTGAGAACGTTCAGTTTGTAGGAGACTACAGCTCTAAGACAAAGCACCTCAGATGGCACTTGGGATTGCTTTTGTAACTATTTGTGTAATGTTACCATGTATTTTATCTTGCTGGACTTACCTGCCTCACCTGTAAAATAAAGAATGGGTGATTTCTTACACTTCCCCTTAGTTCTTAATTTTTTGTGTTTTATTTTACATTTATGCTTGACTTTGACAGGATTCCCAAAGTTGGATTGGTGGAAACAATGAACCATTGACTGGCTTTACATGGCGAGGTGGTTGTGAAAGAGAAACAACAGGCATACAAGTCTGGAATGAAGTATTTGTAATCGACAGACCTAATGGAACGAAAGTAAAATTCTGTTTATAGTTTCTTACTGTTTTTTTTTCTTCCATATTCTTTTTTGAGCTATTTCCTGGTATTAAAGAGCAAAATAGCACAGAACTATTAATGTCTGATAACTTCAACATAACATATATGGGTTATTATGTCAAAATGTGTGAGATATTTAGCTTAGAGTACTTTTCTTGACTTAATTACTGATTTTGACATTTATCATTTTAAATTTGGTTTTAATAGTCACTATTGGTGAATATTTTACTTAGTATTTTAAACTTTTAAATTCCTAGGTGGCTGTGCTGCTAATGGATACCCAGGGTGCCTTTGATAGCCAGTCAACTATCAAAGACTGTGCAACGGTGTTCGCTCTGAGCACCATGACTAGCTCTGTCCAGGTGAGACATGAAATGCTGTGGTATGATCAGTTCAGATAACCCTAATACCTTTGCTCTTTCTTAAAATGCTTTTTGAAAACAAAACAGGTAACATAGGGTAAAGGGAGGGGAAGGAAGCAAACAACTGTAAAAGACTCAATATAGAAAACAAACTGAGGGTTGCTGGAGGGGAGAGGGTGGGGGATGGGCTAAATAGGTGATGGAGATTTAGGAGGGCACTTGTTGAGCACTGGGTGTTACATATAAATGATGAATCACTAAATTCTCTTGAAATCAATATTATACTGTATGTTAACTTACTAGAATTTAAATAAATAAAAATTTGAAAAAGAAAAAGAAGGTGCCTGGGTGGCTCAGTCATTAAGCGTCTGCCTTCAGCTCAGGTCATGATCCCAGGGTCCTGGGATCCAGCCCCACGTCGGGCTCCCTGCTCAGCGGGAAGCCTGTTTCTCCTTCTCCCACTCCCCCTTCTTCTGTTCCCTCTCTCGCTGTGTGTTTCTCTGTCAAATAAATCTTTAAAAAAAAAAAAAAAGATCCACATTGAAAACAAAAGTCTTTTGATTAAAGAAAAAAGGATTAAAATTAGAGTTATTTACACTTCTTATTGGTCATTTATATTTCCATGCTTTTCTGGTTCACAATGTGAAATTTCATACTTCAGTAATAAACCAATAGCCAATCCCTTTGGTTTTTCATCATAGCACCTATACTTTTTTTTTTTTTTTAAGATTTGTTCATTTATTTGAGAGCAAGAGAGAAAGCACATGAAAGCGGGGAGGGGCAGGGGGAGAGACAGAATCTCAAGCAGACTGCGCTGAGCACAGAGCCCGACATGGGGCTTGATCTCATAACCCCAAGATCCATGACCCGAGCTGACGTGAAGAGTTGGAGGCTTAACTCACTGAGCATCCCTGTGCTTTTTTTTTTTTTTAAAAAAGGAGAAGATACTGCATGTCATCTTTACTTGAATTCAGTCATATGGTTCCCAGATATATTAAGGTGTAGAGTAGATCTTTTATGTTTTGGTTAAACCAATAAAGAAAAATTAAACTTAGTTTTTAAAGTAATTAAACTTAGTTTTCTACTTGATATGTATGACATCTAGTACTTTATTAGAGGTGGAAGAGTTCATATTTAACTTAGGAAATGTATGTGCTATTTCTGTAATACACTAAGGACTTAAAGGAACTGTTTAGTAAAATCCCTTCTGTTTTTCACTTAACTTTGTACTCTAATTGTGTTTGGTATTATATCAAGTTCTAGTCACTTCAAGCTAGTCCATCTCTTTTCTGTATAATTTAGGCTGATAGACTGAATTAAACCACCACATGTCATTTTGTATCTCTTTACTTTCTTTTTCCTGAGATCATCTGTGGTTGATGCTTCTCTGGCTGAAGAATTTATTGAGTATGTTGGTTAGTGCTAGCTGGTGATGATGTACCCAGAAGTATATATGTGAATAGTAGAAGTATGTGCTCCTTCTGAGATGATGTTTCTTATTGATAGTAGGTCATAGGTGATAACTGTCACAGTGTCTTGGAATTTTTGTATTTCTTTCTGGTAATATCTGGAACATACGTCCAGTCTTGATACAAGTTCCATTTCCTTCCTTCCTCAATTTGAAGTATCTAGCTGTCAGAATGGAAAGGAATTGGGATATTATTATGAGATAAAAAAGGAGTACTTTTCAGCTTGGCTTTTGTTTTTTGTAGGGCTGGGGAGCTCTGGACTACCAATTGAGTGATGCTTTGGGGACCCTTCCAGTATCTTTTCTCTATTTCATCCTACCTTTTCCCTCTGATCTTGCAAGATGGCACTGCTGCCGTTCCCTTGAGGCAAGCAGAAGCCAGTCATCGTGCGCTTCGGATAAGCTGCCTCTGTGGCTTGCCTTAAATTATAATGAGAGAATTCTCTGTCCTGAAATTGGTACCTTGCTGTTCTCTTGTTTATTTATTCAACTTTATGATAGTATTGGAGACCTGGTTTTGGACAACCACTTAAAGCCACTGTGCCACTTTCTTAATCTGTAAAATGAGGATTTTACCCATCTTACGTGTGATGGTTGTGTGGAGGCAGAAATAAGATCTAAATGAGATAATGCATGAGAAAATACTTTGTAAACTGTAAATAATGAAGGTGAAAATTATTTTCATTATTGTTTTTTTCCTCATCTTTGAGGCTAGATTTCTCTTCCTTACATACATTATCTGGTTGATAGATCAATGACAAGTCCTCTTGTCATTTATTCTTTCAACAAATAATTGTTGAACATCTATTAAGTAAAAGGCAGTATGCTAAGTACTAATGATCTAAGATAAACAAATCTCTTTGCCGTGTGCAACCTGGCCCTGACAGTGAAAGTAGCTCGACCTGTTTTCTAAAAGCTAAGGCTCCTATGGGTAAGAATAGGTTGGTCATGCTTTCAGATTTTAAGTTTAGCTCTAGTATAATCACCTCAGTCATTAATTACTTTTTAAGTACCATGTTTAGAAATAGTCAGCTGAGAATGTCATTTTAGGTTTGCTGTCCTATTTTGGCTGTTTATATTCTTGACCTCCAAGTGATTCAGCTAGATTATCACTTATTTGCCGTTAGAACAAATTGTTCTATTCCAAAGATAGAATACCCCTGTTTTCTTAGACATAAGTTATTTCTCAGCAGAGGTGACATCTGCGCACACCTACTTAGCCGTGCGGCCGCCTAGGTCACTTTTTAACCTGACTCGGAGGATTGGGCCTCTTTTGCAATTCCAGTCTTTTCTCTGGTTTCCCTTCCTTGACAACACGTAGACCCTCAGCTCTGGGCTCTGTGCCCTGGAAAGCCTCCTAAAACATTCTAGAAAGGGCAAGAGTGCCACCTACTGTTATTTTTTTCAGCTATCATAGGCTGGTAAAATTTTCATTTTAAGTTATTAAGACAGATGGTTTATTTAAAGTAGAAAAAAAGCCATGTAGACTGGATGGTACTCAAGGCAGCCACCAAATAACTATAAACTATACCTTTCTATCCATCCACCCAAACACACACACACACACACACAGACTACTCAAGGCAGCCACCAAATAACTATAAACTATACCTTTCTACACACACACACACACACACACACACACACACACACACACACACACACCGATTATACCAGGGAGTCAAGGCAGCCACCAAGTAACTAAACTATGCCTATCTGTCCATATACAAACATACACACACTCTATACCAGGGAGGAATATTATCTTTGCAGAACTGTGCCCCTCACATTCATTGACTTAGAAAAATAATTGTGGAAATATAAAAATAAATGATCATGTCATAACATTAAAAAAACTTTGAAAAGGAGAAAAACACCTTTTTACGTAATATACTTTTTAAAAATGTCTGCTACTTTCTAGACCGCTTATGTATGTATTCATGATTTTTACATAATTTACCACCACTTTTTCCCCCTTAATGTTTTATCCTGTTAGGAAGAAAGAGAAAATCCTTTTCATGTGCCACTGGTTAAGCTAATGACTAAGTGATTCATTTGTGCTGACATATAAAATAATCTTCATTTCTACAAGTAAAGTTATATACAGGTGGGTATTAAAAAAATGAATAAAAACATAATTTTGTTTTAACAGGTATATAATCTGTCTCAGAATATTCAAGAAGATGATCTTCAACACTTGCAAGTATGTATTTCTCAAAGAATGTGTGTCAAAGAATGGAAAATATAATTCTTACTTAATTGTGGCTTTCTATCTAGAAGCCTATTACAGTGTAAGAAAATTCAGTATTATATGGTTTTAAACTGATACATAACTTCTTAACTAGAAGAAATTTTAGGGTATACCCAGTCTGTTAGAAAATTAAATGTTTGACTTTCAAATGATTTTAAAGGCTCTGATGTCTATCTCGTCTGACATAGAATGGCTTTACAGTGTCTTCTTTGAATCTCTTTGGGGGCATTAATTTAAATAACTTGCTTTAATAGTTATTTACAGAGTACGGCAGACTTGCAATGGAAGAAATCTACCAGAAACCGTTTCAGGTAAATAAGTATTTTATCATTTTTAAAAACTTAACGTATAAAAGGCCATCAAGCCACCTTATCTTTTAAGTCTGAAGATATTACAACAAACTCATTTTTAGCAACAGATTCAGTGGAGTTGAAACTTATGTCATTACCACCTTAATAGTAGGCTCACAGTAGGAAAGAGAACAAATGATATAGTTAGATTGCCAACACTTAGATTGAGAGGTGGATATCCTCTTAATTAGATGTTATTTCCTAAACTTGAGACAGTCATGTAAATTTCTTTTGTACGTAGGAAACTATTACAAAATATTAGTGGGTTTTTTTTTGGTTTTGTTTTTTGTTTTTTGGTGGTATATTACAAGTTGAGGTTAGTCCTGTTATTCTTTCTTGGTTTCATACAGAAAAGTTTCACAATTTATTGCATCTCTCCCCTCCTCCCACCCCCTCAATCCCCATATATTTTTTATTCCTTTTAAATGCCAGGTACAGAATATTAAGTCAGAAATAAACCTGGGTGGAGTTATGTGAGAAGCATATGCTCTGCTTGCTTCTGTGGAGTCCTGTTATGACAGAGATTTAAATTTAAAAAAAAAAAAAGCAAAGCTAATTTCAGGTAGTTTCTTTTTTAAAGTAAGTGTAATTTATAAGTTGGCATTATAAGTTGACAATTTAGTCAGATGTGTTACAGTAGGTGAGAATGACACCCACCCTGTTTGCTCATCAATATGTGAAGTCCTTTCTGTGACAGCATTGCTGGTGATTCTTAGTATGGGTGGGTTTACGTCGATTGTCTCAGTCTTACGTGGCTCAAGTGGTCACTTTTATGAGATATCGGGCAGGTTATGGCTTTATTTTGTATATATGGTTGAAATATACTCTATCTGGCCTACATCAGTTTTTCTGAACTGGGTTAATTTTGTCACTTGGGACATTTGCCAATGTCTGGAGACATTTTTGGTTGTCCCAGTTTTGGAGGGAGGTTAATGCTGCTGGTGTAGTGCATGGAGGCCAGAAATGCTGTTCACCATCCAGCCACGCACAACTAAGAATTGTCTGGTTCAAAATATCAGTAAGGCTGAGATTGAGAAACCTAAGCATATATAAATTAAAAATTGAGTGAAGAGAATCAGTTGGTCTAGAATTAGATTAGTTGGTCTTTTAGTTATACAACTTTGACTTAAAATTATGATCTATATGCCCTGATATGCCTTTTGTTCATTTTTTTAAGACCCTGTATTATTGCCTGTGGTGACTCTTCATATACCATGAAGTTCTCAAACAGAAGCAATTGCTTGGTGTAGGGGCTGGGAGTGTTGTAGGCTTAAGCAGGACCTTGCTAGAACTATGAGCAGTATTAACCATTTGTTACTATAACTTTTGATAAGGATTGTTTAAGGGAGTGCATGATTGTTAAATAGTGATTTTTTTTTAAATAAAACTTTGTAAGAAATGATTTCTACTTTTTTCTGTCTGTAGACATTAATGTTTTTAATTCGGGATTGGAGTTATCCTTATGAACATTCATATGGTTTGGAAGGTGGAAAACAATTCCTTGAAAAGAGATTGCAGGTAAGCCCCCATTTCCTAGTGAGGAGAGCATAAGCACCAAGCCAGATGAAGGAGCGGGCTGTCTGGACTGCTGCTTACATTTCCAGTCTCTTAAGTGTCGCCACCATAAATTGCACATCCCAAGTTAGCCCAGGTGGCTCCATACAGAATTGATGAAAAGTAAATTGGTTGTATTCTTGCCAAAGAGGCCAGTGCCCTTGAATAGAAATTAAGGAACAAGTATTTCTCTTTAGAACCAACTATAAATCAATATTCAAAGGATAAAAGTTTGAAGGAGACTAACTTTTTTGATCTACTTGCATGTGTGTCTCTTTCTGGCCAATTGACCTTTCGAACATTTGGGACAGACTGGATAATATAATGTGCATACATTGAACACATGATGTGAGACCCTCTCTCCAAAGAATACTGTCTCCTAGAGTGACAGCATATAGAGATAGAAGAGGGATCTTAAACATCATCTAACTCAGCTTTCTTTTTAAAATATATAATGTAACTGAACCCAGAAAAGTGACTTGCCTTTGGTCTCTTAACTGTTGATAGCTGGGACTAGGACCCAAATATCCAGATTCCTGGCCCATGCAACATGCTACACTAAAGCATTCCTAGAAAATAACCTCACCAACATGATCCTTTGTTCCTAAACGTACCCTCCCATGGAAGTACTTGGGGAAACCCTCAGGTCAGATACACCCATCTACTCTCATACATAAAAGTTATGTGAAAATCCCTTAATTCATAAGTAGTAGGGTCCTCTCTTTTGGTTAATAAAATTTTGCCTATAGGATGATGCATGTAGTTTTTCAACCACATTCAAAAACTTGGGGTATAATTTTCTTATTACTAAAAGAAGATTAAAACCAATTCCTCATTCTTGGATATTTGAAAGGCATTTCCAGACCCTATTGTCAGAGATAATATTGCAGTCATCTTTCTCTGGTTTTTTCAGAAAAAATGAACACAAAGCATATCAGGCATACTAACTAAACTCAGAATTATGTACTTCAAAGACAAGATTTTTATCTTACTAAAGTGATACAGGAAAGTGCTCATGTCATTAAGTGTGCAGCTTGATGAATTTATACAAATGAACATAGCCATGTAATAGCACCCAGAAGTACCCAACCTTCATCCGCTACCCCCTAAACCCTCCACTACTCTCCTGACCTCTAACAGGCCTTGTGTGTACTTTTTATTAAAGGAATCACATACAACATGTATCCTTTTGTGTCTACCTTCTTGCTCAGTATTATGTTTCTGAGATACTGTTGCATGTAGTTTAATTCATTTATTCTCATTGCTATGCAGTATTCCATTGTATGAATAGACAACAGTTTCTTCATTCTATTCTTGATGGAGATTTAGGTAGTTTCCAGGTTTTGTTGATTATAAATGGTGCATGTTTTTTTAAAAATGGTGTTTGAGAAGAGTCCTTGAGAGCGTATGTAAGTTATACTGGGATAAGCGTATGTGAGTTATACTGGGATAAGTAGTTATTAAAAAAATCTAAGTTTAAGATTTTCTTCCAGAAAATAGCAGTCTCTCTCCCCAAAACACTGATAACTAGCATAAATCATAAATAATTATTTGGGGTAAGTACTGAAATCCCAATAAGTTTCAAAAGTCCTTTGGACTGCACTGGATCTTTTCCAGTTTAGCTGTTATTTTGCTCAGGGGCTGACCTTTTTATTTGTAGGCAAATTAGTACTTTGTTTTTCTCTTTGCCGTTATAAGTACTTGAAAGGCAATTTCTTAATTTATTTACTGGTTTGTAAACCACAACCACTACTTGTTAGTCTGGTGTGGGATATTACGAGTAATTATTATTTGTATTTTTCATTCGTTGGCAGCTAACATGGGAAAAAAACATCTTTTCTAGTTTTTAAGACAAAGTGGGGTCTTACCAAAGTGGTCAGAAATGGGTCTTTAGTAAAATTTTTTGTTGTCAAAAACCCATCTGGAGTAGCATCTGAGTTAAGTGTGCACACTTGTGAGTATGGGTGTATGTTTTCTTTAAAACTTTTTTTTTCCTGTTTGCACCTTCACCCTGTCTCCTTCTACCCTCAGGTAAAACAAAATCAACATGAAGAGCTACAGAATGTAAGGAAGCACATTCACAATTGTTTCTCAAATCTTGGTTGCTTCCTTTTGCCACATCCTGGTCTTAAAGTTGCAACTAATCCTAGTTTTGATGGGAGATTGAAAGGTGGGAATTCCCATTCTTGCTAAAATCAGAACTTACTTTTTAGAGGCTGAGAGTTAAAAAAAAAATACATGGTTCCTTAAATTTTCTGTCTTATACTGGAACACATTTTGATGCATTGGTTAATGAGGTGATTTTAATGCTCTGTGTGGTCTGTCTAGCTTTCCATTGGTTTGTCCTTGACTGTCTAGTGTATGGATTAGCATATTTTATTATGTGGTCTATTGCTCAGCACCAGTGTCCTATAAATTCCGAAGGCTGAGAACATTTCAGTATTTCATCTGTTTGCAGTCTTTAAAATGTTTTACCAATATATCGTATTCATGTAATCAGATTTAAGTTTCTGTTTTAGGGATGATAAAATTTTTTGAGTATATTTTAGGATTGGATTGGAGCATGATGGCAAAAGGCTGGAGGAATAACGAAAGTTTTACAGTATAGCTCGAAAAACAAAATCTAGTATTAAAATTTAGTACAATTTCATGAATTGTTTGCCTTTTGAAAAGGATATGGAATTTATTTTGGTAGTCCACAACTTACTTATTATTTGAGCTTAAAGAATTATTGGGGGATGAGGGAAATGGAGTAGCAGAGTAAGGGGAGATATGATGTGTTTGGATGAGTTTTTTTAAATGAATCTACTTAAGTAATAGACACTGTATATTGTTGTTTCATGAAACAGAATTTTATGAACGCATACCAGTGGGGACTCCTTTAATCTTTCTTTTTTTCACTAAGGTGTTGCCTTTTATCTCATTATCCGTTAGATATTGATGAAGACTTTAAACGAGAGCTTCGAAACCTGGTTCCATTGCTGCTTGCACCTGAGAATTTGGTAGAAAAAGAGATAAGTGGATCTAAAGTCACTTGTAGAGATCTTGTAGAATACTTTAAGGTAGGAAAACTCCCACATTAAATGACTTTGTCTCAGAAATATAGCTGACTTAAAACTCATATGTATGTTCATATGTATGTTTATAAAGCAGAAAAGTGAAATTTATAGTTTTTCTGTTTTGAATTGGCTAGATCAATTTTTAAGGATATATAAAATAATAGCAGACAACTCGTATCTCTTAGACAGTGATTTTGTTTGTTTATGGAATTACCTACTTTTTCTCCAGCTCTGATACAGAGAGAAGACCATTCAACATATAATTGTCATACCACTCTCACTTGTGAATGATGATAGATATTGGGAGTGCAGTTCTGCATCTTGAGTTGTCATAAAAGCCTTCTCTCTTGAGTTCTTGAGGACTTGATAAGAGCAGCTGAAAGTACAAAACTGGTTTCTGAGTTCAAGTAAATTATTCATAGATTTTTTTTTTCCTTTCTGCTCTTTTCTAGTCATCATTGCTTGCTTGCCAGAGCAAGACCATTGTCAGAGTTCTTCTTACTCATAGTAGTTACAGAGAGATGGAAGGGAAATTACAGTTAACTTAAGAGTGTAAAAATTTTGGTTATTTATTGGACAGTTGATGGTCATTTTCATACTATTTTTGTTTAATTACGAATTTAGAGGCAGTAAAAAGTTGAGATGAACAGTTCCTATATGAACTAATTAATCCTTCTTACTCTTAAAGCATAAATTAGCTAATTTTTTTTCTTGAACTGAAATATAATTTAACTTGGTCAGAGTGAAATACTGAGTAAAAATGTTTTCTAACATTTAAAACAATGGCAGGAGGGGAGAATTAGGGATTTCTTTTCATTGTATATATAACTTTTAAATATGAGATAATTTGTAAGTTAGAATTATATTTAGAAACATTAAGGTATAATTTAGCAAGGTATTTTTTTTTTTGCAACATGTGTTTTTAATAGAGTTGAGAACAGAGTTAACTTTTTGGAAATGAGAGTGTATGATTTTTAAGCCTTCATTTTCCTTTTATTTATTTTTTTCCATTTTTTTATTTAGAATTTTTTTCCGAGACCTTTCCTTTTAAAAGTATGGATTATTTTTATATTTAATGTTTTTCTTCTGTAGAGCCAAGTTGTTTAACCTGCCAGTATAATGTCTTTTTATTTTTAGGCTTACATTAAAATTTATCAAGGAGAGGAACTTCCACATCCAAAGTCCATGCTTCAGGTAGTGTGTGTGTTATACATATATTTATTTATGAAGGAGAAAAGTCTTCGGTTTAGGGATAAATGCTGGAAATGGGATCATGCTTCTTTGCATGCAAATAAATTTCAAATATTTAAGGCGATACACGTCTTGGGCCCTGAAGTTTTTATATGATTGCAGACCTTGCACAGACATAGGCCATCAGAAATGAGAGTTTTCAGTACCTTCTCTTTAGTTGCTGGAAAAGTGTAGAAAAATTTCTTTTGCAGGAGATGGCTTAAAATGGGCCTGTCTAAACCAAATTTCTTCTGTTCTCTGAGTCTTTGACAGTGAATGTTTGAAATAAGGCTTATTTTTCCTCTTGATACAAGGATTTAGAGCTGCTTCTAGTGCATATAGGTTTTTTTCCCTTTTTTTTCAAAAGGTGTCTTTTGGGGGCTCCTGGGTGGCTCAGTCGGTTAAGCATCTGCCTTTGGCTCAGGTCGTGATCCTGGGGTCCTGGGATCGAGCCCCACGTGGGCTCCCTGCTTAGTGGGGAGCCTGCTTCTCCCTCTACTGCTCCCCCTGCTTGTTCGCTCTCTTTCTCTCTTTCTTTCTCTCTGTCAAATAAATAAATAAATGAAATCTTGGGGGGGGGAAGTGTTCTTTTGGGACAGTGTTATTTTAACCTAGTTCATTTTTTTTTTTTTAAGATTGTATTTATTGATAGAGAGTGGGAGATCATGACCTGAGCCAAAGGCAGACATTTAACTGAGCCACCCAGGTGCCCCAACCTAGTTCATTTTTTTAAAAAAAGATAAAACAGTTTAATTAAGAAATTAAGAATAATTAACGTTACATTCATGTCAGTCTGTTCTTCGTAAATTTTATGTTATTGCGTTCATACTGTTAATTTTTCACTCAAATTTATGTTTAATTTTTTTCAGATACATATCTAGTTCATATTTTTAAAGATTTGCTATTTTGGGCAGTTTCTCAGTTTTATAGTAGATTAAACAGTATTTTCTTCTAAAACTCCTGCAATAAGCAGTTTTGTGGATTTAAAGTCTCTTGTGTAACACTGATGTGAGAGATCAAGCATATCTCTAATTCTTGGTTCTGCACATCTGGAGGCTTGACAAATTTAGGGTTGTGTCTATTTCTTTGTTATTTACTGAGCATGTGTGGTGTTTTGTCCAAACTCAATTTTTTTTTTTTTTAAAGATTTATTCTAGAGAGAGAGTGAGAGAGTGCAAGCGGGAGGGGCAGGGAGAGGGAGGGAGAATATCAGACACTGCGCTGAGCACAGAGCCCAACCTAGGGCTCGATCTCATGACCCTGACTGAGATCATGATCCGAGCTGAAACCAAGAGTCAGACACCTAACCGACTGAGCCACCCAGACACCCCTACATACCCATTTTAATAAGCCTAAGCAAAACAAAATTAGACAGGCAGCCCTATTAGAAGCAATTATTTTATCTTTTACACTGGTGTTCCCTTCCATTGGAAAGGAAGACTGGAAGTTGATAATGTTTTCTCTGGTTCATTTTCAGGCTTGTTCATTATATATAATTTATTGTGTTAATCAGAATTTATAGAGCCACTGAGTATCTTTTGCATAAAATTGGCACATTTTATTTTTTTTAGGCAACAGCTGAAGCTAATAATCTTGCTGCAGTAGCAGGAGCAAGAGAGATCTATTGCAAAAGTATGGAGCAGGTTTGTAACCAACATTTAAATTTGACGCTAGAGTGAGAGAGAGGATTTTTACATTTAAAATAATTGAACTAATTTGCGCTCCTTATGCATTGTCAGGTTACATCATTCCCTGATTCCCTTTTATCATCTCTGCTGGGAATAAACTAAGAAAATAATTCACATGGTTAGAGTGCAGGGTGCAGGATACAAGTGGCAGGTTATTATACAAATCATACTGAAATAGTTTTGACACGTGATTCAGAGTGCTCTTATTAGTAGCTTCTGATGTAATACTAGTTGAAGGCCAATAGCAGCTTATGTGCTAACCTTGCTAACTCGAACATTAAAGTACCTTTTTTCTGTGTTCTCTTTTACCCACTTTCTGCCAGCAGTCTTTTTGTATTCTCATGGTGTGTTGGTGGGTCAAGTGAAGTCAGGTACAGATTGCAGTGTAATTGTTTTTGTCTTTACTGGTATTAGTCATACTTGGAAGATTTATTTTGCCTGAGTCAGTTAAACATAAGAAATAAGTTATGATTATGTGTGAGGTATTATGAATAAGTTTAAAACTCAACTATGTAGGTGGCTTGGCTTTTTGAGATTAAAAACTGTGAGCAGGGAGCTTCTTTCAAGTGTGAATTATTTCTAGCCTGTAATGTGTCCTTCTGTAATCCTGTCTGGACAGGTATGTGGTGGGGACAAGCCTTACATTGCACCTTCAGATCTGGAGCGAAAACACCTGGATCTCAAGGAAGTGGCGATTAAACAGTTTCGTTCAGTAAAAAAAATGGGTGGAGATGAATTCTGCCATCGTTATCAGGACCAGCTTGAAGCTGAAATTGAAGAAACCTATGCAAATTTTATAAAGCACAATGATGGCAAAAATATCTTCTATGCTGCTCGTACTCCTGCCACACTGTTTGCAGTCATGTTTGCTATGTATATAATCTCAGGACTGACTGGCTTCATTGGCCTAAACTCTATAGCCGTCTTGTGTAACCTTATCATGGGGTTAGCACTGACATCTCTTTGTACTTGGGCATATGTAAAATACTCTGGGGAGTTCAGAGAAATTGGAACAATGATTGATCAGATTGCTGAAACACTATGGGAACAGGTTGGTATCTATCTTTTGGTTTTTCAGTGACTAATTTCATCCCCGTGACACTTCCCCACCCTTCTCCTGCAGTATTTGCAAACACCTACTTTTCCTTTATATGAGGAATGTCAAAGGATGTTTTCTGTTTTGTTTGGTTGTATAATCTGAATATCAATTATGAACCGGAAAATTTTTTTCTTAAAGTCATAATTATAGTGTGCTTTGATTGGCTAAAATCTGTAATATCCTTTCGATAGATTCTTAGTCGTAGGCCTGATGATGCCAGACCATGGGCAGGGCCAGAGTCTCTAAGGATTTTTTTCTTAGAGGAAAGAAACTATAGTCAGTGTAAGGAAAAGAAATTTGGAAGTGCAGTGCTTTAGGAAAGCAAAAGAAGTTTCATAGTAATACTGACAAAAAGCAATGCATGCTTAATATTTGAGGAAAAATATTGGATGGCATTCAGGTCTTCGTTGCCTTCCATGAAGATAGTGGTGATTTACTGATGCACGACAAGGAACAACCCTATAGGGTTTTCTTTCACCAAAGGAATTTTGTTCGACTTCTATGGAAACACTAATGAACAAAGCAAAGTGCTACAAAGAGAACCAGCTTCGCTTAATCATAATCATTTACCTCAACTAGAATTCAAATCCTAATCTTTTACCTCAAACCAGAATTCAGAGTCGGGCCTGACAAGAATCTACTAAGGAAAACCATGTTGTATATTGGCCAACTGTGTGCTGGAATGCCTGTGTTCAGAAAATTCCATTTAAGGATGTTGTCATTAAAATGATCATCGTGAAATACTTGAGCATCATGTCGAGGATCAGAGTGAAAGCTGCAGATGTTATTATTGATGGACAGTATAATAGGCATTTTCAGATATCTTTTCTGGGCTGATGAAAGTATTGGGCTTATTTGAAGATCTAGGATATGCAGGTTCATGTTGGTTTTGGCTTTAAATTTAAAGACTGAAGAAGTAAATCATTTTTTGAGGAAGGTTTATTGGGTATTGACTTTTCTTGTTAATAATGTCATTATTATTTTATAAAGTGACCCACTATATTAATTTGGATTTTGTATTTATTCTTCAGAGAAATGCTCGATTTACTCGGATCTGATTTGGAAGCTTGTGTTTGGATATTTGTTAAATTTAACCCTTTATCTCAAAAAAAAATCTCTCTTCATATTCCTTTGATACCTTCTAATAGAGGATGGACAAAAAGCTATCAGCAATCTCACTTTTTAAAAAAAAATTATCTACTTTAAAATTTTGGACCGTTACTAATTTTCTGCAGCATGAATTTTAATCATTGTACAGTGTCTTACTTTGAAAACCAGTCATTCTCCTATATAGCATTGATTCTAGGACTTTAGAAGTACCATTATTACAAAACAATTAAATGGAAGAATCTAAAGTGTGTAAAATTATTTTCATTGTAGTTAAGGTAAGTTGATCACTAGTCAGAGAAGATCTGTGCTGTGTCAACAAACCTTGCCTAAATTTTCTTGCATTTCTCTTTTCTTTTGCTTCAGAGGAGTCCCAGGAAGGTGAGAAACCCACAAAGTCTCAGATTCTTGTAGTCTTAAACTCTTTAAGTTCAAGGCACTCTGAGTCATTGTCCTAACGAATCACTCCATGTTTTAGGTGTTTTCCAAACTGTTTGAAGTTACTAGACGTCGAATGGTCCATCGTGCTCTTTCATCAGCACAGCGACAGAGACTGTCATCCAACAATAACAAGAAGAAAAATTAGCCAGTATTTTTAACTTTTTTCTCTATCTGAAGTGTTCCCACTTATACATGTAGGACAATAAGCAGGACCGTCTGGGCCGGTCTGCATAAATGCTGTATACTTACCAGATTTGATGCTGCATATAGGGTATGGAATTGCACATCCGTCTCCTAGGAATTGTGAATGGTTTGAATAGGACGAAAGTAGTTTCTGTTGCATCATCAAGTGTCTAACTGCGTTATTTGTAGCATCATAACTTTCTTTGGGAGAAGCATCTTTTTATTTCCCACATTCCTGGTTATGTTCGTCATTGCTTTGAATTGAATTTTTATATCTATTTTTATATGTAACTCTTTTTTTACCTCATGTTTTTATTTGTTTTGCACATTTCTCATACCACAGGTATTGAAGCCTCTGGGTGATAATTTGATGGAGGAAAACATAAGGCAGTCTGTAACAAACTCTATCAAAGCAGGCCTGACTGACCAGGTGTCTCATCATGCCAGATTAAAGACAGACTGACAGTTCGTCTCCTCATGGACTCCACTCTCCCTTTTTTTCATGCTTGCTGTACAATGAGAACTCAAATAAAAATAAACCAAAGTTTACAATCAACTGTAGAAGTAGTTTAGTGTAACTGGCTTCACAGACGGCTGCCACAGAGTGTGAAGATTGTTTGTTGGTTTTAAACGTTCTGTTCTTGGCTCCTAAGACATGGAGATTGGCTGAGGAGCATTAGTTTATCATGCACATTTGTGCCATGTTTCTTTTCTTTTCTTTTTTTCCTTTTAATCTAATGTTGGTGAAATTTGTCTTGTGTACAAGGATATTTCAGGGAAATATTTTAAGAAGTCTATTTAGAGTCTCTTCAACACCAGTGTCCCATTGAAATTTTAATTTTTTGTGAAGTTATGAATCACTGTACCAAGAACCAGATCAGAAGACAATGAAGCCTTTATCGAGCCACTACATGAAAAGTACACGTTGCTTTACTGCCTTCAATACCAGTATTACATACGTGCATGTATCAGAAATTTCACGGAAATTACATGACAACTCTCGTAGCTAAGAAAGTGATTCTGAGGTGTACATTTGTCTTGCCTTTTTAAATTTATAAACCTGCCCTAAAAGGAGATGCATATCTGGGAAACTGAACTGTCTTTATGCAGTTTAGCCTTCATGTACATAAAATATGCCATTAATTTTATTGGGGGAGAAATTCCATCCAAAAATGTTGCCTACAGCTATGAGTTCAGAGTGTCTGTACAGTGTGTAGCTTTTATTTTCTAAAATCACAGATAGGGCATGTATATGAATTATAAATATATAAATACGATTTTGTATTAAAAGTTTTGTAGTTTATGGCAAAATCTGGTTCTGTGGTAGGCTAAGTACAGTCCCTGTGAAGGAATGTTTGTGGCTCATGTCAGTGTGTGAATGCATAGACAATTTGAAGTTTTTGATATATTTGTGATATTTATGAGCACTGCAATCTCACCTCTCCTCCCCCCCCAAGGGAATTCAATGGGAATGTTTATCGTGACTTTGTCCTCTGTTGCATTTTAAAGTTATTTCCTGTAATTTATTTTCAGTACATAATTAAAAATTTGTTGTATATATAAAATGAAACTTGTGATTCTTTTTTAAGGAATCCCTCAAGTATGTATTCCATTACATAAACCATGTTTGTTTATACTGAAAAGAGCATGAGCAGGAAAACACCCAAGTGAGAGCTCTAAGGTATTGTACCCAAAGCTAAGCTTGTAAAAATTATTTTTCTTTGTGTCTGTCTCTGTTAGGGAAAACTTGTGATTAGCCTAGGTGTAGCTGGGGATTTGTTAATTTCTTTTCTCCCTCTTTCTCTCACTTTTTTTTTTTTTTTTTTTGTGGTATATGTAAGGCTAACATTTTTGCAATATTTTTGTAGCCTTCTTTATAAACACCTATTATTAAAGCACCTAGTTTGGTTTTTAAGTGAAGAAAATTCAGATGTTGAGTTGCATGCCTGAAAGCTCTAAATTTACTTCGGTTGGTATAATCTCCTCCCCTCCTCCTTTCAAATCCTGTTTTTATATGGATTGTATTGTTTCCATCTGTATTAAATTGCTACCAACTCATCTGTTCTTAAAACATAAAGAATCCACTTGAAAAGTCTTTTTATTTCTTCTACCACCCTGTTTTATGAATGCTGTGGACTGTTTTTATGAATGAAAAAATAAAAAGTTTGTTGTATAATAGCAATTCTTCTGCATTTAAAGACACAGAGCTTACCTTTTAAAACAAAACAAAACAAAACAAAAGAGTTGTGAAATCCAGACCATGAATTTGGTAGTATTTCTTGTTGGAGAATGTGTTTTCCACAAAGAAGGTAAGATTCTATAAAGAATTCCAAGAAAAAAACAATTTGGTTTCAGCTGGAAGACTCTGAAAGTAACTGTTAAATAAGAAGCAATATTCAAAACTGTTGACTGATCAAACTTTGGTGTTAGTGCATTTTCTGTGGTACAATTTTATAGTAACCCATATAATATGGAAGGTTTTTTTAAAAGAAATACTTAGTGATTTATCTTCCTAATTAAGACACAAATAATTTACTTTTGTGGAAGGGACAATCATTCACGACCCTGCTGAGTCTGTCATATATTATATATATATAATTTTTTTTGAGAGAGAGCGAGCGAGTGTAGGGGTGGGGTGGGGGTAGAGGTGGAAGGGGAGAGAGAGAGAATCCCAAGCAGGCTTCATGCCCAGTGAGACCAATGTGGAGCTTGATCTCACGACCCCAAGATCATGACCTCAGCCGAAATCAAGAGTGGGACGCTTGGGCACATGGGTGGCTCAGTCAGTTAAGCATCTGCCTTTGGCTCAGGTCATGATCTCGGGGTCCTGGGATTGAGCCCTGCATCGGGCTCCCCGCAGGGAGCCGGCTTCTCCCTCTCCTCCCTGCTCGTACTCTCTCTCTTGCTAATATTTTTTTAAAGATTTTTTAAATCTTTAGAAAAAAAGGAAAAAAAAAAGTGGGATGCTTAACTGAGCCATCCAGGCGTCCCTGTTGTAATATATTATTTCTCATGAAGATAGCTAGTCCTCCTCACTCCTTGAACTTACTCTATTTGTAGTATTGAAGAGCAGTATTTCACTTGTGAGGGTTATATTTTCAGAGAACTCTGACCTGGACTTGGCTTTAGTTATTTTCAGACTTAGACAGACTAGGGGCTTCATCCTTGCTGAAGGTGTGAGTGCTGTTGGTGTTAGTTACATTGTTTCATTATTTGGGATTTAAAAAGTTTGGTCTTAACTTGGTTAAGAACCTATTAAAAAATACACCACCAAGTTTCGGTAAACAGTGTGGCTGTGCTGGTAGTGGGGCAGTATATAAATCCTCAAGTGGCCTTTTTCACAAAGTCTCGGTAAGCACTTGCTTGGCCTTTGAACTAGCTACGGAATTGGCTGTTTGATTAGCTGCTCTGTGCTGGTGGAGGTTGCTTGGGTCTGTTCTCCACACAGTTAGTATTTATTCGTGGCTGAATTCCCAAACTTTGATCAGAATCAGCCTGTGCACGTATTTTCCCTTTGCTGTCCTAGTCGTGGGATGATGATAAAAAACCAGCCTGGAGAGCGGTCGGCTGTGCTTCTGGCAGCTGTCTTCTCATGGCCAGTGTTTACTAATCTCACAGGGTTTGCTAACCAGATGACTTTTCTTGGATTTGGTTAGGAGCCTCTGTCATGGAACTTAACTTTAGGGAATCTTCCAGGAGGCCTCCTGGGCAAACAGCTGAATTAGGGCTTTTCCAAGGAGAACAGAATTGTTAACTTTCTCTACCCAAGTCGTAGATCCTAGGGATTTCTCCTTCAGATTGGGGGTTTGCTGGAGTTTAGGTTGAAGAATTGATCTACCCTTGACATCCTTCAGTGCAATAAAACTCCTGTATGTTCTTTTAGATTTGTGACTTTCTGGGCTCTTCAGAGCCAAACCTAGCAGTTGACCAGGTCAGAAGTGCCTCAAGTATGTACAAAAAGGTTGAGAAGAGGGGGTCACAGCCTTGTGTAGCCCAGGAAGGCACTTCCACATATATCGGAACTTTTCATAACAACAGTCCTGTGAGGTTGGTAGGAAAAGCACGTTATCAAAGAGAGCATCCAGGGTGCCTCAGGCTTGCAAACGATGCTACTGCACACCTCCGGGGGTTTCGATCGGTATGAAGTTTCAGACACAGACAAGTAATGTTCTACTCATGATGAAAGCTCTGTCTTGGCATTCTGTAAAGCACCAAAAGGCGGAGGAAACACGATTTTATTAATACTGAAACAAGGTGAAAATCACCCATAATATTACTCATACTAAACAAGAAGTGAAATTCTCCTCTTTTGATTGTGCACCTCACAGGTAACCATTATTTGGTGTGCTGTTGAAATTGCTCCTGTGCTTATTGACACGTCTGTGTATGCATAAAACACTCCTCATTTTTATTTTACCCCAAAACAATTATCCTGTATGTGATCCCCCCCCGCCCCCGCCATGTAACAGACATTTTCCTAGGCCACTAAGTAATTCTTTATGCTCATGTGACGGCTTTGATTCTTCTGAGGGTAAATGGGGTTTTGAGGAAAGAACAATTAGACCTTGGATTGCTGCTTAATAGTTTTCTTCTTTTTTGAGTTTTTCCCTACCACAGGATTGGTGAGAGAGTCAGATAATAAAATGTGAAGGGTGTTTGGGAAGCAGGAATAGAAAATTTGCACTCTTTCTTGTTTTAATGCTCCATGCTCTGCCTTTATTTGGCCAGTACTCTGATAAATGGCTTCCTGAAGCTTGTCCATCGCTAACTTGTTTGGGGGATGGGGTGGGGATCATTTGAGCATTAGTTTAGACTTCCCAGTCACAAAATGTAAAGACTACCTAAAAACTTGGAAGCATACTTAATTTTTAATTTCAGGAAAAGGAGATGGACCTTGGAGTTAAAACTGAGCTTTGGTCCCAGCGCCACCCCTTCATGCTTTGTGAACTTGGGTAAACACTATGTGACAGCTTAGCCTCTGCTGCTTCATCTGTAAAATGGAGAGAATACCTCTATACCTCTCTCTCAGGGAAAAAAGGCATTATTTTACATGTTTGCAAATAAAACACTTAACTGGCTTAGCAGACAGCTGGATTCTCATTATCAGCTTCCACATTCGTATGTTGCAATATGTTGTTTTGGTTGAAGTATATGAAGAAAATCTGGCCTCACACAGTTATGTAATTGGAAAAGGAGGATCTTCCCAGAATCCCAAAAGTCTACTGGGGACTCCTAGAGGTCCTCGGATTACGTTTTGAGAACCACTGTCCTCGAGTAAGAAATCCCGTTGGCAGGCATGTTAAACAGTGCCCCTGTATGAATTTGAAAGGACAGGGTGTACTGTCTTCTGTTTCATTTCCAAGTTTGAGATGATTTTTCTTAATACTTCAAAGCCCGTGTTATGTTCCTGTCCCCAGAAACAGATTGGGCCAGACAGACCAAATTCTTCTTGGGAATAGTAGGAATTCGGACTGATTGTAAACCCATTTCTTTAAATAATCCACCACCACCACCACCCCCGCCCCAAACAAAAGTTTTCTATCAATGTAAACTGTGTGCAAGAAATTTTCAAAATGTAAAAAAACAGTCACCCTTAGTACTTGGCACTTGTCAGAGATGAACGCTGATACCTTTCTTAAAGGTCTTCCAGTCTGTTACCTGTGTTGGTGTGTAAAAGTCAGGGTCTCTCGATTTGATACCCTGCTATACATAATGGTTTTTTTGAAACTGCATTTTCTATTTAATATATCCTGAATCTTTTTTCATGACAGTAAATCATATTCTAAGTTTGGTAAATGGCTGCATTTTATTTTGTTAATCTTTACGTTGACACTTTGACATTTCATAACGTTGCATCTTTGATGTTTTCATTTTTGCTGTGTTAATAATACAGCAGTGGATGACCGTGCGCCTCTCTGTTAATAACCAGGAGATTGGAACAAACTCCTGGAGGTAAAATCACTGCCCTCTAGGAGTCTTGTACCAAATTCTGTCTTCTCTAGCAGTACTTGAGAATACCGTCCCGCCACCATTGCTTCTGGGACCAACCCCATCATGCCTCACTACTCGTCTCCCCCATTCAACGTCAGAAAATGAAGTCATTTATCTCCACAGTGCTTCACATATCACTTGAGCCAGTGGTTCTCAACTCTATGTGTCAGGATCAGAGCACCCCTGGAGATCGTGATCCAGGTGTTCTGGGCCCCCGCCTTAGTATCCTAAACATTCCCCAGATGGTTCTGTTGTGCAGGTAGGACTGAGAACCACTACCTACTCTTACCCCAACGTTAACCTTTCCCTGCCTTCTCCCCCCTTTCTTTGTACTTTGTAATAATCCACTATCTGTTATTAGCAAATTTGCCCAAAAATCTGTGTGTTTTCATTTCTCTCCTGAACTGAAACCTGGTTTCCTTTTCCACTTTTCCACTTTCCCAGCTGAATGTCTCCTGTGCAGCCCACTCAAGGCTGGTTTTCCCCACACCCTATATTCTTCAGGTACTAAAGGAGGGTTAGATGTCCTTGTGCTCCATTGCTGATTTCATTTTTTTTTTTCTTTTAGCAAACAGCTTTTTCAGAGTAGTCAGAATTTTCCACTCGTCACCCCAATGTACTGTGGGCAATCTACTGACTTCCCCACCACTGCCCCCTCCTGCATTTATAACTATAGCACGATGCTTACAGTCTTTTTGCTCCTTTTATGGTCATTCTTGGCAACCTTCCCTCCAGTAAGTGCCTCATCCCACACCATGATTTTTTTCAGCTCTGAAGATCTCTCCTTCCACTCCATCTCCATCCGTTCATAAGTCAGCTTCCTGCTGTAGAACTCATTGCCCCCAAAGGCTAGATTTTTGACAGCAATCACTCCTCATCCTTTCAGCTCCCTTACTCCCATATTCCCTTTCAAGACATTCTCTAATCCTTTCAAATCTATCTCCTCCTTTGGCCCCACTGCTTCTTTGTGCATGTCACCCCGTCTTACTTCCCTTCTTACTCTCCTTAGATGCAGCGGTCCAGCACTACACTTACTACTTTATACATACACATCCTTGGCCCCATTGTGGCACTTGTACCTCTTCTCGAGCAGCTGAATGTTGCAGAATATGAGGGAAGCCCGCTGGCTAAAGTTCCTTAAATTGCGTGCCTGCAGATCTGAAATGGGTACTCAGCCCTGCCAAATAACCTGACCACACTTCTCTGGTAAATTGAGGAGCTATTTTTTACCTTCTTGCTCTTCATATTATTAAAATCCTTTCCCTGCTCTAATTCTGCACTGATGACTTCACCTTATATCTCATAAAAATGCATGCAAGAGGACAGTTATTTTTATCTTGCCACAATTGATCTGTGAGTGTGACTCTAAATTTGCCCACATCATTCTGTTTCTCTGTTACACGATGGCTGGTGTCCCTGTTCCTATTGAACGTCTACAGTTCAATATGTGCTCTCGAATCCATTTTCACAAGGACTTTGATCCTGCAAATAGCCTTTTTCTTTGCATTTCTCTGCATCATCAAATTCTCTGCTACTGCATCATTTCTTTTGGCTTTCAGACGTTCCTTAATTTTACTCAACTTCAAAAAGCACACACAAAAAACCCCTTCCCTTAGCCTGTCCTGTCCTAGCTACAGTTCTATTTTTTCACTTTTCGCAGCAAATTTTTCTGAGAGATTTATATACATACACTGCCTCTGTTTTCTTAACTGACTCCAAGCTGGCTTGCGTCCACCAGTTTACGGAAACAGTTCGGATTAAGGTTACAAGACATCTTCAAAGTGAACAATCAGTCTTAAAGCACGGTCTCTCGGCAGCATTTGATATGGTTGACTGTACCTTCATTCAAATGAGTTTGTGATTAGTTCTCTCACCTCACTGGTCTCTTCTCACTGTCCTTTGTTGGATCCCATAATCACCATCTTTACACTGGTGATGTTACTGTTAAATCTGTATCTCCCACCCAGACTCTGTATTGAACTACACCAAATCTCCATTTGTATGTCCGTTTCAATTTATGCCCAGACCAGAAATACTGATTCTCTCCCAGCCCCAACCGAGTCTGTTCCAAAGCATTTGGCCTCAGTGAATAGTCTTTTTTAAATTCTTTTTTATTTTATTTTATTTTTTAAAGATTTTATTTATTTATTTGAGAGAGAGAGAATGAGAGACAGAGAGCATGAGAGGGAGGAGGGTCAGAGGGAGGAGCAGACTCCCTGCAGAGCAGGGAGCCCGATGCGGGACTCGATCCCAGGACTCCAGGATCATGACCTGAGCCGAAGGCAGTCGCTTAACCAACTGAGCCACCCAGGCGCCCTCAGTGAATAGTCTTAAGAGCTCTCTTCTATTCTGTTCTTTCTCTCATATCCACATTCAACCCACCCTGGGTTCCTTGGTTCTGTTTCAGAACATATCCCGAATCTGATTCCTTCTCTCCAGTTCCCCTGCTACAACTCCGGTCATACATG
Organism: Phoca vitulina; assembly: GCF_004348235.1. Classification (NCBI taxonomy): domain Eukaryota; kingdom Metazoa; phylum Chordata; class Mammalia; order Carnivora; family Phocidae; genus Phoca; species Phoca vitulina. The sequence continues at coordinate 5,221,122 of NW_022589715.1, read as the reverse complement.
GTCATCTCTCATCAGCCCAGACTGGTCTGCTCACCCTCTTAGATCCTGATCTCCCCAATGTGGCCAGAACCACTCTTCCTCTAAAGAGCGAATCAGATCATACTTTGCTGTTTCATTCTCCAGTGATTTCCCCTTGCTGCCAAAATAAAACTCCGGCTCCTTACCTTGGCTGAGAAGCTGGCCCTTGCATATCTCTCTGAGCGCATCTTTCCTTTCTCTCTGCCCTTAAACACACGAAGACTGTCTCAGGGCTTCGATGCTTGTTTATTCCGCTAGGAACATTCTTCCGTCCGATCTCCCTTCTCATCATTCAGATCTCAACCCAAACGTTAGTTAACCTCCTCAGAGATGTCTCCTAACCACTGTTATTCCGGTAGCTCTATTGCTTTACTCTATTTTTGCATTTTCTTCTCAGTACCTGATAATGTATTTGTTTGCCAATTATATGTCTTCCTATATTAGTATGTTAGCTTCTAAAGGATAGGGGTTCTCTTTGTTCAGCTGTCAACTGTCAACTTTAGAAGTGTGCCTGGTAGAGTCAGAACACAATATTATTAACTACTTAGATTGTCAGAACTGGTAAACACTCCTTTTAAATATATAATGAGGCTGTTTAACAGACCTCTTGGATGAAACAATTGCAGGTCTCTCTGCCACAGCAAATGGTCATGTCAACACCCTCATATCACAAACTTGGAGGGGTCTTGAGAAGTAAATGGATAAACAGTATTGAAAAGAACAGTCTTGGGGCACCTGGGTGGCTCAGGGTCCTGGGATCGAGCTGTTTATCGGGCTCCCTGCTCAGCGGGAAGCCTGCTTCGCCCTCTCCCACTCCCCCTGCTTGTGTTCCCTCTCTCACTGTGTCTCTCTCTGTCAAAAAAAAGAGAACAGTCTTATATCAACTATACTTAACAAAGTATTTGGCAGACACCTTCGATGCTTAAAAAGATACTATACATACATTAAGCAAAACTCTCCTAAATCTTTCAAGAACAGTGTAGGTAGAATAGTGGAGAAGCAGCTCCAGGGAGGAGACAGAAATTAAGGAGGTAATTCAGGTAAGCTTCACACTGGTTTGCCTTCAGTAATATTTCCCAGAGAAGTTGACTCCTTGGGTGTTGGCAAACAGCTGTTGTTGAGTAAATGGCAGGATGTTATTTCTGGGCTGTTTGTGGTGTCAATGTGTGTACCTATGGACTTAACGTTTTTCCTGACTGAGGAGGTGTGGTGCCAGGGAGAGGAGATCAAATGAGTTAATGTAAAAGTCCATAAAGAGATGTTTAAAGATATTATTATGAAGATTTTCAAACATAAAGGAAGTAGAACAGTATACTGAACTGCCACGTACCCATCACCCAGGTGAGTTACCAGCACGTAGCCAGTCTGATACCATCTGCGCACTCCCACTCCCCCATCCCCAGACTCAGTTATTTTGAGGGACATCTCAGATATTATATTACTTGAATCATAAATACCTCAGTATCTCTAAAACATTAGGACTTTCATTTTTAGCAACCACAGTACTCTTATTTTTTCTAAAAGAATAACATACTACTCAATATCGAATATCCAGTCAGCATTCAAATTTTCCCGGTTATCTTATAACTATCTTTATAGAGCCAGAGCCCCCGACCATCCGCTACAGGGTGAATGAACTTTTCATGGGCATTGCCCTCGCCGTGTGTTACAGGCTCTGTATACCTCAGAGATTCCTCAAAAATGAAGGATCCATTTACCTTACCTCTTAATCCTTTAAGAATTGTGCATCTCTGCTGAGTCTCTGGGTTTCATTGATCAGGGTGTTTTTAATATGAACAAGTAAAAGAACCCTCGTTACACCCTCCCTTTCTCCCATTCCCCCCCTCCCCTAACAAAATTACATTTGAGAATTAACAGCTTTGTATTCTTGATAAGGAAACATTATGCTGTTGGTTTAGTGACTTTCCTGCTCTGAATCTCACTTCTTGCCCAGGCAGAATTTTGCAAGGTGAATACAGACAGTGAACTTGGAAGGGCAAGAAAGAGGTAATAGTATTAGTAGAGCAGTTGTAGAAGCAATATTCATTCATTCACTTGATAACCCATTTACTCATTTTGTAATTCAATTTATTCACTCCACAAATTTTCATTGGGTACCAAATGTCAGGCCCAGGTAAAGGCATGAGGGAACATCAATGAACAAAAGAGACCAACACGTCAGCCTTTGTAGGGAAGTCAGACAATAACAAGTGTGGTAAAGTGAGTTATCAGGTTTGTTAGAATGTGGTAACTGCTGTGGGAAACATGAATCTCCAGTCTACTTCACACGAGGCAACTATCTCTTTTACAGAATATGCTACTCGTTCCTCAAAAGGGGAAGCCCTGAACTTTTAATTTATTGCATCCAACTCTAAATTCAGGATTTTGGTTTGATGTTCATTCTTCTAATTTAAACACAATCCCATCTTAATACCCTATCACCTGTGGATAAAATAGAAAATGAATCAACAGAGACTATATAGAAGGGTTGGGGAGAGAGAGAAGAAAGAATTAGTATACGCGCTTATGCACACAGCTCATCAAGGATGGAGAAAAATGGCCATAGTTGATATTTGTCCAATCTATGTTTCTTTTGCCCTCAGCCACTATTTAGTCTGGCTTTTCCTGGTAGAGCAGCGCAAACCTTTATTCCTGAGGGATCTGCACCCTTGGTGGCCTTCTGCTCCTCTAGAGTTGCTCTAGGCCTCTGTTAACTTTCACCCCTAAACAAGGCAGGACAAGGAGGATCTCCTAGTTTCCAAACATTCATTCCTGTCTCATGTAGCACCAATCCTATTTTCCCTTAGTAGCCAGGATCAATGACCTCAGCTAAAATGGTAAACACTCACCCCACCGTCCACCGAGCCCCTGTTTTATTTGCTTGTTTAGTGGTGTGGTATAAGGAACTCGAATTGGTTAAGTGCCAGGCTCAACTGGTAGAAATAATTCCTTGGTGGAAACATTTCTTTCTTGGACATTTTCTATATTACCTCCATTGGCACTTACTTATATTCCCTGTAGAACTGTTCTGCATATACTTACTTGTTGACTTCTCTGTGAAACCTAAGCTTCTCCAGGGTAGGTACATAAGTATATCAAATGTCAAAATCTTACCCCTAACATGACTTCTTTCATATTTAATAAATCTTCCTCCAACTAAAGATGATGCCTATCTGTCGCATCCTTGCCTTTACTACTCCTGGAGAGATATACGGGTATATCATTGGAGGGCTGGTAGAAACAGGGGTCTCTGGAGAAAAGGATGAAAGATAATAGAACTTAATGATCTCTCAACTTGTTCTGCCATCTTGGAGAAAATCACACACACATATATATTTTAACCTCATGGCTTTTATTTTTTAAAGATTTATTTATTTGAGAGAGAGAGACATAGCAAGAGAGGGAACACAGCAGGGGGAGTGGGAGAGGGAGAAGCAGGCTTCCTGTTGAGCAGGGAGCCCGATGCAGGACTCGATCCCCAGGACTCTGGGATCATGACCTGAGTTGAAGGCAGATGCTTAACGACTGAGCCACCCAGGCGCCCCTTAACCTCATGGCTTTTAGCTCCTAAGCTCTCAAAGATTTATTTCTTGGCAGTAACACTTAGAAAATCTACCTTTATCCTTAAAGTCTGAATATTCCAATTTTATTATTTTGTTTAGTCCAGTGGAATTTTTAGAGAACACCAAGCATGCCGATTGTTACCAATTTATTTCAAACACTTATGAAGAAAGAATTGCAAAACCTTTACACTATATTTTTCCTCAGGCCAATATGCTCTTGGTATGATGCCTATGCAGAGCATGTAAGCCCATCTTCCTCACCCGTATGTTTACTCATTCAGCACATATCTATTGAGCGCTTGCTCTCAGCCCTGCTCCGTGCTGGGAGCACAGTGGTGAAACCCAGGCGCAGGCCCTTTTGCCAAGCCTTCATAGTCTACAAGGAGTGCCAGGACCTGCCTAATTTGGCCCCGTCTCCTGCGGCTCTATTAGGAAGTCCTGTCATTTACCTAGAGTACAGCAGGGGGCAGAAGAAATCCGTCTTTCAGAATCCTTTGTGGCGGCCTAGCGTTTCAGGGGGAGCAGAGGAGAATTGTTACTTAGTTCTGCTTTGGAAACTGGAATCTGGTTTTGCATTTTGCTCATTGCTTATCTGACTTGGGGTACCGCCGGTAACAAACTTGGGAAAAAGCCAAACATTTTACCTTTCAGAGCAAATATTTTTCTGGAAGAGCTGAGAGAGAAGCTTGCTAAGTGAAGGAATTCTACTCTGAATGCTTTAAAAAAATAAAGACTATTCAATGGATTTAATATTAATTTAATTTTTTCTACGAATTTTCATTTAGGTGTTTGCTTAAATTGAATCGTAGTTGCATTTGTATTGTTACTGAGAGTGGGTAAAGAAACCGTGATTCCCATCAGCTAATCTTGTTCTTATTTCAGCAACATTAAGTCTACATCCTCAGATTTTGAGAATGAATAAGAGGAAATTTTAGAATTGTAGAGAAAGCAAATGTGTTGTGTGTGTGTATGAGTGTGTGTGCATGAGTGTGTGTGTAGGAGTGTGTGTGCATGTTTTACATACTGTTATGGCCACACGAATGGTATCAGGGGCAGAAACAAAGAAACGATTAGGGACGTGGAGTGTTAAATTTTGGGCAAAGATCTCAGGAAATATTCTAATTTTGGACTTTTTAATGCTATATTATATTTGCTAGGTGCTTTAAAGCAATCAGTATTCATTTGAGGTATGAAGATAGATATTAGAATTTCCTTTGAAAAGGAAGATCTGAGTCAGAGCAGACTCACCTGAGCAAACAGCTTTTTTTTCAACCAGTACCTTATTGGATCTTTCATTAACCTATGGTTTCCCTGGCCCTCCAGTTACTCTCTATGGGACAAACAGAAGAAAATGGCACCAACTCTCTCTGGGTATGGCTCCCTAGAGAGCTAGTGGTTTATGAGTAGATGTGGAAGGGGAGGGAAGTAAATCAATTTCTAGTGAATTTGAGAGCCAGTCACATCTCATATTCTGTGGAATTATTTATCTTCACCACTAGATAGTAAGTTCTGTGGGACAGGGGCATGTTTATCTTGCTCACCATTGACTTTCCTGTGCCCATGACATTTTTCATATGCCAATGCTTTAGGACCATAAATAACAGTCCTCCCACTGACCTCATTAAAGAAAGACTAAAGAGATTAAGAAACGTGGATAATCCCAGCCACGAGTTCTTCTGAAATTTGTGTGTGTGTGTGTGTGTGTGTGTGATTTCCAATCATCTGTCTCTGGCCCACCTATGAATATGATGGGAAATGCAGAAGTAATAAGTAGGAGTACCTAAGTAAACTCTGAAATGCCTTCAGACTTGGCCATCTAATATTCTAGATTCTTTGAATCAGAAGGGCCCGACCCTGCCCTACCCCTCCAATTTAGGATTCCACAGTGTCCCTAAAGGGAAGTCACTCATATTTTTTGGAACATTCACCATATTTTGATGTAGCTATTCCATTACTAGACACTTCTTGCTCCTTTTTTTGGAGGGTGGAGCAGGTGTTTATAGAAATATAGAAAAAGGCAAGAAATAATGTAATGATATTCATATGCCCACTGCCTAAGAATTAACAAGCACCAATGTGTTGTCCGTTTTGCCCCAGCTATCCATCATTGGGAAATAACTTTCCATGGGTCTCTCACCTTTTTGAACATCTGTGAATGAACTACTCACTGCTCCTTGTTCTGGACTATCTTCTCAAAGATGTTTGTATTGTAAACAGCTATGAAAGATAGAATGATTCCCCTCAGAGTAAAGGGCAGGTTTCTTATAACCCTGGAAGACAGAGAGTGTGCCTCGCTCTGGAAAAAAGAGCAGGTATGCTTCATGCCCATTATAAAATAATCAGTTTCCTTAAACTCAGGGTTCTGCCTTTGTAATCCAGCCACTTCATATGCAGGTGTCATCTGGTCCTCTTCACATTGCCCCGTGAGAATCAGGGCTTAAGAGATTGGCACAAACACTCTGATCTCTCACTGCTGCTATAAACTGTCTTTTGTCTCTGATCCAGGAGTTTTGTGTGAGCATCTGTGAGACTGTGGTGGGTTATTTTTAAACTATCCTAGGCCATGAAAAAAGGCAGAAAAATTCCCAAATAATATTAATATTAAAACTTGAAATAGTAAAGCCATTTTAAAATCAGGAACAAACAGCACTGAGAGCTTTTGTCATTACTTAGTATTATTTTGAAACTTTTAACTAATGCAATAGAGCAATAAAATATGTAAAATGTTGGAGAAAAATCAAATGATCCCTTTTTTGCAGAAATATAAATGTATATTCAGAATTTAGTGACGTTAATAACCTACCAGAATGAAGAGGAGAATTTGGTAAGGTGGCTGGATATGATAAAGATGTAAAAAGGTCAATAGCTTTTCTCTAAATGAGCATATCCAGTTACAAATAAAAATAAAAATACCATTCTTGACAGAAATAAAAACTACAAAATACTTACGAATGAATCTGATGAGACGGGTGAAGACATACATTAAAAAAAACCTATAAAATCATGTCAAAGGACATAAGGCAAGATTGAAAAATGGAGATACATACCAGTGTACGATTTAATTTGCAATGTCAATCTTTATTAATAATGCATATTAATATAGAAGTGTAATTCAAAATTAAAGGAATAAAAATCATTATTTTGAGTAGGTGGAGGGATGTAGACAAAAAGATATTAATGTTCCTATGGAAGAATAAATACCTGAGAGGAATTGAAGAAGGATGGCTTGCTTTACCCGGTAGTACAACTTAAAACAAAGCTACGGAATTGAGACAGCTGGGAAATGGTGCTGGAATAGATCAGTGGAACAAAGACAGTCAGGAGTAGAACCTGTGAATATGGAAACATAATGAATGCTAAAGATGACAGTTTCAATTCAGTGGGAAAAAGAAGCTTAAAAAAAATCAACTGTACCAGGTATACATGGGGGTCCGTTAAGAGAAAATAAAGCTGTACCTCTAACTCACACCTTACTCAAAAATAGGTTCCAGACGGATTCACAATACAAACCTTAAAATGACATTAGAAAAAGAGATAATATTAATAAAAGTTTGGGGTTTCAGTACTTTCCTACATTCTTGACCCCAGATTGTCATAAAAACTAGATCAGAAGCGAGGACTCAATAACCAGCCAAAGTATCTCTCTTCACAGTGCTTAGATTATTAAGGCCCTGGGGAGGCCAGTCCCAGAGAGGCAGTCTGTGTGCCATGGAAAGATCAGGAAGCTGAGACAGATAGACGGGTCAGAATCTCAGTTTGGCTCCATATTATAAGTGGAACTTTGGGCAAGCTATTTAGTTTCTTTAAATTTCAGTTTTCTCTTCACTGAAATGGGTATAATAACTTTCGGAGGTCCTGCAGGGAGGATTAAATGTGCCACTTGACTTGTAAAAGGGCCTAACTCAGTGCCTGACACATGTTCAGTATTCAGTAAATGCTCATTTCCTTCTCTCATTTTCAACTTCTGAATATTTGAAAAAGCATAATATTTTGGATGTTTATGAAGACTGTCATTATAATACTCTCTGTGCATAAGAATAAAACCAATATAGAGACCCTTATTTCAATTCTTTTGGTTCTAACTTTGTCTGGAAACCTGAGAATTTTCAATACAGGCAAACCAAATTGATGGTTCTGCCTCTTACAGAAGAAAATCAATAAACATTAGCTCTTCTGAGGGAGACAAATTACAGGAAACAAAAGTTCCACAGTGTTTCATAATCTTATGACAAACACCATCTGAGTTACTTACAGTTCCTGGATGAGGAATCTTTTCTTACCAGGATCCACTGGCCAGGCCCAGAGTTGGCTATTTCTCCTCCTGGTTTTGTCGCTTTGCTCATCTGATTTGTTTGCACTTTTGCTTATTGTGAGCTTAGCTATCCCCTGATTTGGTGGATTCCCTGCCCTTCAGAGCCAGCCAATCTCCACAGAGGGTCCTGGGAGACTTACTGGTCTGGCTGCTAACCGTGGGCTTTTAGCTCCAGCAATAACATGCCAGGCTGATGCTTAATTCTTTGGAATATTTTTTTTTGGCTGGCTTATGGCTCAGGCCTTCTCTGCTCATCAGAGAGAAGTATCTCTGAGGCTTCTCAGGGAGGTACCACTCCCATTATCGACTTTGGGATTCAGGGTCTGTGCTGGGCCACAGGAACTATGTGAGGTAAGTGCCTCGGGTAAGTGCTTGTATCTTAGCCCTCAGGGGTGTCCTTTTCTTTCTCCCTGTAGGTAATTTTGTACCTGTTAATAAGAGACTGTATCTTGTTTGCTTAGTGTCTAAGTGAAAGATTATTTGGGTATAAGGAACAGATATTCCAACTTTCACCCCACCCCCCGAGCTTAAGCGAAGAGGGACTTATTATACAATGTCAAGGGAAAATCTCTTAGACATCCGAGCACAAGACACAAAGTGCAGCCAGACTGGAAATGCAACTGGAATGTTGGGAACAGAGATCGCCCTCTGTAGTTGCAAGGCTCAGATGATCTCTCTCACTTCTCTTTCTCCATCTCCTCTGATGGCTTCTTGGACCAATATGGCTGCCCCAGTCATGGCTCTACACAACACTTCTGTTCAATCACCCACTTTCATTTCATGATCTTTAAAATCTCTATGACAGTTCAAAGACTGGAAGAGTCTGATTGGCAGCTTGTCAGCCAGTAGATTGACAGATTGGTCGGCCAATAGATTAGTCCAATCAGCTTTGAACAGAAGGCAGGGTCAGGTAATAACCATTGGCTGTGGGCCAGAAGAGGTTCTCTGAGAAGGGGGCTTGGTAGATCGGGTCAGCTACTCAGGAACTAGCCCTGTACCATCCGCTAAGCCTTCACATTGAGATAAGGCCCAATAGTTTACAAAGTGCTTTTACATACACTATGTTAATTTGCTTGCTTGCTTGCTTAATTTAGTCACTGAACATTTATTGAAATGACCTGTACCCAGAACAGGAGTAGGGACCACAGTGCTAGGTCCCATGTTCCAACACGAGTATGTTGTCCTCAAGACAGTTCTAATAGGAGTGGGGGTGCAGGGTGAACAAACAAACAGGGAAGGTGATGAGAGTGCACTGATAGAGAAAGTGGGGCTGCTGTGAACAGTAGAGAAGGATAAAATTGGCACTTGGGAGTAAAGGGAGCAAGTCAGGAAGCTAATTCTGTGGCTTGATCACCTTTCCACATCACAGAAATCAGGAGGTTGGCAAGGCAGGTAAAAATGTCATTCGATAGCTGAGATAACTAGGGCTCAGAGGGGTCAGGTGATTTACCTGACACAACACAGCACTGCAATCCAGACCCAATCCAGATCCTCTGACTCCCGGTCCAGTGCTCACTCCTTTCACCTGAGTTCTCCCCCTCCAGGTTTGCTCTGGCCATGAACTGGGTAGAACTCATCACATTAGTGGGGTGCTTGAGACTTGGAGATTGGCTTGGTCACTACCTCAATGCCTGGTGTGGTCACATTCTACAGATCTTACAGCCTTCAAGGCTGGGGTGGTGGGGTGAGGATCAGGAGGAGGAGTTGAAGAACCTGCTGTCACTTTGCTTGGGGTGGGGAGGTGGGGACTCAGAATTCTAGCTCTTATGGCAAGGGTTGGGCAATAGAGGAGAAATCAGGCAGATTTTGACTCTGCCTCTAGCAAGTCATATGTTAGCAAGGATACAGAAGACATGGAAGACCCTCTCTCTGCTCACAGGTCCTGGGGTGGGATTGGCAGTACTGGAAGCTCCTGTCCAGGATAGGCCTGGATGGGCAGACCCTACTGGATGGCTGTGTCTAGGTAGGTGCTAGGGCCATCCCTGCGTAATGGTATGAATTTAGTCTGTGGAAGGGTCTTGGGACTAAGTTAGGGCAGCGGGGAGGTTTCAACATCCTTTCCCCTAACTCATCTACTTTTCTCATAATTGGCTTCCCTCTTGACTCACACCCCTCCTTTCTGCTGCCAAATAAATGGTGAAGTGTATGTCATGTGGACAATAGTCGCCAAAAATCACATGTAGTTTTCAGAGTATGCATCCATGCCCTTTTCCATTATCAGGAAAATGCAGTTTCCTTGAAGATTCCCCTTTCCACATTTCTTGCTTTTGCTTTCTTTTTCTTGAAGCATGGAGCCATCTGGGTCCACTTCTGTTGTGACAGAAATATAGAAAGCACCTCTTTATTGTAAGAAGATCAACACTGTGGATATGATAACTAATGGCAGCTGATACTGGGCCTTAGAGCTGAGGAGACCATAGGACTGGTGGGGCCCAAAGAGGACACATGCCATGAGGGGGTCATGGCTTCTCAGTGCCCACTGAGTGCCGTGGGAGCCCACAGTTATCAGCTCTTTCTAGTTTTTAAGAGAAGCTAGAAATCTGAATTGAAAATATTCAGCACCAAATTGGCACACAATCTCTTAAAAGTACAGATAGAACAAACAAACTATGATTTGATTTGACAGCAGGTCAGTTTGTAATTTCCGAGTTACCTGTTTCCTGGACATTTCACGTCTGAGTATTCTTCCTCAAAACCCATAACCTGGGCGCCTGGGTGGCTCAGTTGGTTGAGCAACTGCCTTCGGCTCAGGTCATGATCCTGGAGTCCCAGGATTGAGTCCTGCATCGGGCTCCCTGCTCAGCAGGGAGTCTGCTTCTCCCTCTGGCCCTCCCCCTCTCATGTGCTCTCTCTCTCTCTCTCAAATAAATAAATAAAATCTTAAAAAAACAAAACAAAACCCATAACCTTAGTCTACTCATGAGACAACATCAGACAACCCAAATGGAGGGAATCCTATGAAATACCTGACCAGTATTCCTCAAAATTGTCAAGGTCATGATAAACAAGGAAAAGAAGACTGAAAAACTGTCACAGATCAGGGCAGGCTAGGGACACATGATGACTAAATGCAATGTGAGATCCTGGAATATTAGTGGAAAAATTGGTGAAAATCTGAATAATGTCTGGAGTTTAGTTGATGGTATGTTAATTTCTTAATTTTGATAAATGCAGCATAATGAAAGATGTTAACATTATTGGAAAGTGGGTGAAAGGTATGTGGCAACTCTCTGTACTGTATTTGTAACTTTTCTGTAAATCTAAGATTATTCCAAAATCAAAAGTTTATTCAAAAGAAAAAGTCCCTTCCAAGCTCAAGATAACCTTTGGTTGTTATGGTTCTGCAAATGAAGCTGGATTTCCAATGTCAGAACAAATGCTGTCCCATTGGTATTCCTTCTTTCAACCTGTGAAGCATGCTTAGCATAGTGTTGAGCTTTATTGTCATTTTCTTTAGAACACAAGGTCCCGAGACTCCTAAAATGGGTCTGCGGGTGGGCCCAGAAGAATACGGGTGGTCATGCAACTTTGCTGCACAAAATGGCGTCTCTCTTCCTATTAGTAAGAGAAGGTCTACTCCTACTGCAGGAGCTGGAGTCAGTTTGAAATTCATAGACAAGAGGCTTAGGTGCACACTGAGGGCTGACATTTTGCCTAAGGATATGGAGGTTTGACCTGTTAGCCAGGCTGGGCAGCTGGCTCATTTTCTAAATGGTTTCTGGCTTGGTGTAGTAGGATTCAAGAAGACCCCCTCCTTTCTAAGAAAACATTCCCAGAGTCAGGAAAATTGGAAAGGCAGAGAGGGCTGAAGTGAGCTGTCAGAGTGAGGAAGGAGCCAGCATGGGAGTGAGAAACCTTTACCGATGTTTTCATCTTTCCGGGGGAGTTAAGTTTCTCTAAATTTGTGGTCCCTCTGACTCCACAGGAATTGTATCTTTCTGCAGCGTTCCCAGGCAATTATTCCTCCTCACAGAGCTGAGCCTCTGCTTTCAGGACCCAGTCAAGTGGCCACAAATCAAAGATAGCTTGGACTCATTCCACTAATAGCATGGAAAGCCATTAGCTGAAGTTGTTTGAAAAGGGAAGTGGCTCAGATATCTCTGGTCTCACAAGAAAAGCTTCTGTAATGTCAGATTATGGTTACCAAATGGCTTAGTGGACTGAGGCATCACATTTCTCATAATGAGAGGTTATTTATTGCACCGCTGAACCAACACACTCTCTCTTGCTCACTTGCACAAGATAAGATGAAGAGCCCTTTCAAGTTGAATTAAGTTTAAAAGGAAAGGCAACACACATGCTGCCAGCTAATGCCTGGGTTTAGCTGGTTGTGTAGGCACCGAGTGTAGATGGCTCCCTCTGTGGGTGGTCCGAGAGCCTCTGCAAGGCTCTCCTTGCCCCCATCTCTAATTTTTTGGGCCCACTGCTAATGCTTGAGGTTGAACTCTTTCGGATCTTTTCTTTTGGTTAAGGCACTATTTCCAAGAAAGCCTTTGTCCAAATGTTAAGAACCTATGCTGTTCACCATCCTTAACCTAACAGGTGCCCCTCTTTCTGGGGTAAACTTCTCCTCCTGGGTCCCCCTTCCTGTGGTTCCGAGCCGCTGTCAATCCCAGCATTCCTCGCTCTTGACTACGGAGTAGGCATGCGTCCATCCCTCGGGCTACAGTGATTGGTTCAGGGATGGGCACATGACAGAATTTGGGCCAATCAGAGGCCTTTCTTTGGATTGTTGCGAGAAGAGGTAAAGGTGACAGCATCGTAACTCAGGAGGTTGCGAAGTCTAGGGTTCCAGAGGCTGTGTTTTCAGTCACACTGAGGAAACCCACGTCCGCTGGAGAGAATAAAAGCCATGTGGAGGTAAGGAGAGAGGAGAGAGAGGGAGGGGTCCTCATGGCAGTGAGGCCCAGTTCTCGCACTGAGATCCCAGGTGTGTGTGCGGATGCCCCAGGAGCCTTCCAATAAAGGCTCTTTTAACTAAGCTTGTTTGAACTGGGCTTCTACCACTCGCAGGGAGGAATACTCTGACTAACGCACCCCGTCCATGTGCCTGTGTTCTGTGGCTTTCCATAAACCCCATTCCTGCCTGGGCAAGTGCAGGCTGCCGGCTGGCCTGCTCCCTGACGCTGGGCTCCGAGGCGCCAGGTGCCTCTGCTGGTCAGGAGTGGAAGGGAGCAGAGGGAGGAGATAAAATGCAAACACCTTGGCCTGGTGGAAGGGAAACCCGAGGGTACACGTGTGGGCTGTTCTTGCAGGCTTTCTGGTAAGGGTCTTTGGAAGAAAGGGCTCTGCAGCTCAGGTAGTCGTGGTGGGTGGCGTTAGAGGCCTGGGGACTCCGGCCAAGTGCGGAGGACAGGGAAACAGGAACCTCCCACCCGCCCAGGGCTCTCCCAGTGGCCTCCAGCCCTGCCCGGACCCTGCAGGCCCTGGCTGAGATAAGCCAGGAGGAAGCCAGTGCAGTTGGCCCTTCTGCTCTGCGATGCGCCCCCGGATCAGGAGGGTCCGGGCGGTGCAGGGGGGTCTCGGATCCCTGAGCCCCGGTCCCCGCGGCAGGCGGCCGCTGCCCGCACAGGTGCTCCGAGGCCAGCGGGCGGCGGCTGTGAGCACGGCGGGGGGGGGGGGGGGGGTCGAGGCCCGAGGACCCCCCAGATGCACGCGGGGGCGGAGAATAATAAACTCCTTCGGGGCTCGGCAGGCGCTCGCAGTCCGACTTTGAATGATAAATAATCCCGGGATTTGTTCAAAGCTCCCAACAGCCCCTGGTGCTCTGCAGCTGGGCAGAGCGGCCCACGTGGCTTTTTAGATCTCACACGGCTGTGACAACCTCGCTGTGGCCTTTCCAGGGATGGAGGAAGGGCGCTGGGAACACACTGGAAGACAGGCACCGAGCTGAAGTCCAAGTTGCCAGCACATGTGTTTCCTGGGCCTTTGTGCAGGTGGGTTGACAGCGCCGGGCTGGCGGTGGGGAGCTCTCCCCGACGGCCAGCCCCCCCCCCCCCCAGCCCCTCAGGGGCCTACATGCAGGTCGCGCACAAGGCGTCTGGGCGGACGTGGAGGCAGAGACAAATAAGTCATTTTTCCCGAGTTCCAGTCAGTGGGCGAAGCAATCACGAGAGGAAGATGATGTGCTAGAATACAGGCCTTGCTCAGATGCTCTAGAGCATTTCTCAGAGCAAAGGGGAAGGTGTGGGAGGCCAGCCGTGTGGAACTGGTTCTTGCCGAGCAGTCAGAGAACCCGGCGGGAGGATTGAGTTCCCAGGAGGCTCAGGAAGCAATGGGAATCTGAAGTTCAGCACAGGAGTGGATGGAAAGACAGAGTTTGACCAAAGCGAAGGGTCTGTTGGGAGGGCGGGTGGGTGAAGGGGTGCGACCTGCGGTGGGCCAGAGGGTCAGGGAGTGGAGCCCAAAGCTGCCCCACAGCCCCGAAGCAGAGGCTGTGGTCTTTCCTTGTAAAACCTGTGGCTGGTGGCCGGGGAAAGAACGTTCCCTGAGAAAGCATGATGGGCCGGAAGTCTGGCAGAGGGAATGCTGGGCCTCTGGTGGGAGGCCCTTCTCCCCTGCTGTGTAGCCAGAGTCCCAGTCTGCTTCGCAGTCCACAGCTAGCCATGGCCTGTGCCGAAGTGTTTTGGTTAGAAAGAAATACTTCTCAGGCAACACGAAGAAGTCCCAGGAAACATAACATTCGAAGAAAATATCCTTCTAGGGTTTTAATGTAGGTGGAGGGAAGGCGGGGTGGAGTTCAGAAATCATGTTTACACCCAAAGCAATGAACTGGTACGTGGTGTTCTTTCACACATTGCTCTACTGTGTTTTGGGAATGCCTTGGCTCTAGGGCTGTAAGGGAGGGTAAAATTATCTCAGTGTAATTTGAGAAAAAGTGCCTATTTTCTTATTCCTTGAAGAAGTGAAAATAAAGTGTGTGTGAGTGTATGTGGCGGGGGCGCTGGCTGGACTATCGGAAGACGGGACATCTGAAAAAAGACTCTTGTTACATCAATTAGTCAGTTGCCTTGGGAAGAAATTGTTGTCTTTCAAAGTCAACATTTCCAAGCCTCACAGTGAGAATGTCACCAGGGCAGTAGGAAAATACATCACATCTTTCCCACTTCGGTTCTCCTAGTGCTCTCTTTTTCTCCCCTCCATGTTGTCTTCACAGGAAGGGAGAAATTGGTCTAAGGCAGGAAGGTTCAGGACACTGTATCACGACTGCCCCTGCTCCCCTAAACTCCACCTCTAATAGTTTATTTCCCAAGCTTTAAAGGTTTTGTGGACTTATTAGAAGCCAGATGTTCCTGAGAATAGAGAACAGGTCCACTGAAAGTGCCCAGGGGCCCCGAGCTGGCGGGATGCAGTCGGGGGCATAAGGTTTTGTCTGGCTGTTGAATGTATGAGAGTGATGCCTAGGGGGGAATCCAGGCTGGTGGGAATGCGGCCAGAATACGCAGCAGCCACACGGAATGTGAGGGTTTGGCTCCACGGTCCTCCAACCCTGGAGACAAGGCTGGCTCTGGGAATGCCAGGATCATCATGGGAGGGGTTGGGTGCCAGAGAACCTAAACAGGGACAGAGCAGAGAGCGGTGGGTCCCTGGGGATTTAGCATGTTTCAGCGAAGCCCCAGTTCACTCCTCAAGGTCTGAGGAGGGACGAAGTTGCTCTCATTCTACCCTTCCCTTTCAATTTCCAAAGCAAGGAAATTACTTCGGCTTCATCTTCCTTGTCTGATGAGATTGAGCTAGATCATCTCTAAGACTTTTTTTTTTTTTAGCACTAATCTCCTGGGTAGGGCTGGCTACGTAAGTTTTTGGGCCCATTGCAAAATGAAAATATAAGGCCCTTGTTCAAAAATCAGGGGAGGGCGGGGACGCCTGGGTGGCTCAGTCAGTTAAGCGTCTGCCTTCGGCTCAGGTCATGATCCCAGGGTCCTGGGATCGAGTCCCACATCGGGCTCCCTGCTCCGCGGGGAGCCTGCTTCTCCCTCTGCCTCTGTCTCTCTCTCTCTCTGTCTCTCATGAATAAAAAAAAAAAAAAAAAAATCAGGGGAGGGCGCCTGGGTGGCTCAGTCATTAAGCGTCTGCCTTCAGCTCAGGTCATGATCCCAGGGTGCTGGGATCGAGTTCCGCATTGGGCTCCCTGCTGGGCGGGAAGCCTGCTTCTCCCTCTCCCACTCCCCCCTACTTGTGTTCCCTCTCTCACTGTGTCTCTCTCTGTCAAATGAATTGAAAAAAAAAAAAAAAATCCGGGGAAAAGTACTCTTCAAGGTCCTAAAATATAGTGTTTCCTTTTTCCTGTGTTCTTTCGACCAGTCATGATGTTTTTCATTTACTATTTAATGTTACTCTAAGTAGAGAAAAATTAAAATTTAAGATTATTAGTGTGAATTTTACCATTCATCTTTATATTGTGCAATGTCCGTTATAAATTATTAACTATGAGAGCATCTAAATTATAGGCACAATCACTGAAATTACACAATTCACAGTTTGTAGCTTGCACGTGCACATATATTATTTTGTTTTAACCAGAACAGTAGAAGTGCTGCACACAACTAACTCAGCTGTTTGCACTTTACTTCTTGATATGTACACACTCTACCTATGTCTCTATCTTTGGCTTTCTGATGAGTAAGGAGGGCCTGAGAAGAAGAGGAACACCAGGGGGCTCATTTTTCCCTCTCCCTCTATGTTGTCATTTTCAGCCTAAGTGCTTGACTTAGGCAGGGAAGTAACATGAGTAAGAAAAGAGAAAGCTGATACAGGAAAATACCACCTATTTCTATAAAAAGTAATAGAAAAGGATGTAATATACAAAGATGTTACAAGAAAAAAAAGGAAAGGAAAAGTAAAAACAAGTATCAAAGTACACACTCCAGAACAAATGTTGCAGTCTCGCTGATAAAAATGATGACAATAAAACAACACTACACTTACTAGAATGGCCAACATTCAAAACACTGACAACACCAAATATTGGAGAGGATGTGGAGCAACAAGAACTCTCATTTATTGCTGGTGGGAATGCAAAATGGTACAGCCACTTTGGGAGATCGTTTGGTGGTTTCTTAGAAAGCTAATCATACTCTTACCATATGATCCATCAATCCCACTCCTTGGTATTCACCCAAATGAGTTGAAAACTTATGTCTACACAAACACCTGGACACAGATGTTTATAGCAGCTTTATTCATAATTGCCAGAACTTGGAAGGAACCAAGATGGCCGTCAGTAGGTGAATGGATAGATAAACTGGTGTATCCTGACAATGGAATAGTACTCAGTGCTAAAAAGAAATGGACTGTAAGCCATGAAAAGGCTTGGAGGAGCCTGAAATGCATATTATTTATATTCATTAATCTGAAAAGGCTACATACTGTATGATTCCAACTATATTACATTCTGGAAAAGGCAAAACGATGGACAGTAAAAAGATCAGTGGTTGCCAGGGGCTAGTGGTGTGGGAAGGATGAATAGGTGGAGCACAGAGGATTTTTAGGACAATGAAACTACTCTACATACCATAATGGTGGTTATATGTCGTCATTCCTTTGTCAAAACCTATAGAATGTACACTGCCAAGAGTGAACTCTAAACTATAGAGTTTGGGTGATAATGATGTGTCAGTGTAGGTTCATCAGTTGTAACAAATGTACCACTTCTGGTGTGGGATGTTGATAGTGAGGGAGGCCATGCATGCTGGGGGCAGGAAGTATGTGGGAACTGTCTGTACTCTCCACTTGATTTTGCTATGGACTTAAAAACTTCCTTAAAAAATAAAGTTTGTTTAAAAATGATGACAAAATACTTTGGAATTAACTTCAAAAGTAATCAAATCAAGAGCCCAAAGCAGAACTACAAAAGATCAGGGAGATAGATTGCAATAACAAAAGTTGCTGAAATGTAAATAGGTATAATATAAATTATGAGGTAAGATTTAAGGGAAGATAGAATATCTACATAGACCCAATTATATTAAAAGAAATGGAGAAAGCTGCCAAACATCTATCTTCTTCAAGAAGCACAAAGTCCAGAATTTTTTTAAAAAGCAAAAAACAAAAACAAAAACAAAAAACATAAAACAAAAAAACCCTTAGGATTGAAATTAAGTTATACTGGAAGGAACACGAAGGAAAACAGACACTGCTGAATATAGAGTAGAGGCTATAAATGAAAAATCTGAGCAAAGTGAAAAGAAAGTAAAGAGCTTTAAAGATTAAGAGGCAGTACCAGCCTGTGTAACCTGGAATAGACTCCTCCTCTTTACCTTCTGTAAAATGAGTTTTGTCTATGACTTGACTGATGGATCTTAAAAAATAGAGCAAGTGGACAATAATCAACAAGGATATGGAAGATCTAAACAACCTAATTAGTAAAGTTGATCTAAATGATATACATAATGAGATCATACTAAAAGTATTGTTCTGCAATCTGTTTTTTTCACTTAATATGCCTTAGAGATCTTTCCATATTATTATAGTTCTATCACAAAAATGAATGGCCTTAAAAAATTACAGTGTAAAGTATTCTTTTGAAAGGTTACAGGTGATACAAGGACTTTTGGAAACTAAACAATCTAAGGCTTTATATTCCTTTCGATAAGTCACTTCCTACTCGGGGTTTTTGTTGTTTTTAAAGCATGTTGAGTTTCTTTTGGGGGGTTCTATTTCATTCACTAGTTGAGGCAGTTGCTCTCCCCTCAGCCAAGTGCAATGCCTTGGCTGATTCCCAAGGTGAAGTGGGATTGAGTGACGATCAGCACGGAGTCAGGAGAGCAGCTCTGACCCCTGGGACTAGCCTGAGCAGGGCAGAATGAATGCCAAGGGGAGCAGTCAAATTGAGAATGTGGCTACAGAGCAAAACGTGGAAGACGAAGAGGTACCTCACAGCTATTCCCTTACTTGAGATTCCGGGCCTGTGTCCCCTCCTTCCTGAGGACATGCAGAGACGTATGCTTAGCTCAGAAGACATTTGAATCTTTGATATACATGGTTTCAGTTAAACGAGGCTATTTGTAGAGTTACAGTTTACTGGAGAGTTAATTCTTTTTGGGGGATCTTGGGTTGCAAGATTCTTCTGCTTTCCTTTGACTTCCCGTCTGCAAATACTCCCTGTACCTAGGCCACCCGTATCTGTCCCTAGAGCAGGAGGGCAGAGCAAACAACTCCTGCCCTCACCTTAAAGGATACAAGTTAACTCTTCTAGACTTGGCATCTCATGTCCTCTGCCCTCTGCCCCCTCCTCTCTTACCAGAATTCGACCTCTCACCGTCCAGCCCCCACTGCCTCCACATTCCCTATCGCCTGCCCAGCTCTCCCTTAGGCTGTGAAAAAAGAGCTTTTGGGGCCAGGGCCTGCATTACTTATGCTCACGATCAATGCTGCTAAAATCCACTTGGGTAGTTGCCTCCTCCAGCCAGCGCTGTGGGGCTCTGTGCGGAGGTTTACCCAAAGTGAGGATGCTCCACTGTGCAGCCTCTTTCCGTGTCAGTTCAGTGAGGCAGAGAAACCTTTGCCTGGGAGGGTGGGACGCTCAGGCTCGGCGCCGGGTGGATCTGAGCAATTTGTCTAAACACACGCCCTGCGCCAGCTTTCTCATGCCCACGCCCCCGCGGAGACCCTGGCCGTGCAGTGGGATCGCCCCAGAAGGGAGGTAAGGAAGCTTGGCGCTCTGACCGGGGTTCTCCGTGGGAGTGCTACCGCCCCCTAGGGGAGCATTTTGAGAATTTTAGGAGTATTTTTACTTACAAGATGATTGGGGGTGCTATTGGCTTTTAGTGGGTGGGGTCAGGGATGCTGGTCACCCTGCCATGCACAGCACGTTCCTGCACGTCACAAACACTGCTACACCTCCCACACGACTCTCTAATCTCACTGTACATTCGTGTGAAAAACCCACTTGCAATTGCTTGAACCTAGATGTGAACTCCATTTTACATAGAAACAAATCTTTTTTTTACATGGTAATAAAATACATTGAGTTTTCCAGGAATGCAAGTGCGCTGTAAGTCAGTGGACTGTTTTATCTGCAAGTAATAGTATCCTGACTTTTTGGTGATTTGATGTGGGTGTAATTTGAGAACTACACATTTTTGCTTTTCATTTAAAGTTTTCCTCCCTCACCACAGATCCATGAGGAATAAGTCTGTGTAGTAGAAATATTTAATATATAACACATGCTGAATAATATCCTGAACATATATTTATAAGGCAAGATTTATGAAAGACCAATGATTGGTTAATAGGCCACATGCCTCATAATGTTGGCTGCGGATACCTGGATTTCTCAAACATGAGAACTATAGATTGACCCCAGATTCTCCAGACAATGCTTATGTTTTGTGTTTCTGTTATGATGACAATCTAAAAAAGGATAAGCAAGCATATTCTGGATTATTTAGGTACCCACCTTCTGATAATTACTGCCACCAATTTAGTACATGTGCTTTTGGTTTTGTTTATGATCCTCTCGGGAACAATAGCACAAATTTAATTGTTGGCCAATGATAAAACAGTTGAGAACTTAAGCTTCAGATATCAGAAAAATTTATTTGTCTGAAATACCCATTTCTTTAAAAAACACATAGATGAGATCTTACTCTAGGTCTCAATCTAATTGCTTACCGTGTTCTGCATGGAAGATGTAAAATGGTGGATGTTAGGTGGGTAAAAGTGGTGTAGATCTTGCCCTCCTTAGAGTAACCCTATTCCAGAATAACTGGGAATAGCACTTCGCTGAAGCCTAAGGGCACATAGTTCCTTGGTGGAATTGTCTCAGACACACACGTTCCTCACCTCTCCATGTATTTCCTTTTCCCTTTCTATAGTCTTGAAAGCAAAACTCTCAATAAAGCCAGTACAGCCCTCTGCTATGTGATCCAGGCAAACATGTTCTGACCTCAAGCTCTAATATAATTTGAAACACAGTGGATGGAAAGGCTCACCATTAATACATTAATGTTCTTTAAGAAAGATAAACCATGCCACCAGGTCACTCTGTGGATACAGATATCTGAAATTAAAAAAAAAAAAAGGCTTCCTATTGCCTGTGAACTATTTTCCAAATATTTAGCTTAGAATCAGGACCCTGCAAAGGTGGGTTCTGTATTAATTAGGGTGTGGACAGTAGAAATTTGTGGTTCTGGAGGTTACACAAGAAGCCAAAGTACCCTGACATAAATTAGAAGTTTCTTCCTTTGTCATGTGTCTAGAGCTGAGTGTCCAGGTGGGCAGCTTGCCATCCTTCACTAATGGATTCCATATCTGAGTTCAAGGCTGTACGTGTTGCCATTTGCATCCAGGAGTAAGAGGAACAGGGAAGTTTCGGGTAGGGGGCTTGGTCTTTAGGATGTTAGCACTGTGCTTTAGTAATAAGTTATGTCAGTTCATGCACCATTGGCTCAGACCTAGTCATATGACCATACCTAGCTGCAAGAGAGGCTGGGAATTGTAGTCTCTAGCTGGGGTAGCCACGTTCCAGGATAAAATTGGGGTTTTCTTAACAAAAGGAAGAGGAGCAAATGGATACTAGGAGACAATTATCAGTCCCACTTTAATTTAATTTAATTTTTTTAAAGATTTTATTTATTTATTTGAGAGAGAGAGAGCATGAGTGGGGCTGAGGGGCAGAAGGAGAGGGAGAAGCAGACTTCCCACTGAGCAGGGAGCCCAACACGGGGCTTGATCCCAGGCGCATGAGATCATGACCTGAGCTGAAGGCAGATGCTTAACTGACTGAGCCACCCAGGTGCCCCTCAGTCCCTATTTTTAACCACGTCTTCCTTTACTTTGCCTGCATTCCAGCTGCACAAAATATATTATCCAGATATGTGCTTTGTCTCCTTTCTCTGGGCCTCTTTGCCCATGTCTCCCTCTGTCTAGGATACTTTTTCCTCCTTCACTTATAAACAGAGCCAGAGGAAGAAAAAGAGAACTGAGAGTCTGGGAAGACTTCATGGAGAAAGTAGCATGTTACCTGTGCCTAGAAGTATGAGTATTTTCACAAGTAGAGGAGGAAGAACGCACCCCAGACAAAGGGAGGTGTGAGCACAAAGACCCAGAGCCAGGAAACAAAGCACATATTAGGGTAATCAATGATATTACCTATGGTATACCTTCTCTTCCTTTATTTGTAAATTTTATTTATTTATTTATTTTTGGTGACTCTGTCTTATTTGGAAATATGTTTCACTTTTCGTGATAGTTTGGAAGCTTCTTGAAACAAGCAAGGCTCAAGACTTGACATTTTGTGTTTGAACCCCAGCTCTGCCACTTAGAAGGCTTGTGACCTTGGCAAAGCTACTAAAACTTGCTACGCATGGTTTTTTCCTTCAGTAAAAATGGGTGAATAATATTACCTGCCTGAAGATTAGAGCTATTTTATATGAAGGCTTTAGCAAAGTGCCTGGCAGGTAGTATGTGTTCAGTAAATATGAACCAGTATTATTATTGTTTTTGTTGTTGTCATTTTTCTAGTGTTACCAGAACCTCTCATATTCTGTCTTGCATATAAGCACTAACTAAATAATTGTCATCTTGAAATAAGATATTTGTGGTACATTTATTATTATTCTTAGGGTAAAAGTATCATACCTAGCATTTATACAACTCTTGGCAAAGTCATCTGTGCCTCACCACAGTCTTATAAGGTGGGTATTACTGTTCCCATTTTCAGATGGGATGAAGCATAGGGAGATCAAATGACTTGCTTAAGGTCATGTAGGGGGTCTTAGTAAGGTCTGACTGGAGCATAGCTCTTTGGAATCCATATGTAATACTCTTTCCACTTTCCACCCTGATGTCTGGTACTTTTGAAGAATAAAATACTGCAAGAACTGTGTTATTTTTGTGAATTATAAGGGAATTTTTCTGTGGAATTATGAATGAAACAGATTAAAGCAGTTTAGGAGGAGTTGGCTGTTTTGCATTCTTCAAAAGGCTAAGGAGCCAAGCATGGGTAGGGCAGGGCAAGGTGCTGGCGGGCTGCTTGGGGAGCCTCCCCCAGCCTTAGAAACCCTGCCTCTTCCTGCCTGCCACTTGCATTCCTAGATCTACCAAATGGCGACTTCCTCTTGCACATAACAGGTGTTCTGTACATGCCTGGATGGCATTTCCTGTGAAATCAGATCTTAAAGATCTTAAAGGTGGATCATCAGGATCAGTAATATGAAAAAACAGAAGTTTAAGCCCAAATGTGTTGGAATTAAAAACTCAATTTAACAAAAAGCACAAATACACGCATTATCTGTAAATTACGTCTTATAGCCCCAAGTAGAACTGGCTTCAAAGCCAGAGAGCCCATGCATCCAGGAGGGGCAATGCAAATTAGAAAGGCTCGCTGGTCTGCAGAGGGAGGGCATTAGCCAACCCAAGAACTGTGCCTGAAGCTCCTGCTCTTTAGAGTAAGAGCCCAGGAAGCTCAGCTGAGAATCAAGCACTTCCTGCCATCTGCCCACAGCCCCTTCTATGCATGGTAACTAAGGCAGCCTGGGTCAAAGATGGTGACCAGCTGAGGTGGTCACATCTGCTCTTGGTATTACTGTAGTATGAAGAACCATGCTCTGGCTTCCATTACAGTGAGCAGTGCCCTCTCTAAGGACCCTTGGGAAGATCTGTACAAACCAGAAATTTACAAGTAAGCACCCGGTCTTAACCCAATCTGCAGGAAGATGGTGCTTCTTCCCGAGAGAGAAGTGGTTTGTTTTCAGTAAATGAAGGGTGGCCATCCTGGCTAATGTCATCATTGGAACTCCTAGCAGCCAGCAGGTGTCTTGGTGCAGAAGCAGCCTGTTACCTTTCCTCATTAGATTGTTGCCCCGAGGCACCCCAAACAGAGCATACCTAGGAATATAGTTATTGAGAAATGAATAGGATTTGGTGAAGAAAACAAGAAGCTTTATTGAGGGGGGATTTGAATAAAGGAGGAGATATGTTTCTGGATGGGAAGACTCAAAATTCTAGGTCTGTCAACCCAGTACACTCCAGAAGGTGTTGAGGTGAAGTCAGCTATCCTGGCTACTGTTAACTACAGCCAGGAAACCCAGGCACCCTGAGACACCTTGGACCCTAACATCACTCAGGGGAGGCCACTCCTACAGCTTTGCTTTAAGAGCATTTGCTGAGCATTCTTCTAGACAGGAGCTGGAGAAGGAGGCTGACTGCAAATTTCCCACACACAAGGACTCTGGCTCAGCCTTCTGGTGATAGGGAAGGTCTAGAAAGAACAAGGGAGGAAAAATAATGATACCTGGAATTTTCACCACACAGAATCAGAGACTAGGGAACGCTGAGGTTCAGAGATGCCATCAGTCAAGTTAACATGGAAACCCCTTGCCTTGCTAGGAACTTAGTAACCTGGCATGGGATCAGCCAGTCTATTATGCAGATACAATGGAAGAAAAAGTGCTTCACTGCTCATTCCATAGCCAAACCACAGATCCTGGCAACTCCTTGTCTCAGAGGCAACAAAGACACATTCATAGGGTTTGGCTCCTTTCTCCTGAATTCTACACCTTAAGCTAAAGAAGTCAGTCACGCGAAGCTGGGCTGCTGGGAAGTGCATCCATGCTACTGCAGAGAACATATCACTGATCATTTCCTCTGTTTCGCTTCCAGGAATCTTGGTTTGAAGGCACTGACCTAGGAGAGAAAAGTACTTGGTATCGCTTTTGGAGACACCTTGTGGACAATTCATCAAGAATTCTGTGATATATAGTTAACAAATATATTGAGGGCCCATAAATTGTCAGACCTTGTGCCAGTCTCAGAGAAGCAAAGATAAAGAAGACGTGAGTTTTCTTTTCTTTTTATTATCCAACAGATGGAAGGGTATGGCCCAGGGACTTGGTCCAAGGCAGGAAGTGTCAGAAGACCTGGATTTGGCTCCTGCCTTTGTCAGGTGATCATGGAGCAGTGGCTTGTGTTCTCTGAGCCTCCGTTTCCTCATCTGTAAAAGTCGCAACGGGCCTGAATGACCTCGCTGCCCTGTCAACCTCTAACATTGGATCCTGGCGAGTCTGTGAGCACAGGCAGAATCATGAGTTACTGGAAGGATCTTGTTTCTGTGTTCTTAGAAAAGCCTGGCCACCAGATTTTCCTATTATTATTATGTAGTAGCTGATATGTGCAAAAGAATGTGAATATCACACAGGTAAGTGATGAACATAATAACAATAGGAGTACCTGTGAGCTTTACTTTGAGGAGAACACGGCTAATACCGTTGCTTCTGCTGGAGGGCTCCTTTCTCATATCATGACCTGCATACCTGTAGAAGTAACCAACATTCCGAATTTGATTTCTATGAATGCTTGGTTAAAAAAAATAAGGTAGCACATATGTATACAATATCAAATAGTATCTTATTTAATTTTGCTTGGTTAATTAAAATGGTATTATACTATACCCAGTCTTTTTTTTTCACTTGCTTTTTCCGCATTTTATTGTGTATGAATAAATCATTGTTTATTCATTCTCTAGCCACTTTGGACAAGGGTTGTTTCCAGTTGTTATTACAGTGCTGCTAAGAATGTTCCTATAAGTAAATGCTGTGCAAGAGCTTCTCTAGGATTTATACTTAGAAGTAGAATCACATGAATCTTGGGCATGTGTGCAAGAATTTCTTTAGGGTAGAACTGCTAGGCTACAAAGTATGTGAATGTTCTACTTATTTTTTCCCAAGTGGTTGTACCAGTTGACTTCTGCCAACCATGTATAAAAATTCCAGTTAATTCACACTCTCACCAAGACTTTGACAGTGTTAGACTTCTTAATTTTTGCCCATCCATTGGGTGAAAAGTAATGGCGTCTTAGTGTCTCTTTGATTACTAATGAGGCTGTTCTTTCATGTGTTTGTGGGCCTGTCATGTTTCCTGCTCTGAACCTGTTTCTGTCTTCTGCTCATTTTTCCAGTGGGCTTTATTCATTTACTTATTGGACTTTGAAGATAAAAAGAATAAATCGTCTTTATGTACATTTTATTGGTTATACATGTTGCAAATTATCTTCTCCTGGTTTGTGGGGTTTCCAATCACTTTCATCATGGGATCTGTTGTTAAACAGATGTTCTTAATTTGAATGTAGCAGAATTTATTATTTTTTTTCTTTTGTGGTTTGTACTTTTTAAAAAAAGATTGTTTATTTTAGAGAAAGAGAGAGAGAGAGAAAGTGAGCATGAATGGGAGGGGCAGAGGGAAAGGGAGAGAGAATCTCAAGCAGACTCGATCTCATGCCCATGAGATCATGATCTGAGCCAAAACCAAGAGTTGGACACTTAACCAACTGCGCCACCCAGTGCCCCTGTAGTTTGTCCTTTTTAAAGTGATCTTCACCACTCTCAGATTCTAGAAATGTTCTCCTACATTGTCTTCAAAAATTTTAAGAGTTTTGCCTTTTATATCTAAGTCTTAAATCCACTAGGATTTGACATTTCTGCATGGTGTGAAGCAGGATTTGATTACAGGGTTTCTTTCTTTTTTTTTTTTAAAGATTTTATTTATTTATTCATGAGAGAGAGAGAGAGAGAGGCAGAGGGAGAAGCAGGCTCCCAAGGAGCAGGGAGCCCAATTCGGTACTCGATCCCAGGACCCTGGGATCATGACCTGAGCCGAAGGCAGACGCTTAACCATCTGAGCCACCCAAGGTGCCCTGATTACAGGGTTTCTTTTCCATATAGAAAACCAACTGGCCTTGCACCATTTATTGATGAATTCCTTGTTTCCTTAGTGATTTGCAGTGCCTTCCCCCTTGTATCTCAAGGACTCACCCCTCTCTCCTCTTTCCGTCTGTTTAATCTCTCCTCCTCTCCACTCCTCTCTCCTCTCAGTGGCCTTGCACCATTTATCAATGAATTCCTTTTTCCTTAGTGACTTGCAGTGTCTTCTCCCTTGTATCTCAAGGACCCACCCCCTCTCTCTTCTCTCTGCTCTTTAATCTGTTCCATTGGGCAATTTGTCATTAACTGTACCACTACAACACTGCCTTTATTACTACAGCTTTGTAATGAGTCTTGATCATTCCCTTCAGTAGTGCCTTGTTTATTCTTAGGTCTTTGCTCCTCCATATAAATTTGAGAATTATTGGTCAAATTCTTCAACAATTCTATTTGGCTTTTATTAGAATTGCATCCAATTTTTAGATCAGTTTGGAAAGAAGTGACATATGTATGATATTTCCAAAAGATTTTATTATGGCTCTTGAGTAGCTGGTGGTCTAGTGGGGAAGACAGATGTAGACACATCATTATAATACCATGTGGTAAATATTACATAAACATGAATTACCAGGGAGGAGTTAGGGAAAATGTTACAAGAAGGTAACATGTGTAAAGATTCTCAGTGAACAAAGACTCTGTATTCTGGCCTCAGATGTACAAGGTCTGTCTATTCCATTTTGTCAGACTCCCTCAGGAGATAACCACCAAGGCTACCCTTATTGAAATCCAGGGTTTGGGCTAGAATTGCTGGGATGGTTGCACAGCTGGATCAGTTTGCCCTGGGCCTACATCCAAACCAGTGTGCCACATTCATTCTTTCTCTGTATCCAAACGTGGACATCAGTGCATAGAATCCCTTCTTGTATTCTTTACCTCCTACCCTAAGTGTTTTGGTTACTTTAGTAGGTCTGACTTGTCTTTCTCAGATAGACCTGCTTAGGGCCTACTCACAGTCTTTAAGAAGCCAATTTGTACCAGCTTTACAAGTTCAACTTGCAATAGCTTTGCCTCCAGGATTTTATTCAATTCTGGACCAAGTTTTCCTGGTGATACTTCAACAATCAGTTAGTACAAACCATGAAGTACCTGTTATGGAGCTAGACACTTTTAGAAGATACAGAGTCAAGGGATTTGGAATCAGGTAGACTGAGGTTCAAGTTTCTACTCTACCTTATTAGCTGGGTGACATTGGGCCAACCACTTAACCTTTATGTTTACATGGTTCTTCATGTATAACATGGAATGATAATTCTGGTTAATAGATAATATATATAAAAGGTCTTGCACATTTAATCTTTTAATCAAAGGAGAAACAAAAAAATGTTAGTTTCCAAAAGTTAGAACATCTAAGATAACTAGATACAAGAAAACAATTAGAACAAGAAGATAACTTGCTTCTGAGATAATTTTTTTCCTCAGCAAAGTATATACAGTGGTGGGAGCTCAGCCACTCATGGAGGACGTGCTGAGAGAACAGCACATGCTAATATAGTCCACAGAGTCACATGATACTCCATTTTGGTCCAGAGAGGATGGAAGATATCATGTAAAAATAGGTAAGTTAGAACAAGGTAACATATTAGAAAGGATGAAAAGACAAAGGAAAATCAAGGGTGGGGACATACAGCAATCACTGAAGGCAGGAAGGAGGAAGGGCAGGAAATACACACCAGGGAGCCCATTCCACACACTTGCTTTAAGGGGGTCACAGATGTGATGCTAAGCTTTCCAGTGGCCGCCACCAATAGTCAGGATGACAAGTACAGAAGACTATAGGGAATGACAAATACAGGAGAATGATGAGCCTGGAGAGGGGCTGGAGAGGGGAAGCTCCTTGAACATGATGAGGTTTGAGCCAGGTTCTGAAGGATGTTAGAGCCACGGGTTCCAGACAGAGGTAGCCACCTAAGCAAATACATAGGAGGAGAGTAAAGAGTTTGTCCTGGGGCACAGGATTCCCTTTGGATAGCCTCGAGGTAGGGCAGGCCGATGACTGAGGCCTTTTGGCTTAAGATCAAGTTTAGTATCTGTTCTTACCAGTTTAATACCAGTCTTTTAGATTTCACACAAAAGGGAGCCCTGACTGTCCCTGAGGAGAAACTACCCTGATGAGAGTGGTATTTGGAAGAAACGATCCTGGCACCACACAGCTGCAATTTTCCCCTTTGCGAATTATAAATCATCTCAAGCATTTAGGAGAACGCTGTCACGCATGTCTCTCCTGATGGGGTTTGCATCTGGCTCTCTCACTGGCAATACAGAATATTTAGAAAATCTGTGCAGCATTAGTGTCTAATAACCTTTGCTTTAAACACAGCGAAGCAAACCACAAACTTAGCAATGGTACATACCCCTCTGCAGTAATTTAGTCCAGGTTTCCCGGGTGACTTACGAAATTCCTCAGTGTAGCCGCATCTAGTCGTCTGGACAATGGCAGGAGTGCTGAAAACTAGGGAGGTTGAAATTAATCTTAGAAATAAGAGCAAACTTAGTGACTTTCAGTTTGCTTTCCTTTCGTATGTAAAGTTTTGAGAGTTTAAAATGGCTCTAGACTTAAAAGGCATTCTGCTTAAATACAGAATAATCAGCAGGGTTTTTTAAAGAAAATTATAATTTTGTAGCATGTGGACATCAGTGATAAGTTCAAGTATTTAGATTTCAAATTTAGGCTTGAACTTTTGGCCAAACAGAGTTTTCCTTTGTTGTATTTTGAGGGGCTAACGAGCTCCTTCATTTGGCCTCTAAAAAAAAAAAAAATGAGGCTAAAACTCCTTGGTCGTTCAATGACAGAAGCCTGAAGAAGATAGGAACATCAAGTACTACAGGGGCTGTGTTTGGAGGCAGGAAAGTATTTGAGGGAACATGCACTTTGTCAGCCCCAGGGGCACCCCTTTTTATAAGACTGTGGGAGACCTCTTCTTGACTCTAGTTGGTTCTAATCCACATGCAAGCCATCTGCCCGCACAGCTGTTACCAGGCTACATGCGGAAAGCATGTCCCCACTAACCTCTTGATGGAGAAGAGAAAAAGTAAAAGGCAAGGCTTTATTGCTTTGACAGTCGTGCAGTCAGCTCATATAATCCAAGTGGCTGTTTTCTTTGGAGGCTTTTCCCAATTGACTCTTGGGAAGCAATTTGAATTTGTTGAAAGTGGGTGGTAAGATAAACCACAGACCCATCTGCCTTGGTTTGTCCCTAACTCTCAGCTGGGGAGAGAATTTCATTCACAAGTGGCAGAACCCTTGGGGGAGAGAGAGAGTCCTGGTGAGGAGATCAGATTTTGACTTCTTCCATGCCTACATGGACTGGCCAGATTGGGTGGTTCATTGTGATCCTGGGTGATTTCTCTTCTTTGTAGGGAAGTGAAAGTACAACCCAGAAGAAATACAGGACGTGTAGAACTTTGTGCTAGGTTGGTTTTTCTTTTCCTTTTCCTTTTTTAAATTTTAATCTCTATTTTTTAAAGTAAGTTCTATGCCCAACGCAGCGCTTGAATTAATGACCCTGAGATCAGGAGTCGCACGCTCTGCCAACTGAGCCAGCCAGGCGCCCCAAGTCAGTTTTTCTTAATGAAATTCATTTATTCATTTATTTAACACATTCTTGCGCAGAGCCTTCTCTGTGTAGCTGCTGGTGACATGAGGGGATACTGACAAGATAAATCATAGCCCATGAACCACTGATGTGACATATGACAGAGTAACAGTTCTCAAAATGGGTACCAAATGATGATACCAAGTCCATGAAATGCTCTTGCCTCCACAAAACAAATGAATACAGTGAGGGGTGGGTGGGTGGGTGGTGGTGGTGGTGGTGATGGATTTTTTTCTCAAACAAATTTGGGAAACATTGTATACTTTGTTTTGGAGACACATATTGTACCATAGAATAATAAAGGCTTTGATATGTTCTGCTATAAATAACTGTGCTATTCATTATTCAATCCAGTATTTATCAAAAGCATTTAATCCCAGAAACCCACCTACTAATATCCTGGGGACTAGTTTTCTATAAAGTACCCTTTGGAAAACACTGTGGTGGAGACAACTTAGTGGAAATGAACAAGTGTCAAAAACTATCAGGATCACAAATTTGGCTGTGATTAGTGGTGGTCAAGTGTTGCTGCCACTGAGTGAAATCTACCTTGGAAACCACTGGAATCTGCCCTCTGGGCGACCAAAAACACTTCTGTGCAGGGCACTGTTTCTCTTACTCTGCACTTCTGTGAGAAAGGACCTTGTCCCAGCCACCCTGCACCATTTCATATGCTTTCACAATCCTGGCTCCAAATTCACCTTCACCTGGGAGCACTCTCTGAGGTGGCATCTTTAGAATAAAAGGAAAATGACTTTTCTTATTTTATTACAACAGCAAAGCATGCTTGTCATGAAATACTGTGAAATAATATAAACCAATAAAAGGGAACAAAAGCCCATCCCTAAATAACTACTGTTAATAATTTAGTGACCTTCCACTCAGAGTTCTCTACCCCCTACCCCATACAGAAGTACTTATCAAAAATGGGATCATTTGGCGTTTTTCACTTAGATTGTACTGTGGCGGGGCTGTCTTGTTTTCATTGTCCTTGTAGTGCCTCACACAGAGAGTGACCCTCTGTAAGTGGTCAATAAATATTGGAAGAACGAATGACCAATTCTGAGGTCTCTTCTGGCTTTAAACCTATTTGATCTTTACCATTCTTTTACTCTGTGGATGTTCCATGTGGCCTCAATTTACCCTGTATTGTTTTTTTAAAAAAATTAAAGCTTTATTTTTTAGAAGAGTTTTAGATTTACAGAAAAATTGAGCAAATAGTACAGAGAGGTCTCATGTATATGATCCCTCCCCACCAACCTAGTTTCCCTATTATTAACATCTTGCATTCGTGTGGAACATTTGGTACTGTCACGTTTTTTCCCCTATATTTCAATCATGCTAATAGGCATGCAGTGGTATCTCACTGTTGTTTTAATTTGCAATTCCCTAGTGACATATAATGTCGTCTGTTCATATGCTAATTTAAGGTTTGTGTATCCTAATTAATGAGGTGTCTGTTCAGATCTTTTGCCTATTTTTTTTTTTTAACTGAGTTGTTCTTTTCTTATTTCTGAGTTTTGAGAGTTCTTTGTAGATCCAGTGACAATTTCACTGGGTACAGAATTCTAGGCTGATGTTTTTCCTTCAACACTAAATATTTCACTCCATTGTCTTCTTGCTCACATGGTTTCTGAAGAGAAGTCCAGTGTAATTCTTATCTTTGTTCCTCTACAGGTCAAGTGTTCTTTCCTTTATTCTTTCGAAATTTTCTTTGATTTACTGTAGTTTGATATGTGTGGGTATAGGCTTTTGTGTATTTATCCTCCTTGGTGTTCTCTGGGCTTTCTAGCTCTGTGGTTTGGTGTCTGTCACTAATTTTGAGAATTTCTCAGTCATTATTACTTCAAATATATCTTCTGTTCCTTTCTTTGTTCTCCTTCTAGTATTCCCGTTTCCTAAGCACTCTGTGAAATGTGGATTAAACAGTGTTCTAGCAAGATATTGATAGTTTTACAAGTGAGGAAACACTCAGAGTGATGAAGGAGTCTTTGTAACATCACAGAGCTGGTGCGCCATGGGAGATGTTTGGATGAAGACTCCTTGGGTACCAGAATGAGCTCTTACTCCTAACTGGTTGTCAGAGCTGCCTTTAGTAACCAGCTGTGACTGAGGAAGAGCTTTCTGTAGATGTTGGGGGTGACCATTGCTCTAGGCAAGTCTGTGAAGTCAACATTTAGATAGAACAGATCCAGATGGCCACTGTCACTCTGTTCTTCACCTGACTTGGCCACCTTGCAGATGCCCTTTAGGTCAGTGCAAATCACTCCGATGATTGGCTAAAGAACAACTCTCAAGGACACTTCCCGTTAAACACACTTCCTGTGTGTTTCAGGGCTGGGGGTGGGTGGGGGGAAAGGAGAGCTGCCTCACAGGGTGAGTACTGCACAGATCCAGGGGGCCTCAGGCACACAGATGACAACATGAATCACACCCTCCAGGGCTGGGCGGAGTGGCAGCCTGGGGAAATTCAGATGACCTGGTATGCTAGGATTTACTGAAAAACTGAGTTATCAGCTAGATTTTGGAGCTCATCTGTTTTTCAGAGAATTTTGTAGAAAAAGCTTTGTTGCAACAGTTTGGCCCAATTTAAGACATAGTAATGGAGTAAGGGGAATACAGGGTGGGGGGATGCTGGGAGAGATAGATCGTTGTCATAATTTAAGTAAAACTATTTCAAGTCTTGAAATAAGTACACCTGGCAGACATAGAAAACGATGGATGCCTGCAGAGTTCTGTGTGTCTGGACATCTTCCACCATTAGATTGCCTGCCATCATCCTGGGCAGTGTAGAGGATAGTATTTTGGACAAAGGAAACAGTAAATGTAAAGACCCATTATGAGCACATGAAAAGATACCAACATCCCTAGCCATCAAAGAAATGCAAGTCAAAGTCACAATGAGGTACCACTTTATCTCATCTTTCTAGGATGGCTATAGTCAGAAAGACAAATGCTAACAGGGGTCGGCAAGGATGTGGAGAGACTGGACTCGTCACATACTGCTGTGAGAATGGGGAATAGTGCAACTCTTTTGGAAGACAGTCTGGCAGCTCCTCAGAAGGTTAAACATAGAGTTACCATGGGACCCTGTAGGTCTACTCCTAGGTCTATAGCCAAGAGAAATGAAAATACATGTCCACAAAAACAAAAACAAAACCTTGTTCGTGTTTTTAATGTTCATAGCAGCATTATTCATGATAGCTCAAACATGGAAACAATTCCAATGTCCTTCAGTGAAACAAACTGCGTACATCCACATGATGGATTATTCTGCAATAAAAAGACGTGAAGTAGTGATGAACCTTGAAAATGCGCTAAGTGATAAAAGCTAGTCGCAGTGGATCACATATTGTCTGATTCCATTTATATGAAATGTCCGTAATTGGCAAATCTACATAGACAGAAAGTAGATTGGTGGTTGCTTAAGGCAGTGTGTGGGATGGGAAGAAATGGGGATTGACAGTGAGTACAGGATTTCTTTCTGGAGTGAGGAAAACGTTCTGATAGTGACTATGGTGATGGTTATAGATTATACTGAAGCCATTGAGTTGTACACTTTCAGTGGGAAAGTTATATGATATGTGAATCATGTCTCAAGTTATTTTGTACAACAACCATTATGAGCAATAACCCCCACACCTGAGGCGTGGGGTGCCATGGGCTTATCAGCACTTTGTCCTCACTATTCACTACTGATTACAGCCCCACTGGGCAGGTGAAATAAGGAAGTCACATTTACTAGATGGGAAAGCCAGCCATAGTGAGACCATGGAGCTTTCCCTAGCTCATGAAGCTTTGAAGATCGGTGAAGCATCCAGGTCTTCTGACAACTAGTTCCAGACACAGTCGACAGATGTGTGGTTGTTAAGCTGTGTTCTACAGAGCCTTTTCAGAGGACGCCCATGGGTGGGAGCAGTGGGGTTGGGGTGGGCATGGGAAGTAGGGTTGCGGGTCAGGCGAGCTCTGGTCTCCTACTTGGTTTAAATTAAAGCACCTCTGGGTTTAAAGGGACATACTGGGTTCATGCATATGTTTTCTCTGGGAAAAGAAAAGGGTTTCTCTGCCAAAATTTATTGGTTCTCAGATTGCAGAGAGTGAACAGAACACTTCCCTCAACCTCAGCACCCGAAGCCCAGAGGGATTTTTAGAAAAATGTCCACATTTCAAACAAAAAGTGATAACTCAGGCTGCCAAGATCTTGTCGCTTTGGTGTTGATTCTTTGCTGAGGAATGCGCCCACAAGGTATCTGTTTACAGCACTAATAGCCAATGAGCAAGTGAGAAATAGCGCCCTTGGCCAAAGTATATTCTGTTGCTAGAAAACAATACAGCTGAAGTGTTTATGAAATTATCAGAACACAGTCACTTATTAATAATATTGTACAAGATGTCCTTGTCCCCAGAAATGCTCCTATCCTCATCCAAGACTGTCTTTAGAAGCAAACGTTGTTTCCCAACAAAATCGAGGTTTGTTCTCAATTTGTCTTAACGAGGAATGACATAAGTTTAGCAGACAAAGGAGTTCCATTTTTTGTTCCCTGTGTTTAATCTGTGCAGACAGAAGGCTGTAAATATCGTAAGTGGTTGTTGCTGGCTGGCTCGGAGGGGCCCAGTTCGTTAAGGACCATGGTTCGCTGGTTTCTTGTATGGCCTCCAAGGGCCAGGAGGGTGCTTGCCCGTCATCCCTGTGAGGCCTGGTGAACAAAAGCTCGGGACCAGGAGCCTGTGTTGAAGGATGATGTGACCTTTGACCCCCACTAGCGGGGCCTGGAGGGAAAGAGGCAAAGTCAGGCTCCAGTAACGTTTAATGACAGATCTTGTTAGGGTTAAAAAAACAGCTCTGGCGTCCAGCTGGGACTTCATCAGGGGAGGTGCTCAGAGGGCCTTCAGCCACTGACAGCCCCTGGGCCCCTTGGATTGTTGCAGCAGGTGCCAGCGAAGCGGTCTTTTTGATCCTGCTCTTGCCAAGGACCCCCACCTCGTCGGTCTGACTCCATAGAAGATTCATTCTTTTTCTTTCCTGATTGCCTCCAGAGTGTCAGCCCTCCGGATGCTACGGTGCCATTCAGACAATGGCGAGGCACTGCTCCTGGTTTTTCTTTTACAAAAATAATCACTGAGCAAGTGACACAGGATGAGTGTCCTTGTAAAAGAGACCCGAGAGAGTGCTGTGCCTTCCACCACTTGAAGTTACAGGGGGAGGGCAGCTGTCTGGATAACCCAGCAAGTGGGCCCTCGCCAGAACCCAAGCACACTGGCACCTCGGTCTCTAGAACTGGGAGAAATACATTTCTGTGGTCTATCAGCCAGCCTGTGTCTGGTGTTTTTGTTTTAGCAGCCTGAGCTAAGATAACACCGTAGGAGCTTTTATTTATTTATTTATTTATTTTTTAAAGATTTTATTTATTTATTTGACAGAGAGAGAGAGATAGCGAGAGCAGGAACACAAGCAGGGGGAGTGGGAGAGGGAGAAGCAGGCTTCCCGCTGAGCAGGGAGCCTGATGAGGGGCTTGACCCCAGGACCCTGGGATCATGACCTGAGCCGAAGGCAGACGCTTAACGACTGAGCCACCCAGGCGCCCCCATAGGAGCTTTTAGAGAGGTATGATGAGTGTTTAACTTCTTTTTTTTTTTTATGCTTGCACTTTTTAATTTTTTTAATTAACATATAATGTGTTATTTGTTTCAGGGGTACAGGTCTCTGTTTCAACAGTCTTATACAGCACCCAGCGCTCTCCGCAACACATACCCTCCCCAGTGTCCATCACCCAGCCACCCCCTCCCCCCTCCCCTCCAGCAACCCTCAGTTTGTTTCCTAAAATTAAGAGTCTCTTATGGTTTGTCTCCCTCTCTAGTTTCGTCTTGTTTCATTTTTTCCTCTCTTCCCCTATGATCCTCTGCCTTGTTTCTTAAATTCCGCATATCAGTGAGATCATATGATAATTGTGTTTCTCTGATTGAGTTATTTCACTTAGCATAATACCCTCTAGCCCCATCCACGTCGTTGCAAATGGCAAGATTTCATTTTTTGATGGCTGCATAATATTCCATTGTATATGTTTACCACATCTTCTTTATCCATTCATCTGTCAAAGGACATCTGGGTTATTTCTATAGTTGGGCTATTGTGGACATTGCTGCTATAAACATTGGGGTGCAGATGCCCCTTTGGATCACTACATTTGTATCTTTGGCGTAAATACTCACTAGTGCAATTGCTGGGTCGTAGGGTAGCTCTATTTTCAACTTTTTGAGGAACCTCCATACTGTTTTCCAGAGTGGCTGCACCAGCTTGCATTCCCAGAGTGTTTAACTTCTAAGTCAGATAGAGTCAGATGAAGATCGTGGCTGTAGCTCTCCACTGAAATATTCAGGCAAACTTCAGACTGAGAGAATCATGCCATAACTGGAAGGCCTTCATTAGCTTTGCTTCTGAATAATTCTACCAGGCATCATATATGTCTTTGGCACATCTGAATAGACACCAATGATCCGTTTTATTCATGCAAAAAAGAAAAAAAAAAAAAAGGACATGGTGTGCCCTCGGCATCTCTACATTTAGCACCACCGTGCTCACTCATCTTTGCAGGAGTTGGGCAGCCCAGGACCTGGCATCTGCTGTCCCCTGAGGGAGCACCAGGGCTCCTGATTTGCTCTTGGGCACAGTGACTCGGGACACAAGGTCCCGCTATGGAAATGAACATCAAGGGAGGGCTAAAACTCCAGCACAAGTTGCAAATGTGGTGGGGAGGACCGAGGATATATCCAGGGGACATGTGACTCTCCAGGAAGGGTGATGTGGGAGAAAGCCTGTACGAGCAGGTCCGTTTTCTGGTATTTGGGGATTCCTGAAGATTTGAACCTACTCTCTCAACTCTCAAGGGTCACCTATAAAAAAGACTGTGACACATGAAAAAACACATTTTATTTTGAGACAATTAGAGATTCACATGCAGTTGTAAGAAATAATACTGAGAGATCCTGTGCACCCCTTACTTAGTTTCTCCCAAAGGTAACATCTTGAACACTATAAGGTAGTCCTACAACCAGGATATTGACATCAATACAGCCAAGATCCAGAACATTCCATCACCATAAGGATCTCTCCTGTTGCCCTTTTAGGGCCATGCCCTCTTCTCTCTTGCCCTCATCCCCTCTTTAATCCCTGGCAACCACTTATTTGTTCTCCAGTTCTGTAATTCTGTCATTTTGGAATGGCATATAAATGGAATCATACAGTGTGTGACCTTTTGGGACTGGCTCTTCCCACTCAGCATGGTTCTCTGGACATTTATCCAGCATATTGTGTGTACCCATAGTTTGTTTCTTTTTATATCTGAGTAATATTCCTAGGTATGGGTTTACCACAGCCTTTTTTTTTTTTTTTTTAAACCAGTTATCCATTGAAGGACATGTGAGTTTTCCCCAGTTTTTGGCTATTATGAGTATAGCTGCTATAAACATTTATGTATGGGCTTTTGTATAAATGTCCTTCATTTCTCTGGGCTAAATGCCCAAGAGTACAATGGCTAAATTTTGTGATAGTTCAGTTTTAAAAGAAAATGAAGTGTTTACTTTTATAAGAGAACGAAATGCTTAGTGTCTTCAGAAACTGTCAAATTGTTTCCAGAGTGGCCGTGCCATTTTACATTCCCACCAGTAATGGGTGAGTAACTCAGTTTCTCCACATCTTGTCAACATTTGACATCATTGCTATTTTTTTATTTTAGCAATTCTGATAGGTGTTTAGTGACATCTTACATGCAGTTTACTCTCAACTTGCCTCTATAATGTTGGAAGTGAGTTTCTTGTTTATAGAATATAGTTGGGTCATGTTTTAAAATCTACTCTGCTAATCTCTGCCTTTTAATTGGTGTAGTTAGACCATATACATTTCATGAAATTATTGATTTATTAGGGCTTAAGTCTGCCACTTTATTTTTTGCTTTCTGTTTGTTCTATTTCTCATCTGTTTTTCATTTTTCTGTCCTCCTATGGGTTACTTGAACATTTTAAAGAATTCTGTAGTGATTTAGTTAAAGTGTATCTCTTGTATAACTTCTGGTGGTTGCTCTGGGTATTACATATGGCTGCTTTGAAATCTTTGTCAGTTAATTTTAGTCGATTTCTCATCCTAGTGGCAACCTTGATTGTCTTTTTTCATTGAGTTAGAGATGTTCCTGGTACTTGGTAGGATGAGTGATTTTTTTATTAAAACC
Source organism: Phoca vitulina (assembly GCF_004348235.1). Lineage (NCBI taxonomy): Eukaryota > Metazoa > Chordata > Mammalia > Carnivora > Phocidae > Phoca > Phoca vitulina. Next base: position 5,182,713 of record NW_022589715.1, on the reverse strand, counting down.
TGGTCATTTTCTAATTATGAGACCCTGGATTTCCTTTAAATGATTTGTTTCAATTGGCTTTCTTTGGTCATCACTCTGGCAGAGGCAGGTGGGGGAGAGCACTGCCTTGTTACTTCCAGTGGAGGTAAAAGTCCAGAATTCCCACTTAGCCTACACTGACACTTGGCAGGATGGCTCCTCATAGCTGATGGGCAGGGGAGGGAGATCCAGCTCTCCGGTCATCTTTAGTGACACTATAGAAAGGGTGGCCTCATTACCCCTAGGTGATAATTTAAGTCCTGACTGTCCACCTGACTCTGACACCTCCCTGTAGGGAAGAGGGAGGGGTCTTGTTACCGCCAGGTGGGAGTGGAAAGCCAGGCTCCCCACAAGGGGGAGAGGGAATGTTTGCTATTGACCAGCAAGAGCGAAAGTACCACTTTCCTAAAGTACTGGTCTTCTCTAACACCCCCCTAGCAGGAGTTCTGGGAGCCTGGATACACCTGGCAAGAGTGGAAGACTCGACTCTCACTTAGGTTTTGCATGTGTGGGTGAGGGTGGGCCCACAGTTTTTTCTGTGGTGTTTGGCTGGAGTAGAACAATAATTATCTAAATTGTCTAAAGGTTTTCTATAGGCCACCCTTTTCCTAGTCCTTTAGCTTAAGAGTCTTCTGTTGTGTTTGTTTTGTTTGTCTGCACCTGTTGGTGTTTCTGGGCTGCCAGGTTCTTTGGACCCAAGTCTGGGATATATGAAGAAGCCAAGAAAACCCATGGAACCCAACACCACGTTGTTCCATGGATCTTAACATCCCTAGCTGGCTGCCTTCTTCTCCTCACCTTTCAGAGTTTTCTTATGTTTGCTTTATATATAATGTGTAGGGTGTTTAGTTGTACTTAGTGGGAAGAATGGAAAAGTACATCTATTCTATCTTCCTGGAAGCAGAAGTCTTGACACATTTTTTTTTTTTTTTTAAAGATTTTATTTATTTATTTGAGAGAGAGAGAGAGAGAAAGAGCACAAGAGGGGGGGAGCGGGAGAGGGAGAAGCAGACTCCCTGCTGAGCAGGGAGCCCGATGTGGGACTCGATCCTGGGACTCCAGGATCATGACCTGAGCCAAAGGCAGTCGCTTAACCAACTGAGCCACCCAGGTGCCCTTGACACATTTTTGAGAAAAGAAAAAAAATCCATTCGGAATCTCATCTTAATATAAATTTTCATTTTTACATATTCCTTTCCATTTCTTGCCAACATTCATATAATTTTTTACAGGTTAGTAATCAGTGTATGTACATTTTTATGTCCTTTTTTCAACTTATTATATTTTTAAAATATGGAAAACATTTCCCTGTGTGTTTGTAGACTTCATAATTACCGTTTGAAAAGTCACTAATACTTATTCTGTTAACATCCTATTTTACAAAACTTTGTCCCATTGGTGGTTTGTTACTCTCATTTTTTTTTCTATTAGAAATAACACTGCAAAATTATCTTATCATATATAGCTTTTTTTTGGCCTCTCTTGAACTTCTTCCTTAAAATAAATTCTTAGGAAGGAGTTTGTTAGGTCAAAGGATATTTTAAAACAAGTTTTATGATTTGTGGCTCTGGTACTCTCTGGAGAAAATATAGGAATTCATGCTCAGTGTTCAGAGTAGTGATTTCTTCATAACATCATCTCTTCTGGTTTCTACTTGAGTTCTCTATGGTCCGGTCTTATTCTTACTTGAAACCCCGAAGAACTTAACCTGTCCAAAATCACAGGGATAACCTACCTACCCTAACTCTTGCAACAGCAAGATTTCTAAAAACACAAATGATACCTTTCAGGAAAGGCAAATATCTATTATCCAGTCTGTGTTTTTTTGCTTCTTTGGATCCATCTGCCAGCATATAGGATGAAGATGCTCATTCCAAGTTTCATGTATTTTTTTCTGTTACTATCAGCATTGAAACAAAAGCCTCCTGAATGATGTAGCAATTTCAATGAATCTAAGAAATTTTGAGGAATTCAATGCCATAAAAAAGACTTTAAAAAAAGAAGATTTTATTTATTTATTTGACAAAGAGAGAGAGAGAGCACAAGGAAGGGGAGTGGCAGGCAGAGGGAGAAGCAGGCTCCCAGCTGAGCAGGGACTCAATCATGGGATCATGACCTGAGCCAAAGGCAGACATTTAACAGCCTGAGCCACCCAGGCGCCCAAAAAAAGACCTTTTTGATTGCTCACAGAGAACATAGAAGCACTGGAGAAATTCAGTGAATCTCATTCAAAGATGCATTTTTGAAAGAAGTGATGCAAGTGGCTGAGATGCCCCTTGGAATAACAGGAGCAATACTTAGTTACATCAATACATCAATATGTTAATACTTAGTTATAGCAAAACTTAGTTTCACTGCATGCGCTACCACTAGAAAAGAAACTTCAGAGAGAACAGTTAAGTTGGTTCTTATGTACAATTGTCTAGGACTTCTCCTTCTCCTCTCTCCTTCCTGGGATGGGTTTTTAATGAGGAGGCTTCTTAATCTGAGAAACAGGAACTACATCCCCGCATTATTTCAGAAGATAGGTATGGCTACATTCAAACTTCTCAACCAACTGAGAAAACCATTTTCTTCCTGGGCCACATGCCTGGAGGCCCCTGTCTAATGGGGACCTTGGCCAACCTTTAGCCTCACTCTCATGTCTGGAGTATAAGTGAGTACTTGGGAACTGGAGAGGTTGACCAGAGACTTGGTGTCATGTTAGAAAGCTGGAAGATCCACCTGTAGTCTTAGGGACACTGGGTGTTCTTCACTGGTGCACTCTTTGTATTTACTTTCTTACCATACCTCTGCCCCCTTCTCCCATTGCTCTCCGAAAATGGCTCCATTTCAAGTCTTAACTACTAAGACTTGAAACCTTTCCCACACTTCTTGGAACTCTATATAAGTGGACGTTAGCACTGCTCAGATGAACTAACCCGATGTGGTGGTGTCCATTTGTAGCTCTATTTGGAAGATAAGGAAATGGAAGATTTGAACCCAGAAATTCTGGCTCCAAAGCCCATGCTCTTAACTACTGTGCCATATCTGTTCTTGCTCTGAGCTGCACCTCTCCTCTTTGAAGCACTGTTCTGCTTTGGCTTATGTGCATGCATTTCTTGACCCTTTCCTACCTCTTTGTTTTTCTCTATTTTTCTTCTTCCAACACCTATTGGTAAACGTTCCCCAAAATTCTTTCTTTAGCTTCTTCCCTTTGTCATTATCTATGACTGTTGTAATGAATGACACACATATGTTTATCTCCAGTAACGTCCTGTTGACTACTAACATAGACCCACATCTCCTGTTTGTGGAACATCTCTATTTCTACAGAAATCATCATTTCTGATTCTAACTACATCACCTAACCCTCAAACTTGCTTTTTCAGGGATACATTTTTTATTAATGTATAACAGAAATGCAGAAAAGTGCACCAAATAATAAGCATAGAGTTCAAGGAATTTTACAAAAGGGACACACCCTTCAAACCAGCAGCAAGACCAAGGAACAGAACATTATCAGTGCTCCAGGTACATCCCTCCTGCTTTTTTCTAAGTTCTTGCCCTCTTCACCCTAAGAAGAACCACAATCCTGATTTTTAACACAATAGATTAGTTTTTCCTGTTTTTGAACTTCATATAAATGGGATCATATTTATGTGTTTTGTGACTATCTTTTTCCATGCAACATCATATTTATAATATCATTCCAAGATCTTGCAGGTAGAGGTAGTTTATTCATTCTCGTTGCTGTATAATATTCTGTTCATTCTCGTTGCTGTATAATATTCTGTTACATGAATATGATATGCCACAATTCTTAAAATCCATTCTATTGTTGATGGACATTTAGGTGGTTTCCAGTTTCAGGCTGTTATTAATAATGCTACTTTGAACATTCTTCTAAGGTTTTGGGTTTGGTTTCTTTTTTTTTTTTTTTGGTGTACATATGCATTTCCCTTGCTCATGCCTAGGAGTAGAATTGCTAGCCTCATTATGTGCACATGTTCAGTTTTAGTAGATATTGCCAAACAGTTTCCTAAAGTGTCTATGCCGACTCACATTTCCACCAGCAATGCATGAAAATTCCATTTGGTCTATTTTTTTTTTGCCAATATGTGGTATTTTCTATTTTTTTTCATTTTACTTATTTTGGTGAGTGTGCAATGTCATCTCATTAGGGTTTTATTATTTATTTATTTTTAAAGATTTTATTTATTTATTTAAAGATTTTATTTATTTCTTTGTCAGAGTGAGAGAGAAAGAGAGAGAGAGCACAAGCAGGGGGAGCGGCAGGCAGAGGGAGAAGCAGGCTTCCTGCTGAGCAAAGGAGCCCCATGCGGGACTTGATCCCAGGACCCTGGGATTATGACCTGAGCGGAAAGCAGATGCTTAATGGACTAAGCCACCCAGGCATCCTAAGATTTTATTTATTTATTTGAGAGAGAGAGAGCAGAGAGAGAGAGAGCATGAGGAAGGTGGGAGGGCAGAGGGAGAAGGGGAAGCAGGCTCCCCACTGAGCAGGGAGCCCGATGCGGGACTCGATCCCAGAACCCTGGGATCATGACCTGAGCAGAAGGCAGACAGTTAACAGATTGAGCCACCCAGGCCCCACCTCATTAGGATTTTAATTTGCATTTCCTCAATGACTAACGAAGTTGAGCCACTTTTCATTTTTGTCCATTTGCATATCGTCCTGTGAAGTGCTGTTTGAGGCTGTTTGCCCATTTTTCTATTGGGTTGTCTGTTTTTCTCTTGATGATTTATACTAATTCTTTATATACTCTGAAAATGAATCCTTTGTTACGTGTTTCCCGCCGCTCTGTGGTTTGCTTTTCATTCTCCTAGGGGGTGTTGTGTTTTGTTTTGTGAACAAAAATGTTACTTTGAATGCAATTCAAGATTTATTTATTTTTCACCTCATTGTTAGCACTTCTTGTATCCTGCTCAAATATTCTTTTATTCTGGCCTTCTAATAATGGTCTTCCCATTCCTTTCAGTCAAGCAGGCTTGCCACTTTGGGATCCCCTTGACTTCTTTCTCTCCTCTGGTCCACGCTAATTAGTCACTATATCAATTTACTGTTACCTTAGAATTAATTCTTACATACCTTACATTCTTTCTGCCACCACCTCTGTTCAGGCTTCACTTAGCTCATCACAAAAGCTTTTTAGTAGCTCCTCCCACCTCTCAGCTCTCCTTTGGCCATATCCCTGCCACGGTAATCGTGCCAAAACACCCAAGAGTACCACCCCCACCCCCGATGTATTCGGACTGCGGCCCAAACGTCTTGCCTACTTTTCACGCCTCCCAAGATCTGACCCTCGTTGCTCACATTTATTTTCACACGACTTGTGCTCCATTAATACTGTCCTCTTTGCTGTTGTTCCCAGTGCTCCTGCTTTCTCTCTTCATGCTGTCATGTCCAGAGTTTCTTTATCCCTCAGCAGCTTTTCCTGGTGAGGTGCCACCATCCTTCCAGGCCCAGCTTGAGCACTAGTTTCTCTATGAGAAGCCATGATCCTCACTCACGGCACTATATTTGCTTCTTTCTAATGCTACCTTGTGTTACAGTTACCGCTGTGTATGTCTGATTCCAATCATAGATTGTTAGATTCTGGAGGATAGGGCCTCAGTCTTACTATCTTTGTATCTCTCCATAGGGCCTTAGACCTAATTGGATCTTGACATCTATCTATTTATTATTAACAAGAAATTAGTAAGAAAGTAAAATAATAACTATGATTTGTTGAATGCTGTGGTCAGTGCTCAACATGCATTATCTCAAATATCATGGAGTTGTGAGGATTCAGTGGGATATTGCAAAGAAAGACCTTGAAAGATAGTAAGCACTCAGTAAGCGGGAGCTATTATTATTATTATTAATCATTATCATTATTATTATTCCCATTTAGCAGGTGAGAAAACAAAAGGAGGTAGAGTAAGACACTGCTCAATGTTGCATAGCCAGATGGAGTTGGAACTTGAGCCCAGGCGTCTGCCTTTTTTTTAATTAATTAATTTTTTTTTGCCTGGCTTCTTTCATTTAGCACGATTTTGAGATTCAGTCATGTTGTTGTGTATATCAATAGATCATCCCTTTAACTGATGAATAGTATTCCCTTGTATGATATACTACAATTTATTAATCCATTTACCTATTGATGGACAATTGTATTGTTTCTAATTTTTTGCTGTTACAAATAAAGCTGCTAAGAAAATTCATGTATAGTCTTTGTGTGGGCATACATTTTTGTTTCATTGGTTAAATACCTAGGAGTGAAATGATTGGGTTGCATGGTAGGTGTATGTTTAACTTTAAAGAAACTGCCAAATTGTTTTGGCAGCGGGTGTGTTATTTTATGTTCCTATCATCAGTATGTAAGAGTTCCAGTTTCTCCACATAATTGCAAAGACTTAGTGTGCTCACTCTTTTTAATCTTAGCCAATGTATGTGTAGTGGAACCTCATTGTGGTTTTAATTTGCATTGTTATACATTTGCCACGGTGAGGACTAATGATGTTAGACATCTCTTGATGTATTTATTGACCATTTATATCTCTTCTTTGGTGAAGAGTCTGTTCATATCATTTTGAATTATAAGAGTTCTCTATATATTTTGAATGGAAGTTCTTTATCAGATAGATGTTTTGTGAATGTTTTCTACCAGTGTTTTATTTATTCTTTGTTTTCTTATTGGTATCTGATCAAAGAGCAAAAGTTTTAGGTTTTGATAAAGTTTAGTTATCTATATTCTTTCTTTTATGGATAATGATTTGGTGTCATATTTAAGAAATCTTTGCCTGCCCTAAGGTCTAAATATTTCCTGTGTTTTCTGGAAGTTTTGTAGTTTTGGCTTCACCTTAAGCTACAGGATATTTTTGAGTTGATTTTTGTGTATTGTAGTCTTAAGAATTGATGTTTATTTTTTAAAATATGGATACTTAGTTCATTGAATATTTATTAGAAAAATTTTCCCCATTGAATTGCCTTGGCATTTTTGTCAAAAATCACTTTGTCTATTTTTTTGACTCTATTCTTTTCCATTGATCTCTATATCTATCCCTAGATAGTACCCAATAGTCTGATTCACTATAGCTTCATTGTAAGTATTAAAATCAAGGAGAATAGGTTCTTCAACTTTGTTCCTTATTAAAATTGCTTTGGCTATTCTAGATTATTTGAAGTTCCATATGAATCTTAGAATTAGCTTGTCAGTTTCTACAAAAATGCCTGTAGGAATTTTGATGGGGACTGCATTGACTCTTGGGGAGAATTTGGGCAACGTTGCCATTTTAATAATACAGAGTTTTCTAATCTCTGAACATGTTCTATCTCTCCATTTATTTAGGTCAGAAAAGTTGGGGTAGGAGACTAAAAGAAAAGAGGTTTTGGGCGCCTGGGTGGCTCAGTCGTTAAGCGTCTGCCTTCGGCTCAGGTCATGATCCCAGGGTCCTGGGATCGAGCCCCACATCGGGCTCCCTGCTCAGCAGGAAGCCTGCTTCTCCCTCTCCCACTCCCCCTGCTTGTGTTCCTGCTCTCGCTATCTCTCTCTCTGTCAAATAAATAAATAAAATCTTTAAAAAAAAAAAAAGAAAAGAAAAGAGGTTTAAGAAAGTTGTGGTTCTTATTCAGAAAATAGAAATTTGATATAAATTAAAGCATGGAGTATCTAATTTTGTGATAATACTGAACTAGGTGAACAAGTCTATAATATTCTATAAAGAAACAAGAAAAGTTGATTCATTAAACTGGTTCATCAAGTACTTAAATAAGAATTTCTTTTATGAGATAAAATACTGATATATTTTATAAATCGGTTTAGTCCTAATATCTATAGAACATGTATAAACCTTGATCACATCCATACTCACAGGGACTTCTCAGCAGGTATATCAAATCCATTCCCCTGAAGAGCATGTGTCTCCCTAAAATGGATTAGCCAATTTTTATTTTCTCCACCTTGTTCCTCTTGAATTCTCTGTGCTTGGCACATTGGTGAATGATTGTAAACCACTCCATGGATATGCACTTAAAAAGGGAGACTATGAAATTTTCTAGGTGCTTTAGGAAAAATTCTGCTCTTTAGGTCAAAAGAGTTGTTTCAAAAAAACTTTGTTTCTTAAAAATCTACTAAGATTAATTTCTCTTGAATAATCTCTTAATTCGTCTCTTCATTTTGGCCTTACAGGCACAAAATATAGGTATACATTAGTACAAAAGTTTTTTTTTTAGTTGAGTGGAGTATATTTTCTTCATAAATTTTACCATGGACTTTTTGGTTTTGTTTCCTTTGTAGAATTCTGGCTGACTGGATCAACAATCATATTCCTTATATATATATATATATATTTTTAAAGATTTTATTTATTCATTTGAGACAGAGAGATACAGAGAGAGAGCGAGAGCATGAGCAGGGGAGAGGCAGAGGGCGAGGGAGAAGCAGGCTCCCCACCGAGCCAGGAGCCAGATGTGGGGCTCGATCCCAGAACCCTGGGATCATGGCCTGAGCCGAAGGCAGATGCTTAACCATCTGAGCCACCCAGGCGCCCCTCCTTATATTTTTTTTTAACCAGTTTGATATATTTTTAATATTTTATTTTATTTATTTTTAATTTTTTTAAAGATTTTATTTATTTATTTGTCAGAGAGAGACGCACAGCCAGAGAGGGACACAAGCAGGGGGAGTGGGAGAGGGAGAAACAGGCTCCCCGCTGAGCAGAGAGCCCGATGTGGGGCTTGATCCCAGGACCCTGGGATCTTGACCTGAGCTGAAAGCAGACACCTAATGACTGAGCCACCCAGGCACCCTATTTTTAATATTTTAAAAAATGGTGTAGTATTTAGTCTCCCAAAGACTCTTGCCTCCTGGTATTCATACCCATGGGTAGTCCACTCCCACATCAAATAGGCTGAGCTGTGTAACCACTAGGATATTGTGGATATGACGGTGCGTGATTTCTGAGGCTAGGTCATTAAAGAAGTTGTGGCTTCTGTCTTTCTCCCTCTTGGATTATCACTCTGGAGGAAGCTAGTGGCCATGTGATAAGGATGCTCAAGTAGCTCTAGAGAGAGGATGTGACAGGAACTGAAGGACCTCCTGAATACAACCAACACTAATTTGCCAGACATGTGAGTGATCTACCTTGGAAGCAAATCCTCCAGCCCCAGACAAGCCTTCACATGATATCATAGCTCTGGTTAATATCTTACTGCAACCCTATGAGGTTGCTCACAGAAACTATGTGAGATAATAAAAGTTCGTTGTTGTTTAAGTCACTATATTTTGTGATAATTTATTATAAAGCAATTTGTAACTAGTTAAAAATGCTTGAACAAAATTTTCCTAAATCTCATTATAAAACCCTTGTATAACATTGTATAACCTTATTTAATTCAGTGATAAGCTCTTTTTCTGAGATCTATTTTTGCAAGACCATGAGTGATTCTTGCAATTCTAAGTGAGATGGTAAATGGGCAGGCGTTAGTTATGGCTTTTCTAGAGAAGGAGTTCAGACAAACACTATGAGGTACACCCTCATCCTTATCTGTAGTATGAGAAAGGGGCAGGGTATCCATAATGGTGATCTCTTTTCAGAGTCTCAGGCTCAAAATGAGGGTCAAGAGAACTCCAGGGTTTCTTCTTTGAACGTCTCTGTCTCAGAAAACATCCGGCAAAGCAGACAAAATTCGGTTTCATTTCCCTATTGTTCCATGGATGTATTTTGATGTGGCAAAATCCGTTCTTTGTGCCACATATCAGCATTGAATGACTGAGGTGTAGACTCTTGTGAAACTTTCATTTAATTACACATGAAGCTCCATAGAATTTCACCCACAGAACAGTAGAGTTGTTTTGTCAAGTGTTCAAGACCTAAATTTGCCGTTGGCTCATCCCCAGCGCAGTCATGCGATTAGTCACGCAAGTAGTCACAAACCCCCTTTGCCATAAAAGAATCATAGCTCACAGCCCCACCAGTGCTCTTTTCCCAAAACATGTCTCTGAAAACTAAACTCAAACATGCATGTCAGTTTAGACTTATTTTTCATGTTTGTTTTGCCCAAAGCATGGACCATGTCAGGGAAGATGGAGACACCTTCACGGCCGGTTAGTCACATCTCACCAAAGCTTCTCAATGGGCTGTCAGACAAGAAAGGAGCCTCATGTAGCCACCTTAATCAGCATCCCCCATCTGTGAGGTCATCGGGATGTTTCAAACAATTTCCAGCTCTCATTAGTTGAGCGTGTTCCACAGGCAAGTCCTTATCTTTTGTAACTTTTGCTGCCACATCCTGAGAAAGCCTCTCTGCAGAATGACACTTTCCCCATGGGTCAACCCGCGGTAATGAGCCACCAATTGACATGCCCTTTGCACTCACTGGCAGTATATGTTGATATTAACCTTTCGTGTTGTGAGATGTCGCTTTTACCCTTGGCTTCTGCCATGGAAGTCTCATTATTTCTAATAGGCTGTGGCAATTAGGGTCTTGGGGCTGTTGATCGCAGCCATTGGGAGCAGGGAAGGGGCACTCAGGGAGAACAGCCGCTTTTTCTTTACATGAACAATGTGATGCTTAGCTGAGCCCAGAGCTGCAAACGGCGAGGCAGTGGTGGACCCCCAGCCACCCATGGGAACCTCCTCACTGAGTCCTTTCACGTGTGCTTTCCTCACACTCACCACTGGCTCTTTTCAGGCCCCTTTTGTGCAGAGTGTTGTGCTCGGCACATACTTCAGAGCATTGGGTATGGCCTAATGAGGAATTCATTCAGTGGAATATTTGGGAAAGAAATGGGTGCATTTGAAGAGACCTTTTCTTTTTCTTTCTTTCAAAGACAGTTGGCTGGAAAAAGAAAAGGATGACACAGACTACCAGCCATCTTGGGTGGCCCATGGGCCCTCTGAGGAGGCAGCATTGCGCCTGATGGCCCCGGGAAGGCCCCTCAGGCTTGTGATTGGGAAATGTTGACTCCTGATGGAATTATGTGGCTGTTGAAATCTTGTCGGCCTCTCAGGCTTTAAGTAAGTAAAGAAGCCATTCCTTTAAGGCTAGAACAATACTTTGGTTTAATCCTAAGGGCCTGGGGGGTGGGGGTAAAGGAATGAGGTGGGGCAGAAGTCTACCCTAGAGTAAGTACATAGGAAACCACAAATAACCAAAGACACATAGGGTCAGCATTCATATTCTTTCAGTTTCTTGACCTGAAGTGCTTTCTCTATTAGAAGGACAACAAAAGAAAATTAAGCATACTTGTTGCTTCAGCTGGGATGTGATTGAAGGCCAAGGGACAACTGAGAGGAAAGGCTGTAGCTTTTTTGTAAGCGGTGGAGTTTGAATGTTTTACATCAGGATAAAATGTTTCCAAACAAATGCAAGGAAAATCCCCTATATTAATCTGATTGCTTGTGAAAATAACACTTGGGAAAGCCCCTCCAATGAATGTCTCCCATATTAAGGACATGCAGTGTCCGAGACCCTTGTGTGCTGCTGTTGAGATCATCACTCTTGGTGATATAGCAGGATGGTTTGTTTCTGAGAGCCCCTTGATGATTTATTCTTTGCTCTGTGAAACGACACATTTAAAATGTAAGTCCATGTCAGTTGGGTTGGTCCATAGTATACATATATGGCAGTTGTGAAGTGGAGAGTTCACAACGTATAACCAATAATCACTGAAAGTTAATTCTTCCTTGAATAGGTAAGAAGTCTTTAGAAGGAAGCCATGAGAAGTTCCCCTCCTCCCTCCCATCCTTCCTCCTGTCCTTCCTTCCACAAACATTTAACCAACTGGCATGTGAGTAGGGGTTGGGCTGGGAGCTACTGACAGCCCACCAGTGAATGGAGCACAGCCTTGTTCCCAGAGGACTTCAGAGGGAACGATGGACAGAGGATGCCAATGTCAGGCAATGCAAAAAGAATGATTCAAAGAAGGGACAGTTGGAGCCCAGGAGAGGGGTAAGACAATTAATTATTGCCAGGCTCTGAGGTGCCACACTTTATTCTCACATTCCTTACCAGAGCCAGAACATAAGCTCCAATGGGATGAGTACCTAGAACAGTGCCTGGCATTGAGATACACTGAATATTTGCTAATGAAAAAACATAGACATCTTGGTAATGAAACCTCTTGGTAATGACCTCTTATTTGCATTCATAAAGTACTTTTTCCAGGTTGCTCTCTCTGTTTTCTACTCCACCCTCACAGCTCCATGATTGGGAAAAAGGAGTGTGGTCCATGTCAAGGGGGAGGCTACTACTGGGGAGATTTTAGGGGAGTTTAAAGGCATTTACATATTTATGCCATTGACTCTGGCTTTTCTTTCTTGGATCCTTTTCTTCACATTTGGAATCTTGCTCCCAGGCCTGTGGACGGGTACAAAGAGCTTGGGGCTGCATTACATGTGGGAGCATCCTGTCTGGGAAGGCCAAGCAGGAACAGGGTAGGGCACAAGGAAGGATGACTCAGGCCAGCTGCTGTCAGCCCCAGGGAGGAGAGCCCTTGTTCCTCTTGTTCTTTGGGTTCATTCTTCCTGAATTTTTCAAGTTGCTAGACCTTAGGCTACCAGGTGAAAGTGTGAGCCTTAGGGAGGAGGCCAAGTTGGCTCCTCCACTGCTTTTGGTCTGGGCTGCTCAAGGCTTCTGGGCAGCAGAAGTCCTTTCTGTGTATATGTGTAGCCCAGATCAGCAGATCAGCCCAGAGCAGCTAAGGCTCAGGCCCAAGATCCAGTTGGCAATAAAGAGTTTACATGACTCTGGAGTCTCCTGTTTTCATAATTTTCTCATGAGCTTGTGGAAAGAATTGGTGGCTTGAAAAAGTGGGGATGTGGGGTTCTCAGCTGACTATCTTTTTATATTTCGAAAGTGCAACCAAAATCTTTGTAAACATAGCACATCTACACAGAAATTATTGACTCTGCCAGGATAGCATTACAAAAAGGGATGCTCCTTACTTGGTTTGTTCACTTTAAACACCAGAATCTTGCTAACAATAGGTCTCCCCGGTCCGGATTATCTTCTTTTTTTTTTTTAAAGATTTTATTTATTTATTTGAGAGAGAGAGAATGAGAGAGAGAGCACATGAGAGGGGGGAGGGTCAGAGGGAGGAGCAGACTCCCTGCAGAGCAGGGAGCCCGATGCGGGACTCGATCCCAGGACTCCAGGATCATGACCTGAGCCGAAGGCAGTCGCTTAACCAACTGAGCCACCCAGGCGCCCCCGGATTATCTTCTATCTATCTATCTATCTATCTATCTATCTATCTATCTATCATCGATCTATCTATCCATCCATCCATCCATCCATCTACCTATGCTAGGTTTTTAGGGCTGCCATAACAAAGTACCATAGACTGAGTGATTTAAACAACAGAAATTTATTTCCTCACAGTTATGGAAGCTACAAGTCTGAGATCAAGGTGTCAACAGGGTTGAGTTTTTTGTTTTTTTTTTTTTGAGGACTCTGTCCTTGACTTAGAAATGGCCATCTTCTCTCTATGTATGTCTGTCCTAATTTCTTTTTCTTATAAGGACACTAGTCCTAACAGATTAGGGGCCACCCATAGGACATCATTGTATCTTCATTACCTCTTTAAAGACCCTATCTCCAAATACAGCCACATTCTGAGCTACTGGGAGTTAAGACATCAACAAATGGATTTTGAGGAGACATAGTTCAGCCCACAACATATTTGTCCATCTGCCCACCCATCCATCATTTTTCTATCTGTCCATCCATCCATCCATCTCTCACAATAGCTAAAGGGGACTTTAGAAAATAATAAAAATGATTGCAAATGACCGAACCATTGAACAATTGATAGTTGAAAACACTGAGGCCCAGAGAGGGCAAGCAGCTTTCCTGGGGCAGCACGTCTAGTGTTCTGGTGGAAGCTGCACTCAGTGCTAATTTTTGAGTTTTAAAATCCAGTATTTGTTTCCTACAATGTCATGAGTCCTGGAATAGCTGTTAAACTTCTTCCGTCTCACATCCCCAATTAGGATCCCATAAGTGACCCTTATTAAGAAAAGTCTTCTAAATGTAATAATAGAGGCCACATGGGAGAGGGTGAATTATGAATCTGGATCTGGAAAGAATTCCATGGCGTGACTGGGCTGTCCATGCTGTTGTCAGCTATAATTCAACAAGAGCTCTTACAGAGGACTTTCTTCATGTATGAGACAGGGAATTTCAAGTTTTTTTTCCCCCCAAGTACTGTGTCCATAAATGGCCAGATGATATGGGACCCTTTTCTTTTGTATGTTTATAGTTAGCTTGGGCCAATATATGACATTGAGGTACTTCTTTCAGAAAACACAATTAAGTATGCCTGGTAAACTAGTAAGTTTGTTGCAACTGTGTTGCAAGTTTACTTTGGAAGTAAACTTGGTGGTGAATGGGCACTTCCTGGCCATGAGGGGACCACGTGGGGTGGCGAGATCAGCCCCCTGACCTTAGAGGGAAGAACTCTAAGGAAGAGAGCCCACACCTGACACAAGGTCATCATTTTCTCCATAGCTCTTTGTATATTGGATGACAAACCACAGTTAGTGTCTGTTCCTAAGAGACCGCAAGGTATTTTTCAGTGTAATTTCAAACTACTTCTCAGAATTGAGAGAATTTCACAATTTTACAACCTGATCAGTGGTTTAGGCTGTCAATAATTTGAGGAATGGAAAATTTCATGAAGAAGGATTTAGATAGAAGGTTCATTTGTATTTCAGCTAGATGGTTGCTTAGCAAAAACCAGTGCAGTGGCAGCTTATGATGAACAGATTCAGTTTGACAGTGGGTAAAATAATATCACCTGGGTTTCAAGTTTTCAAGTTTCAAAGGGAAAAATAAGCCTTGTATTGAAATGGCTGATTATGGAATCCAAAGGACCTGTGATCATGCAAAAGTGAGAGGTGGGAGGGTGTTTGTGGGTAAAGAAAACTTCTAAGTGCTTTCCTCTCTGTACCTCTCCCTCCTGGAGAATCTGCCATCCGGCTTTGGTTTTTTAGACCTACCTTCTATAGGGCCCTCGGAGATAGGGAAGAGAAGCCAGGCTTTGCAGCTGGAAGACCAGGGCTTTTTGAATGAGAAAATTGTTCACAGCTGTGTGTTTTCTAGGTTAAACAGCTCAGCCTCTTCCAGTTTTGCATGTAATTATCTTGGCTGTAGGAGCTGGAGAATTTGTCCGCACTGCAGTGTGACTCTTCAATGAGTGATTGCCTTACGTGTAAATCCCAAGCATATTTTTATTCTGTCCTCTAGTATTCTACTGAGCAGAGTGTAGAAGCGACGAATTCCTTCAGCTGTCCCGTTATTAGGTCACTGGTGATGGGGTGACCACTACATCCCAGTTGGCCTGGGACTGTCTTGGTTTGAAAACAGAAAATCCTACATCCTAGGAACCCTCAAGGTCCTGAGCACCCTCCAGTGGTGCACTGAGGCTGCTTGGAGGCAAAGAAAGACAGTGGAGGAGTAAAGCAGCAAGCAAAGTGGAGACCAAGTGTTACTCCTAATAGAAATGAAGCTCTGGGGGCGCCTGAGTGGTGCAGTCAGTTAAGCCTCCGACTCTTGGTTTCAGCTTAGGTCGTGATCTCTGGGTCGTGGGATGGAGCCCTGCGTTTGGCTCCATGCTCAGCATGGTGTCTGCTTGAGATTCTCTCTCCCTCTCCCTCTCCCTCTGCCCCTTCTGCTCATGCTCTCTCTCTCTAAAATGAGTAAATAAATCTTTAAAAAAAGAAAAGAAAAGAAATGCAGCTCTGGCAGGGAAACAGGCGGCCAGGCGGCACCACTGAGGAGGCCGTGAGCCCAGCTGTTCTCTCTCGAGGGCCTAGGCAAAGCTGTGAGACCCTGTCCTGAGGAGGGGGTGTCTCCAGGGGCTTCTGCCTCATTGCTTGGCTGGGAAACTACCTACCTTTAGACTTTCTAGGAAAAGTTGCTCTATTTTTCTTATGAGACCCTGGCTGACAAAAACCTATAGCAACACAGTCTGCTATATAAGGAAAATCAGCATGAATTCCTGCCCTATGAAAACCTCTTTCCTGGCTCTGTCACAAAATA
Source organism: Phoca vitulina (assembly GCF_004348235.1). NCBI lineage: Eukaryota > Metazoa > Chordata > Mammalia > Carnivora > Phocidae > Phoca > Phoca vitulina. The sequence goes on along the minus strand of NW_022589715.1, from coordinate 5,166,665 downwards.
GGCCCCAAGCAACAGTGGCTAAAGGCCTGGCGCTTCTCTACAACACACACGCAAGAAGCTTGGACTGTTGTGTCTAATATTGTTCCTTTCTCAAAGCAATCAGAATTTCTTGGAAGTCAGTTGAGTCCATTTGTGGGACAGGAAAAAAAAGGCATTTGAACATCAAATAATGAATATAATGATGGTAAATTGGTACAGGGTGAGTCTGTGAAAGGCCATGCGTTCATCATAATACTCTAAAGCAATAAGTACATAAAGATGTGGTTCTAATACAACAGAAAGGTGAATGCAGTCGAACAGTTTATTAGGATATGTAGGTATTCTTTTAGAAAATATTAAGTACATGTCTGTTTTAAAGTATTGATTTGTGTTTGTTTCAGGAAAGAAGAAACATAGGGACCTCTGAGTCAGCCAAGCTGTCCCTGAAGTAGAATCTCTTCCAAGAACAGAAGGAACTCATGGGCATCTGTGGTCATGTTTACTGATCAGGTAGGAAGGGGGTTAGTGAGTACAAGGAAGGCTCAATGGCAAGCTTTCCACTGATTAATTATCCAATATTCTTAAGAGGGGAGGTAGTCTTTCATTTCTTAAGAGATGAAGCCTCAGGATGGCCCCAGTAATGAGAAGAAATGGCTGCTTAAAGAAGGCACTAGTTTTTTGTTGGAGGGAGGCCTGAGCTTTCTTATTGGGCGGCTGGGGCTGCAGGCCACCGGGTGGGGGGCGGCACTGGTAGAGGTAGTGGGCCTGGATGTTGGCCGCGATCTCGGCCTCCCCCTCGGCCCCGTCACTGAGCCGCTTCTCCTCGTATAGCAACTCGTCGTGCGTCTCCGTGGAGAACTCGAGGTTGGGGCCCTTGACAATGCGGTCCACAGGGCAGGCCTCCCGGTAGAAGCCGCACTAGATGGCCCTGTCGATGTCATAGCAGGTGGCCCTGCGGGTGACATGGGCCCCATGGCTCAGCCTCGCTGGTGATGGCCTGGTAGGGGCAGGTGGCCTGGCAGAGCTGGCCCGCAGTGCATCTCCGCATGGATGGATGGATGGATGGCGGTGCGGTGCATGCTCCCTGTGGAAACGTGGACCCAGTGGGCCCTTCTCGGGGGTAGTTGATGGTGGCGGGTTCCCAGAGCTGGCTGCTCAGGACCCTGCCCAGGCCTCGGATGAGCTTAGTCCATAGCAGGGTCCGAGCTGCCCTGTTGGTCACCAATGTCATGTCCATCGAGGGCTCCCGCATGTTCAGGAACTTGTAGGTAGGATGCCCTGCACATGCAGCCTGGGCCAGGGCACAGAGCAGCATGACTGTGGTCAGGCTGTGCATCTTGCCCTGGCCCTCCTTCCCTTGCCCAGTGGCCTCAGCCATTCATTTTCTTAATACAGCTAACAGAGCAGGCCAACACATCAAAATCATAGAGCCAGACATGAATCCATCAGTCATGCAAATTTAATGACTGCCTTATTTCTGGGAAACAAGTCACACAACAATGAAAATCTATCTGAAGTCAGGGACATAACTGCCATGCTGTGATATGAGGAGTGTACTAGTTATCTATTGCTGTGTAACAAATTGCCCCAAAACTTTGTGGAAAGCAGAGAAAGAGAGAAGCAAGAGGAAGAAAACCACATGTCTGGTCTGGTGGCAGGGGCTGAAGCCTAAGAATACTGATGGCCTAAGATCAAAATAAGAAACAAGGGAGGTTGGCCACTTGGGATATTTAAGGGTGGGAGGGGATGATGGGGGGTGCTTCTTAAAGCTCTCCAAGTGACTGCATTATGCTCCCAAGGTTGAGAAGTGCTGTTCCAGAGTGTAACTTGCCAATCTGAATTTACTTTAGTCACACCACGAGGCTGTGGTGGTGGGAAGGTGGCTATTAACATTTGTTGAGCACCAGCTATGAATCAGGTTCCATGCTAGGAATTTTGTATAGATTCCCTTACTCCTAGAGAGGCAGTAAGTCCGTATTTTCACTATTTTATAGAGGAAGATACAGAAACTAGAAAGATTTATTAAATCTGACTGTCTTAAACAAAGCTTGTTTCTTACACCATATCAAACGGTATGAACTAAGGCCCCAAAGAGAAAAGACTATGGAAGATAATGCAGATAAAAGAGCTAGTTTGGTAGATTTCTTTTTCTTTTTCTAAAGATTTTATTTATTTATTTGAGAGAGAGAGAGAGAACAGGGTGGAGGGGCAGAAGGAGATGGAGAAGCAGGCACCCCACTGAGCAGGGAGCCCGATGCAGGGCTCGACCCCAGGACCCTGGGATCATGACCTGAGCCATGCTTAACCGACAGAGTCACCCAGGCACCCCTAGTTTGGTAAATTAGGGGTTTACCAAAATTAGGGGTTTACCCTCTAGTTTGGTAAATTTCAACCTGAGCTCTAAATAGATTGAAAAAGATGAAGCACTACTAGTGATATTACTAAATTGCATACAGTCTGCTGTGAAATTTGGTCACAAAGAGAAACAGCATGTGCTGGGCTACAGAGAGCAGGGTGTGGGGAAGGGGTTCAACCAGGGGCAGCAGTGACTGGTGAGGGACTATGGAGGAGGAATGATCTGGTTCCCAAAGCTGGAGATTTAAATGTGGAGCTCTCTCCCTGCCCGTGCCCCAGGGTGGCAGGGCAGAGGAACCGAGCCGCACGAAGTGAATGGCAAGATGGGAGCTGTGGGAACGTGGTTCCTTGGCTCTGGTTAGCTCCTACTGGGTATTGAGTAACTTTGCGTGACAGGAGCAGGGAAGCTGGGGAGACAGATGGGGCCAGGGAGGAAGGGTCAGGATATGCAGATTTCAGAGCCTGGGGAGGCCAGGAATGATTCTGGGAGCATCACAGCTGCTGCTCTGGAGAGCAAACAGTTCATTTCAAGCTGGGGAGAACTAGTGTCTGGTGGCTTAGGGTTGCTGTTGTCAGCAGTTACTAGAAAATGTTTTGAAGCAAATATGCTTATGCAAACACACCCATGCATACTCATTCATTCCTAAATACAAACTGAACTTTTTTCCTGCAAAGGCAAAATGCCTACAAAAGCGTTTCTCCATTTTATTTACTTGGAGAGTAACACATTAGGATTCCCTTCCTGCAAGAGCTATGTGTTCCCCTTGGAACGCAGAGCAGGTGATCATGCTAGACCCGTGCTAAGCTTTTCCCTTTCTGAACATTTGGTGTCATCAGGCTTTATTTACAGGCAATCATGTGGCTGTCTCTTTTCATGTGGCTTCAAGACGATGTCCCTCGCGGCCATTTCTTAACTCTGGTAATTCACAAGGTGGCTTGCGCTACCCTGGGAAGTGATGTGAGCAGGACTTCAAAAACCCCTGGTGGCTGAAGAATGGTTGAGGTTAGGAGCCAGAACAAACGGAAGGATGGCCGTGGTGCCAGCTACCAAATGAACATAAATGAAAGAAAACCAGCCACCCGATCAACCTCACATGTCCTGCACAGTGCCTCAGAAGCCATGGAATAGTGGCTCTGGCTTCCCCAGACAGAAACCCATGGCCAAGCAAGAACTGCCTGCATCCTGAGGCTGCAAGGTGCTCTTCCCAATCACAGAACAAGGGAATGTGAGGTCACTGTCAGAAGTCTGAGCCTGCGGTGAGAGTTGGCTCCCACCTTTCTGATACTGAGCTTGAGAGCTAAGCATGCTCCGACTCCTGGGGAGCCCCCTCAGCTACATCTTGTCACCTCCCATTGCTAAAGCCATTCCTAAGCACCATAGGCTACTTTGGGTGGTTGAAGAACCTAGCCCTGCAGTCAAGCTGGGGGATAGTCTAGGAGTCAAAGGTGAGGAAACAGGGGAGGGTATACATTAAAGAGACAAAAAGGGATTTTTTTGTTTTGTTTTGTTTTTGTTTTTTTGTTTTTTATTTTTGTTTTTGTTTTTGGTGCTGGTGTCTGAAGCTGTCCTGGGACCCAGATCTAAACTCTGTGAAGTCATTACCTACAGGGGATGGAGAACTCTGCCAATCTGAAAGCTTAACAGTCAGTACTGAATACAGCTTTGAATCAGCCACCTAGTGCTTCTCTTCTGTGTACATTATTATAGGTTATATTTGGGAGAGAGAACCCACAGGGGTGTCATATGGGCCAGGCAGCAGATAGGTTGGTACAGGAAACTGCCATTTTGTAGGTTAAAGTTATAAAAAGCCATTGAAAATGGCTCCCATTTGGACCATTTTTGGGGCCTGTAAAATGGCTCTTCCAGGAGGTTCTAATATTTTCTAGAATTTTGTGCCTGGGTCTATGCTAGGCACCACGGAGTTACCAGAAATGTCAGAACCACCATTGTCTGTGGGAGTCATCCAACTATGACCCGTGGGCCAAATATGGCCCAGTGCCTGTTTCTGTAAAGTTTCACTGGGACACAGTCATGCCCCTTTGTGTACTTACTGTCTGGGACTGCTTCCATGTGACCAGAGTTGTGTAGTTGAATGACTGTACCATCCACAAAGCTTAAATCATCACTGTCTACCCCTTTACAGAAAAAGTTTGCTCACCCCTGCATCACACAGCATGAGAGACAATGATCATTCATAAAAACTACCATTTTTCATCAATAATCTAACACCTCTCCTTTTTCTGCTTTCCCTTTCATCATTATTCTTTTTCCTCCTCTAAGTGTCTGAATTTCTCATCTCCGCTTTCCTCAGTCTCCTTCACTATTCTTGCTTGTTCCTGGTCTGTTATTCCATGTCCCCATTCCTTCATGCTTTCCTCTGTTCATTTTCCCTCCCTCTCATCCCCTGCTTCTGCTCTACCCTCATCCATCTTCACCCGCCTTTTACTTCTTCTTCTTCCACTTCTTTCCCTTCTTCTTTTCATCAGTGCCTCCTCCTTAGAACATGTTGGCTCCGTTGACTTAGGAGGGGTAGGCTGGTTCCCCATCTCGCCATTCAGAGCAGCCTTTTCTTGCTCCAACACAGCCTTGTGTTCGTTTCCCTCTTCAGATCTGCCCAGTCCATGGAGCTGGTCTGACATTTAACTGGTGAGGAAAGGTAGCATGTCCAAATCAGTGAACATTTTGGTTGGTTAGCTGTCTGCCCTGATTGGTCAGTGTTGAATATTTTGAAAATCATTCCTGTTAGAAGATCATCTGCTTTAGCTAGCCAGACAGCTCAAAGTTTAGAAATGCTGTGCAGATACCTTTTCTTAGGAACTCCGTTAGTCCCTGTTTGTGGGCTCAGCCTCTTGAGTTTTAATGAGGCTCTTACTGTTTTTAATAGCATTGTGAGGCAGTGTCTAAAATCCAGAAATTAAGTCCATTCAAAATTAGGTTGGGTCTGTGTGCTGGTTGATGTCTTTCTTCCCACAAAATAATGTGTTTTGAATCTGAGACACTTGTGGTCAAATGCTTCTCAGAAGCATGTACCATTGGTTGCTAAAGACTTTATTATGCAATAGTGTAGGGGGAAAAAATCAAAACTGGGTAATTTGGAGTCATTTTTAACTAATTTTCAGAGATATACTAATGCCAGAGTGACAAGTGGCCTCATATAACAGGGTCACCAACCACCAAGCCAGCCCACGGCTGAATTGAGGGGAAAGTGCCCAGAACATAGCAGCCTCAGACTTCACCTGGCTTTAGGGAATGCTGCCTAAAATATATTTCAGGGACAAAAACTTGTTGCATTTGTCTAGAATTTGAATCTATTCACTCTAGTTACTTTTCGTATCCTTTCAAAAGTTTTTGTTAAACACTTGCTCTCTTTTCTCAACACTATGGTAAGGATAGTGATTCTGATTTCTGTATAATACATTTTTGAAACTTTTGGGCAAACCACTTAATTATTGTATCTAACAGAAAAGTCATAAACTTGATATGGAAAGAAAGAGAAAGGGATTCAGCCAAACAGTATATAATAGATATTTGGGGTTGATCCTGCAGCTTCTATTATTTTTTTCCCATTAGTCCTCATTTCAGTTTGGGAATCCATTTGTCTTGACACAATCTGATTTGGGAGGTGGAGCATGTGACCCAGATCAGCATGTTTGACTCCTTGGTCATTGTGATTGGTTCTGGGTGGACATGTGACTAAGCAGATCCAACTAGTGTGAATTTCAAGACCCCTGCTTGGAATTCTGCTCAGAATCAAGGCTTGTCAATTCTTCTAAGTGTCCCTTCTTTTCTTCCCTTCCTTTGTGTTCTTACCAACATTATACACGTCGAGGACTTGATCCGCTCCCTCCATCTCCCTACATTGTCTACTCCCTTGAATCCATCTTCCTTACTCTTGCTGGACTCATATCCTCAAAGAGACTTTTAAAACTTTACTGGATTCCCCATTAATGGAAAAATAAAGTGAACATCACTCAGCATGGCATTCTGTGCGGTCCATTCATTGCAACCATTCTAGCTCTTTAACCTGGATTGCCTACAGGTTCAACTTAAACACAAGAATAGAATGTCTTTTTTTAAAAATATTTTATTTATTTATTTGACAGAGAGAGAGAGAGAGTGAACACAAGCGGGGCAGTGGCAGAGGGACAAGCAGGCTCCCTGCTGACCCTGGGATCATAACCTGAGCTGAAGGTAGATGCTTAACAGACTGAGCCACCCAGGTGCCCTAGAATGACTGTTTTTTTGAGGGTGAAAACTTTATGTATGAACTGTGTTCATAGTCCCTTCCAGGGATGTCCTCAGGAGGCACTGAAATCTGAGAGTAAGCCTGGAGCTAGACCCACGTTGTGGGCATTTATGCTGGTGAGTACCAGCACTAATAGCCTCAGAGCTAACAACCCCAGGACCTGTGAGCACCGCATCCTTTATAAACTCTTCGGAACAGTGTGTCCTAGCAAAATGTGTATCCCTTCCAGATGTTAAATAAACTTATTAAAGTGATATGTATCTTGCATGTGGTCAACTCTGAAATCGTGGCCATTTTAAACGTTTGTGACTTTAACATTAAGCAAAACAGATATTGGTTAATGTCTAATTATTCTACCTCTTTGAACATACGTTAGTATATCGAGTATATACTTTCTTGGGACACTCTGTAGTCGGAAGCCATGGAAAAAGTGTCTGTTGACTTATTGTAACCTGGGAATTAGTGCTGCATTGAGAGGAGAGAGTCTCTATTTGCTTTTTTAATAACAGAAACCTTGGCCCATGCAGGTCTGTGTGCTCTGAGAGAATGTGCTGAGCCCCAGCCTTGTTTTTCTCTTGCTTTCTATGACAGGGTGCTCCTCCCCACAAGCCTTTGCCAAACCTTTATGCGTGTTGAGTCAAAACATTCTGAATATGAGCTCATCGCATGTGAAAAAGGGCTTAAACAACAGCTCGACATGTACAAGTAGATTGGGCTTTTTCAGTCAGTGTTTCAATTCAAATTTCCTGAAGTTTGGACACCTGCATGCGGTTCATTCAGTATCTTAGCATCCCCCCTCTGGGCTGAAGTGCAGCACTTGGCTTCCTGCTGTAGATTAAAACAATGAATAAAGATTCATTTGAAGGAGCCATGTGGATAGTGTATCTGTGGCTTTAGGTATTGTCTATCTCAGTGGCTGACTTGGGACGTACTTACATATACAATGACCCATTGTGCTGATTCCAGGTTCGAAATAAGAATTAACATTCATGAAAACCATCTCATCTGGCCAATGTTGATTTCAGCTAGAAATCAAGTCAGTTTAACTTCTAAAAGAAGAACTAGTTTTTATCTCTTCTTTATTTTCATGGAGGAAGGGAGATCTAGGAGTGAATTTGGCTTCTTTAGGATGCAGGGTCAGGGAAAACCAGGTGAGAATGTATGAAGAAGACAAGAATGGATTGGGGAGGGAGAATGGGAGATGGATGGTGAATGGATAGTCTTCACTGCCTTGCAAAGTCTTACAGGGACGTCCGCTGACCTGGTATTCCCTATTCTCTCTGAGGATTGCTTAGCCCAGAACCCAATGACCACACCAGTCAGAAAGTCATCACGTAGTCATGTATTTGTGCTTAAATAACTGAATTTGATTTTTTAAAGCTGCCTTAACCTGAATCCTTGACTTATTGATGGTGAGATTGTGGAGAAGTATCGCAGGATGTGACCCATCCTCCCAAGAATAGTGAAGAGGATGGATAAAAGTCAGAGGAGGTGATTCATTGACCAAGGATTTATAAACCATATTAAGTTCAATAGTAGATAATACATAGAGGAAAATTTCTTCCTTTCAATCATACATGTTTATCAGTTTTACATAGATATTGATTGCCCTTGCCCTCTCTAAAATGTTAAGCTTTTATGGGACTTTTCTTAAAAATGTCTCTTGGTCAAAGGTGAAGAAGTTACTGAGTTGCATTTGGGCTAGAGTGGTCAGGCTGTCAGAAGGCAAACATAAACTCATTGGAAAGTAGTTTTATAGATGAAGAGGCTCTGAAAATGTGAGACTTCTGATATATACTATGCCTTTCTTTTCTCTTTGCTTCCTTTGGCAGGTGTCAAGTTTTCAAAGGACAAAGAAAAAAAAAAAGCTTATCTTCTTTTGATGACTCTAAAGAAATGCTTATTACCAAGGATAGAGGCGAGAAGTGTATCTCTCCTGTGTAACTTGGGGTTCTCTCAAAAAACCCCAGGTGCAGGGCTCTTTGGGAGCTCAACATGGCTGGTGCCTTTCTAGATGCATGCTGGTGGGTTGGGTTTCTCCCCAGGTCATGAGGCATGGCCTAGAGGGACTTTACATTTCCTGATGGTTATACCCAGCTCTGTATGGAATTGGAGTAGATTTGGAATCCATGTTGTAAGAGAAGAGGCTTTCCACATTGAGCTGGGTTTTCCAACTTCTTGGATCTCTTCTCTTCCAAATCACATTTGCAATCCTCACTGACCTCAGAGACACTTGTCTTTTTATCTTTTCGTCCAGCCCTAAGTTGTCTTGCTAGACAGAATTTTGCCTTTTGTGGGGAAGGGGTAGGGAGGGTCCTTTCCAAATTAAACAAGGAGAAAGAAACCGTCAATATGAGATGAACATATTTTTTCCTGCCTTGTTACATAGTTTTGTAAATCACAGTAAAACCACACTTTGAATGACTGGAGGGCAGACCAGGTGAGTGAATGATCTGAAATATTGAGAATTATGAAAAGGAGGCAGGTTATTACTAACATGTATATGTAGGGACATGAACTAGTGGCTAAGAAAGTGTCCTGGGCACGCCCAGGTTAAGGGTTTGCCGGTTGCTTTAACAAATTGAGAAATGCCATTTGTACTTAGCATGTTTCTTGTTGGTAAGCAAATATTTCCTGCTGAAATTTTTGAAAACAGCTTATGCTCCTGAGTAGCTTAGACTTCCTCCTGTTTACCTTGTTGCTGACAGTAAAGAATATGTTATAAAACCTTTTGCTGGTGTAAACCTTAGACCACTTTGTATCCCCCTAAAGATGAGCACATCATCAATGACCAGATAATCAGACTTTAGCGTGGGGTTTGTATTGAAAAGTTGCTAGGACTCCACTGAGGAATGTTTAAGAGAAGGAGCAAAGCAGAGTCGAGCCATTCAACAAATGTTTGTTGAGTCTCTCTCCTTCCTGCCCAATCAGTTCTTGATGTGGTAAACTAGGGTCATCTGAGTAGAGTAGCTAAAAACAAAAATAAACAAACAGCACCAACACATTCTTCTAACCACACTGTACCACACACACTTCTTCACTCCTCACATCTCTCAGCCAAAAGGCCAGCAGAGGGTAAAATACAGATTTGAATTTCACTTTCTTTCCCTTATTCTCCCCCAACTCTGGGGATTAGGGACTAGACAGTAGGAGGTGGAAAGAAGAGAAACAAAATCTGAATAACCACAAAAGCAAATGGCTTTGGGGTGAATTCTAAAGCAGACCACAGGAAAAGGAAATCACTAAATATTTGGGCTTTGTGTGTGTGTGTGTGTGAACTTTTATTTGAGTCCCACTTCTCTTTAAAATACCATCTAGTCTCTCTTTGCATGTACTTCTCGGCTCCTAATTTCCTCCACATCTTGAACGGGCCTCGTGTTCATCTCCGAACATTATTTTCTTTTGAAGTTCATGCTTATTCCTCAACTTAGCTAAAATAGTGACCATTTATGAATTTCTTTATATTCTCTACTCTGGCTTCAAGTTTTCTACCAGCGTTTGAGAAGTCAGTCATAATTTACAATTTCTGAAACCCATTTTTTTTCTTCTCCAGTTTCTTTTTCTCATAGTTCAATATTTGATCTATTGCTCTGACCCATTCTTTTTCTCTGTGTGCACAGAGGCTTTAGTTTTGACTCTCCTTTTCTGAAAAGTCCTCTGACCCAAAGGCTATGCTATATTTATATGAAACCAATGAAGTACGGGAACAGAGGGCAAAGCACCATTCAACATGGGGACAGTTTTTGGGTGAGGACAAGAGATCCTGACTTCTCCACAGCACGTCAACATCCAGCCTGAATCCAGAATCTGTCTGGCATAAGCAGTTTTCAGCATAAAGGGTGTGAGGATAGGGAAAGTCAGGGAGGTAAGATCTTCCCACCAGCCTCCCTCTACCTCGTCATTGCTCCCCTCCCTCACTTCTCAGGGGCTCTGCAGGTTCTGACGGGCACAGCTGTCATTTCTGTTTTGAGAATGCAACAGAGGCAGCAGGTCCCCTTGGTAATAACCTTGGTATCCGAGTCAAGGCTGTTACCCCGATGGGTTCCTGCTTTCCTAGGAACTACCTCTGGAGCTGGGAGGTTGCGCTGGCGCCAGCAGGTCACATGGTGGGTGTGCCCCAATCTCTAATGGCTTTTCTTAGAACCACTTGCAACAAGTGTGTAGCAAAGCATGTGGCCCAAATTATCATAGGAACAAATACATGAAATAGTTGGCAAAGCATGGGATTAAAATTATTATATAAAACAACATTTGAACAATAACTGGCAAAGCATACATTGAAAATGCATTCCACCATAATTTGTAGAAGGAAGACACTAAGAAAGTGCCGTACCTTGCCACTGGAAAATGGATTGTTTAAGGGGGAAAATATCCTAGATTTCAATTCTGTCAAGTTCATTTAAGAAACCCTCTAGGTGGATTTGTAGCTGCTGGTATCGGCTGGTGAGCAGGGCAGCTAGTGATCACATCCACTATGTAAGCTCAGCTCCAACCCGTTCTCCTAGTAGCGGGCCACCTCCTGAACCCAGTCTCCATCACCTCCCCAACCCCTCCTATGGAACAATTCCAGAGCTTCCACCGGTCGCGGGTGAGGAGTGCAGGTGCGGGGATCAGGACTGTGGGAGCACTTGGGGCAGAAAAAGACTCCTTGACGGGCGGAGTTTGAAAACTCAGGAGTCCACTTTGATTTCTGCTCATGTTGCTATTGACTGACATTTATTTGCTATTTCGCATGTGCCGAGAACTTCGTGTACTTTATCTGTAGTCCTTCCAACAACCTTGAACGGAAGATTTTTTTTTTTCTCTCTGTTTTTGGTTAGACAAGTTAGAACACATTTAACGTGGCACAGCTAGCCAAAGGCAAAGACCCCATGAAGACGTCTGACCGTAAACCTGACCCTCTTTCCCTGCACCCATGTCTCTGCAAGGATCATGGACTGACCTGCGGTATATAGAAACCCCCCGGCTGTCGTGAGATGGCTTGTGACAAATTGTAGCCTGATTTTATGTACAATTCCATTTGATTATTCAGAGATAAACTCATTTCCCTTTGCAGGCACAAAAGGCCATCTGTGCAGCCCAAAACAACATTGTAAGCTCCCATCCAATTTCCTGTCTGCATATCTTTTTAGAGTAATTATGGCTCATCTCTCTAGGTTTTCCATTGATATCTATGTTTTGTTGATTTTCCTCCAGATGCATTGGGGGCACATGTCCAAATTAAATATCATTTATTTCCTGCCTCTTATTTTTAAGTTTCCTTTGCCCTTTACTCTCTATGGGGTTTGTGTTATATCCCAGTAGTATCTTACAGATCTGGGCCGCAGTCTGTTAACTACACACCCACGTCACGAGACAATGAGCTCAAGTCATTCAGTTCTCCCTGTTATTTAATCTTGAGCTCCTCAAGATTAGACCTTGACCATAGGTAATGCTTGGCATCAACCCCTAAAGACGACATCTGACTTTCAGCTTAAACATCCAATTCGCCCTCCTCATCCTCACCAGCCCCCCAGGCCATTAGGCAGGGCGTAATTGTCTCTAGCTCATAAATAAAAGTCAAGGCCAGCAAGATTGCAAGGCTTGCCCAGGCTTATGCAAGGATAGAACCGGAACAGGACTAAAAGCTTTCGTGTCATGGCTATAAAGATTAAAACCATTCATGCTCCACATGCATTTTATACAAAAATAATTGACAAGTATTTATTAAATTGCTCTTTATTTGTTGGCATAAATAACAACTTTCAGGTTTTTATTTTAAATGACCTTTGCTCACCTTGGAGCGGCTCTGGGCGAAATGCTGGCATCAGTGAAGCATGTTTTCAGCCTCAGGTATTCCACTTTGAGCTCCTTATCTCGTGTTTGGTTCCCACCACCCCATTCCTCTGGTGAGCTCAGAGTCTCCCTAGGCTGCTCTTGTCGTCTCCCTGCCAACTCCACCTTCCGGGCCTCAGCTTTGAAGCTCTGGCCTCTTGGTGCTTCTCGAATCACAGCCTGATGATGAGGTCCTTTGCCCTTTGAGTCAAAGGTCCAGCTTTTGATGGGTTCTCAGTCTGGGACATCTAAGCTCAAAGTTCCTTTAACAGAGAGCTTTTCATTCCTAAATTTTTAAGAGATGCAGGCATGTGCTTGAGAGATGATACTTTGATTTAGAGCCACACAAAGAGGTAAGTGACTGATATCATATCTGCCCCTGTGCTGGCTTTAAGGAGCGTGAGAATGGAGGGCGAGGGCGTGAGAACCCTGGTGCAGAAGGGGAGTCCCGAGAGAGTGGAAGAGGCACATGGGAGGCAGCCTGGGAATGTGCATTTTGGAACCAGTGGCAATGAGTGGGTTTCAAAATGCTGCTGACTTCACAAGTGCGCTGACCCCTCCGTGGGTCATGCTTCTCACACTGATTGCTCCTCTCAAGAATTCTTGGTTTTGGAAAAAAAAAAAAAAATCCACTTAACTATTCATTGCTGGAGAGGGTATAGAGAAATAGACGGTGGATATTAGTGCATCCCTTTAAAAAAAAATTGTACTTTTGGCCAGGAGTCATAAAAATGTTCATGCCCTTTGAATCCATAATCCTTTTTCTGGGAATCTAGCCTCAGAAAAGAATCCCACATGTAACCTGCAAGCCTGCTCCACAGTGGATGGGGGTGGGGGTGGGGCATACAAATACCCATTTTCTAGTTGGTTGCGTGAATTTCCAATGTTCTATTAGCAGGAAGTTGAGTCTTGACTTTTTGAGGCTTCCCATCACCCCCTTTATTGGTCAAGAATACTAGGTGCTTTATTCAATCCAAAGAGGGTCAGAAAAGAAGGGAATTGGGCTAGTCCACAGCAGAACCTCCATGCTCAGTTACTGTTGCTTCTGTTATTAGCACCTGCTCTACTACTGAAAACAGTCCAGGGCATCCATGTCCAGGGTCATACTGAGGTCCCTGTGAGAGCCAGCCCTTACACTTGCCACAGGAGCTCTTTGAAACATAATCCCGTGCCTCAAGGCTGAGCTTATTAATATCGCCACGTTTTGGCTTCCAAGGTTCCAGCTCGGATGCTTGTGTTGTCATGTTCATTCATCCTTCCCAGAACAACAGCATCCTTCCCAGAACAGAGTGGCCGGGTCCAGAGGTGCTTCGACCTCAGCTGCATGATGAGTCCAAGCATCCACTGTGTCACATCTGGACCACTAGCCTGAGTCTCCCTTTCCTCATGGCCTTTGCCTCAATGGTCTCATTACCTTTCCTGGCCACAGGACCTTGGGAGGTCACACCAGTTTCCCCCTCTTGGTTTCTCTGATTTTGAATTGTGGGGAGTAGGTTTTAGATATTAGTTTCTTCTCTGCTAAGGCAACTACTCAGTGATCTTCTATTGAAAAAAATATCAGCTTCTTTCTCTCTCTCTCTCTTTTTTATTTTAGAGAGAGAGAGTGCAGATTGGGGGAAGGTGGAAGGGGCAGAGGGAGAGGGAGAGAGAGAATCCCAACACGGGGCTCGATCTCACGACCCTGAGATCATCACCTGAGCCGAAATCAGGAGTTGGATGCTTGACCCAGGTGCCCCTCAGCTTCTCTATTTTAAAACCAAAAATAAAACACTTATATGTGCATGCAGATATTCACTGCACAACTGTTTATAAAAGTCAAATATGAGAAGAATTGAAGATATAGCATCAGGAAATTAGAATGTGTCCACTCAGTGAGACAACATGCAGCTATTAAAATTCCAATTATAAGATTATGAGAAAACATGGGTGTTTCCCTCGTATTTTCAAACTTCCTTTTAATTTGTCAAATTAAAAGTAATAAAAGACTCTTAGAATTAACTGTGGATATGAAGCTGTTGCCAACAGGATTTGCTGATGATTCACTTGGGAAAGTGAGGGACAGAGGACTTAAAGATGACTTTCAAATGTTTGCCTTAAACAAGAGGGTTCATATTCGTGTTGTTTACTGAGATGGGGAGGTAGAGCTGGGGACAGGGAACGACTTCGTCTGTCTATACTGAATTTGAGATGGCTCTTGGACATCCCTGGGGATGCAGAGCAGACAGTGGGATGTAGGGACCTGAGTCGGGCGAGAGGTCACTGGTATCAAGGCAAGATATTTTACATTTGAACAACATCAGTATGCAGATGGTATTTAAAAACATGAGTTTAGATGAGCTCCCTTAGGGAGAGGGGAGAGAAGGACAGGATAAGAAGATCTAGACAGAGTCTCCAGTCATTCCAATATTTGGAGACCAGACAGAGAAAGGGAAAGGTAGGAAGGAAGAAAGGAGAAGCGGCATCATGGGAAGTGGGAGAGAAGATTTTAAGGAGGGAGTGGTCAACTGCATTAAAGGCTACTGAGAAGTCAGTAAGATGAAGACACAGAGGTGACTTTTGAATTGGCAAAGGAGGTTGCTCATGACCTTGAGATCTGCAGAATCAGTGGCATGGAGAGGAAGAAGGCTTGCTGGGGTTGGCTGAGCCAAAAATCGGAGCTGAGGAAGGGAAGCTGGGACTGTAGATAATTCTTTCAGGAAGTTGCACTGTGAAAGAGCTAAGGAATGTGATGTGCCTGGAGGGAGATATCACTGCTCCTGGAACTGATCCAGGAGAGAGGGAGAAACTGATCATGTAGGGAAGAGAGACGTTAATTGCAGGAAGGATGAGAGGATGGTATCCAGAGCACTAACAGAGAAATTGGCCTTTAATGGAGTGGGCGTGCACACAGAGTCCTTGGCACAGTACCTGGTACAGATAATAAATGCTCAATGAGTACTTGCCATGGTTATTACAAGTGTCTGGGTAGAATACCAAGGGGAACAATTACTGGCTGGCCCAACTCATTGCTTAGAAGTCAGGCCATGAACGATTGCCTCCACAACTGATACAGCCCGGCCAAAGAAGAATATGATGAAAAGGCGAAGTGGACCATTCTTCTCTCCTACAGCCCTGCTTGGACAGGGTGGACCCTGCATGAGGGGCATTGATATGTGCTTGAAAAATGAAAAGATCCTAGTGACTGATGAACAACTGATATGACTGTCTTTTAACTGAGTCTGTCATTTTCTTTTTCACTGGATTGTGTTTGCCTATTAATAATGCTCTTCAGAGTTCTTGAGAGCAGCAGCTGGGGCCATGGGGACTGTGAAGAAAACCAAAACCACAATCTCAAAACCTCTCCTATTGCACAATCAAAATGTGAACCACTGTAACTGCTGAGACACATACCCAGAAGTGGTCATTTCACTGGCCCCTGCAGAGAAAACCTTCTAACCAATCTGTGTAGCAACCAAAGAGACCCCAAGTAATAGCTGTTATTCCAGAAATTACTGTATTTAAGCCAGGAACTCAGAGTTTTATCTACACGGAATGTTATTGTTGATCATTTGACCTCACTGTTGAGACAGAGTGCATTGATGTTCCTTGCCAAGCAGCTGAGGAAGAGAAAGTCCATGCCTTCATAGCATTGTTAAAAAAAAAAAAAAGAAAGAAAACAATTTCTACAGAAATTCTACAGAAAATCTTCAGTCACTTTCCCACTCAGTAAAAATTTAGAATTAAAGCAAAAATGTATCAGTCAGGATTCTTAGTTGCAAACATCAGAAACTAGCTCTAACAGATTTAAACAGAAAAATAATTTATCAAAAGCATAGTGGAAATGACCCTGAAGTCCATTTAAATGGAATGGATAAATTGTGATATACTCATACAATGAAATATGCAACAATGAAAAAAGAACAAACCAGCAATATGTACAACAATATGAATGTAACATATAGACATAATATTGAGTAAAAGAAGCCAAACAGTATGTATTTCCATTTACATTAAGTTCAGAGCCAGGCAAAACAAATCCATGGTGTTAGCGTCAGTATAGTGGTTAATCTGTGGTGGAAGAAGGGCTAACAGGGGCCATGCGGAGGGACTCAGGGTGCTGGTTAGACAGGTGTGCTCAGTTTGGAAAATTCATTGAGCCATGCACGCTTGATACATATTCTTTTCTCTATGTATGTCTTCATGAAAGTCACACAGAAAGAAATCAACAGAAGGGCTATTAGTAGCTCAAAATATCACCAGTAAGTGCTGGAGACACAGGTTTGGGGCTGTAGGTCCAAGCATGCCACCCAAATCTGGCACAAAACTTGAATGAGTACATCTTGCTGCAGCCGCTGAGCAGCAGATGCTGTCCTTTGCTTTGCAGACCCTTTGCCCGGGACACACACCAATCCCTACCTGATATTTGGTTATATGTGCATTTATTTATTTCCTGTCTCCTCAACTAAAATGTGAGCTCACTACTTGCACATGGTAGGTACTCAGAAAATATTTATTGAATGAATGCAATTGCCTTGTTCATAACTGAGCAGGGTTCCCCTTCTCATGGATACCTTTTTTTCTTTAGATATGCTATCAGAGTCCAATCAAGTCTTGCTGTTCCAGGAACACATTTGTTCTTTCAGGCGATCTCCCGTATTTCTTCTCTGATTCATCAGCATTGACTTTCAAGTTTTGGTCTCATCCAGCAATCTGATTTCCTGTCATTCCAAGTTCATGATGGGAGGGTTGTCCTACTGTGACCCCGGTGTACTCACAATGAAACCATGCAACATCCTTCTGAACATGCAATATGACATGAAATTACCGTCAGATGCAGTTAAGGCAAGTCGTGAGGAAGAGGGTGAACCAAAATGAGAACACATCCATCAGTGGATAGTGATAAGGCAATGCCCCAACCCCTGACCCGTGACTGAATGAGATTGCACAGACTCCTTCCATGCTTGTTTCACTTTCAGCCCATTGACACTCCATCATTCATTTGTAGAGCAGGCTGGGGGAATCCGACAGTGGGATCTTGCCCTTCCAATGCATTTTCTATTGTTTAGGATGTTTTAAGAAAGAACCACCTGACTCTTCAGATGGAGAATCTCAGGGGGTGCTTGCATATCCTACCAGTTTTGAGCCTCACCTTGCCTCTACCCCTAAACAAGGCTCATGTCCTCCCTGACCCATGTTAGCCCCTCAAAGCTTGCCCTGGGCAGCAGTGTGCGGTGGCACCTAGGGAGACTGACCAGGACTTTAGGTCTGAAGATGGATGGATGGATGACCTTGTCTTATCTTGGTCGAGGGCAAAGTAGAGAGTGGGTTGCCCCTCATCATTTTACTTAGAATTCTCACACTTCTACTAAAGCTACCACGATTCTACCCAACAACAGAAGGTCAGAGAATTAATCTGTGTGACTACGTGTAAAATTTTGTCCTACATTTCTGCATTTCATTCCTGAATCAGGGTAAATGGTTTGGGAAGCGTGGCAGTTGCTTAACTGACTGAGCCACCCAGGTGTCCCTCTCTCTCTCTCTTTTTTTTTTTTTTTAAAGATTTTATTTATTTATTTGATAGAAAGAGAGAACAAGCAGGGGGAGCGGCAGGCAGACAGAGAGGGAGAAGCAGGCTCCCCACTGAGCAGGGAGCCTGACGCGGGACTCCATCTCAGGACCCTGGGATCATGACCTGAGCAGAAGGCAGATGCTTAACTGACTGAGCCACCCAGGCACCCTCGCCACCTTTCTAATTCAGATCCTCATCATTTCCTACCCCTTCTGGCCTCCTTAAGAAGCAGTCAAACACAGGGATTCAGATGCAGGTAAGCATACAGCCTCTACTACTTATTAACTGCATGACTTCGGGCAAGTTGCTTAATTTCCTCATCTATAAATTGGGATAATACCTCTTCTATGAGAATTCAATCAGATTATGTATATAAAGTGGCACCAGCAAAGTACTCAGTAACAGTGGTGATTATTACCCATTTGTCCTCTGATGACTCCAATGCATTTTACTCGCCACTGCTAGATTTACCTTCAACAAGGCACCTCCCATCATGCTTAACAAACTCCCAGTGCCCCACCCAGGAGCTACCTAATACCTAACATTCCCATCCTGGCATTCCTGATTTTCCCTAAAGTGCTTGTCTAACCTTCTGACCTCTTACTCTCTTCTATTTACCCTGTATTCCAGTCAGATGGACCCTGGCACTCTTCCCTACACCCTCTCCACATTACAGCCTGTGTGCTCTGGCATATGCCGTGACTACTGTTGGTTCACCTTCCCTGTCCTTCGAGGTAAGTCAGATAGTTTCTTTCTGATAACAGGTTGTCTTTTTCTCACCTTCTAAAGTCTCAGCCCATAACCACACCTTTCTACGGGAGGGCTCACTGTCTTCCTGGTTTAAGCTGCTGTGTGTTCATCTTACCTCGCAGCTGGAGGAACCTCTGTTCCCCTGAGCTCACGTCTTCACATGTCAGGACGAACACTGGAATATTCGAGTGTTCGTTTTCCTCTTCAGTTAACAAGATGGAAAATAAGCGATTTGAGCAAATCTTCCACTAAATCAGTGGGCTAGATCAAGATATAGGTCTTGCTCAAATAAAAGCCAAAGCTGGAAAAATATTTGTGACTCTGAGAAATGGGAAAAATTGGCTTGTTCTGGCTCAAGGCATGTTCTGCTCACCCAGCCTGTTTTCCTGGTGGCCCCCCTGCTTCTGGGCTCTCTGCTTTGGTCATAAGGGACACAAGACCGTACACTGACTGGCCTTGTCTCATATAGGACGGGGTAGTCATTTCCAAGGGACTGAATGTTTTCAAATGAAACTTGTACTTTTAGCAGCCATTGGTTGTAAATGTCAGCTCTCTTTAAACTATTTGAGGACCCTAAAAAAGTTTTTAAAAATTTTTCCAGTGGCTGCTTCCTTCAGAATCCATGCTAGTTTCTTAAAATTCCACTTATGAGTAGCAATACTTTCCTTCAGACGCTGGCCACAGACTGGAGGGCGTGAGAGGAAAACTGAATCCTGCCAGAAAGCGATGCTCTAAAAATATTAGGTTCAATTCCGCTTTGAAAAGTTTTAACTTAACTTCCCTTTCCCTCAGAACCCTACCTCACTTCATACTATTTTTTGACTTGATTCATGTGTTTTTGAAAAATCTTTTAAAAAATTTAAATAAACCAATAAGATATTGCTAGTTTTAAGAGGAATATACTTTAGGAAATATTTTATGAGTGAGGCTAGGCCATTCAGGCTGAAAAGAATCATAAAGGCTTAAAATGTTTGTGTGCATGATCCAGTTTTTATAATTTTAGGATTTTGCATTAAAATATATCACATACTGCACTGTTGACCAGTGGTTTCATAAATGGTACTCAAATATGTCAGGTTTGTTTGATGGACTTATCTGTCTATAAAATACCTCTTTTATTATTGTTTTAAAATATATTTATCTGATTTATTTTTGCCTTTGCTTATGAGTATATTTGTATTTGCTTTCCTCTTTCTCTTTTTGTAAAAGAATTGTCTTGGGAAAAATTTCAAACATATATGAAAGTAGAGAAAATAGTATAATGAACCTCAAATATCAATTACTCAAATGCTAGAATTGTGTCTTCCCACTTTGGCCTCATCTCTACCTTTTTCCTTCCTTTGCCCTTTCTTTTGGCTGAAGCGTATTAAAGCAAATCTCACAATTGTGTCATTTCACCTATGTATTTAAGTGTGCATTACTAAAAATATGGGTATTTTCTTATATAACCACCATACCATTACCACACCTATTAAAACTAATAATAGTGTATTGGTATCGTTATAGTACATCATCCAAATGGAAATTTCCCTCGTTGTCTTTCTAGTGTTGCCTTGCAGTTGGCTTGCTCAAATCAGGGTGTGTGGCAAGGGCCACACATGTTATTGAGTGTTTGCGGCTAGAGAAGAGCTTTAGGGTTTGGTGAAGGATAGCGTGTGAAGCAGGTGAAGAGCAAGAGAGCACTGTGAGCTGGAAGAGAGGCTCTGGAGAAGTGCCATTGAATAATGTGTCTTCAAGACCTGAACTGTTTAGGTGTTAGACAGTACTTCCTTACACGTAACTTCCGGTATAGATGGAAATTTGAGGCACTCCAGGGTTTGTTCTGTTTGTACACATGACTTCCGGAAGAACTATTCCACCTCCTCCATCCCTTCTTATTCCAGTAAATTACACATAGTACCCCTCCTGGGCAGAAAAGAAATTCAGAGACTTCCAGAGTAGCCATTGTCATAGCTTTTGCTGGAAATGCATTACAACATTAGCTGTCCCTATTTTCAGAGGCATATTACATGTAATCTCAGTCCCTTTACCTATACTCCATTTTTGGTAAAATAGACATTGTGTTCAGTAGTTCTGAACTTGCTCTGTGTTGATGTAAATGATTTCTGGATCTACTAACCATATCAGAATATACGTCAGCAACTCTGGTGTTAATAACTTTGTCTGTAAAAACCAATCTAAAGCAATCTTGAGGTATTGTGCAACCCACCTGTTCATTAATAGTTTACCATCTGTGGATCCTAGTGAAAAATGGGTCTAATTCAAAGGGTTCACTTCAAATATATTTTCTTTGGCTCTGGAGATAAAAATGAATTGGCAATAAACAGTGGTGGGGCAGCTTCTGTCAAAGCACAGTGGGAGTCAGGGAAGAACCCCCCAACTCCTTGTACAGCTCTTCCCAGCAGACTTCAAACACATTTTTTCATCCAAAAGGGAGCCCTCCAGGCTCCTAATCACCAACCCAATGGGATCCCAAGTGGCTGGGAATTTCATAAAGCAAAATTCCCCAGGGAGTTTCAACAGAGTTGCTCAGGAAGCCAAAACGCCATTAGCTCTTTGGCCCAACACAAAAGCCCAGCTGCAGAGTAGCTTCCCACACTCTATGCTCCCAGTCATTCTCTTCAGCTGCTTATTGTTCACCTCAGTGTCAACTCCTGCCCATTGCAGGGTAACTCCTGGAAATCTTGCCAGAGTGATGTAGATGGAGGTGGGGGTGGGGAGAAAACATCACCACGCCCATCACCATCGTCATGCCATACATTTCTCTAGTACTCTATGGTTGCAAGTTCTGGTCATAAATATGGTACTCTTGATCCTCATAGTGACCCTGTAAGGTAGGGAATGTAAGATATCTTTCATCCTGTTTTATACGTAAGCAGATTAAGTCTCCTGAGGCTAAAGGCCTTGTCCAATGTTCTGCACTTGGCAGAGCAAGAACTGATGTGCCAGTCTTTGCCCTCTACTCCAGTGCCTTGTCCTCTTCTCCACATGGCCTCAGTAGAGGCTTAACCGTGCAGACAATCTTTGGCTGACTTTCCTAACTGATGGACCCAGCTTGCTTGTGTGGATGAGAGGTATTGCTATCTTTGGGATCTGGGTGGACCTGGGTTGGCCCAGGACAGAAATCTCTTCCTCAAATGGTCCTATTACATTATGCCATAAAATTGTTGTCATTTTCTGTGAGCACAATGACACGAAAAATGTTGCAAACCACTGTCTTAAAGGAAAACTTAAATGTTCCCTCTTTCTACCGAACTTAGTATCTGAAAGCCAATTAATACGCCCTTGTCCTGAAAAGTCAGGTCCATCAATCATAAATAGAAAATAAAATTTAATTTACTATTTTTCAGTTAGTTTTAAAAGTTGACAACATTTTCCCCAATAA
The DNA here is from genome assembly GCF_004348235.1 of Phoca vitulina. NCBI lineage: Eukaryota > Metazoa > Chordata > Mammalia > Carnivora > Phocidae > Phoca > Phoca vitulina. The sequence continues at coordinate 5,144,587 of NW_022589715.1, read as the reverse complement.
GCCTCTTGTAACTTGCGTTGTGGGTTGAAGTGCTATTATTTGAGTACTTTTTTTTTTGAACATCAAGTTTAATTTTCCATTAGTTATGTTGATGTGAGGGTTAGTGTGCCCTTGAGCCAAAGCTTGACAGTAGACTTGCAGTTTTTTTAAAATTAATTAATTAATTAATTATTTTATGTAGTGTTCCATGATTCATTGTTTGCGTATAACACCCAGTGCTCCATGCACTACATGCCCTCCTTAATACCTATCACTGGGCTAACCCATCCCCCCACACCCTCCCCTCTAAAACCCTCAGTTTGTTTCTCAGAGTCCATAGTCTCTCATGGTTCGTCTCCCCCTCTGATTCCCCCCTTCATTAGTGCTCACCATAGCAATACCCTCCCCAGTGTCTGTCACCCAGCCACCCCATCCCTCCCACCCCCCCACCACTCCAGCAACCCTCAGTTTGTTTCCTGAGATTAAGAATTCCTCATATCAGTGAGAACATATGATACTTGTCTTTCTCTGATTGACTTATTTTGCTTAGCATAATACCCTCTAGTTCCATCCACATCATTGCAAATGGAAAGATTTCGTTTCTTTTTGATGGCTGCATAATATACCATTGTATATATGTACCACATCTTCTTTATCCATTCCTCTGTTGATGGACATCTTGGCTCTTTCCATAGTTTGGCTATTGTGGACATTGCTGCTATAAGCATTGGGGTGCACGTACCCCTTCGGATCACTACATTTGTATCTTTGGGGTAAATACCCAGTAGTGCAATTCCTGGGTCGTAGGGTAGCTCTATTTTCAACTTTTTGAGGAACCTTCATACTATTTTCCAGAGTGGCTGCACCAGCTTGCATTCCCACCAACAGTGTAGGAGGGTTCCCCTTTCTCCGCATCCTCGCCAACATCTGTCGTTTCCTGACTTGTTAATTTTAGCCATTCTGACTGGTGTGAGGTGGTATCTCACTGAGGTTTTGATTTGGATTTCCCTGATGCCGAGTGATGTTGAGCACTTTTTCATGTGTCTTTTGGCCATTTGGATGCCTTCTTTGGAAAAATGTCTGTTCATGTCTTCTGCCCATTTCTTGATTGGATTATTTGTTCTTTGGGTGTTGAGTTTGATAAGTTCTTTATAGATTTTGGATATTAGCCCTTTATCTGATATGTCATTTGCAAATATCTTCTCCCATTCTGTCAGTTGTCTTTTGGTTTTGTTGACTGTTTCCTTTGCTGTGCAAAAGCTTTTTATCTTGATGAAGTTCCAATAGTTCATTTTTGCCCTTGCTTCCCTTGCCTTTGGCGATGTTTCTAGGAAGAAGTTGCTGTGGCTGAGGTCAAAGAGGTTGCTGCGTGTGTTCTCCTCTAGGATTTTGATGGATTCCTGTCTCACATTTAGGTCTTTCATCCATTTTGAGTCTATTTTTGTGTGTGGTGTTAAGGAAATGGTCCAGTTTCATTCTTCTGTATGTGGCTGTCCAATTTTCCCAACACCATTTGTTGAAGAGACTGTCTTTTTTCCATTGGACATTCTTTCCTGCTTTGTCAAAGATTAGTTGATCATAGAGTTCAGGGTCCATTTCTGGGCTTTGAGTATTCTTTTTAAAAGCTTTATGATCGGTTGCCATGGAAGAACTTCTTGTTCCTTTTCCCTATCTCCTCCAACAGAGTAATTAATCTCCATCTCTCCCATCCTCTGGTATATTGAGGCCAGGTTCCCTGACCTATAGTCTACTTCATGGTATTTAGTTCTGAAACAGAATGAGGCAGTCCCATTGCATGGAGTAATTTCTTTGTTTAAACTTCAAATTGGATTGGCTCATGTCATTACTCTCACTTGGGCTATTATGAAAAACTTTCGTCTCTCCATGGGCTTTGTTTTTATTAAGTTTTCAATTCTACTCTTGATTCAGGTCCAAAAGCCAATTAATGGAAACATGGCCTCAGGCAAAATTAAGATGTTCTTTTTTAATACATATTGATTCCTTCTATTTTCTCCTATTCTAGCCTCTTCCCTTAACACCCCATTCTAGCATACCCTGGGAACCTCTACCCAGGGCCTTACACATTTTCTATCTTCCCTCAGTTAACTCTCATATTGAGAAGGTCAATCCACACTAAAGTATATGAATATTACTTCATACCAGTACTTGGTTTACTATTTACAAAGCCATTTCTCATGTGCACACAAGATTGGGAGTGTAAGGGTGTATATTAGCAAAGAGGTATTTTTGTGTCAGTCTGTCCCAGAACAGCATCTGGGTTATCCTTTTGCATGAGGAACCATTCAGTGATCCATGGGAAGAACATTGTATTGATTGTGAACCTTTTCATTTAAGTAACAGAAAACCACCCCAACTAGCTTAAACAAAAAGATAATTTATTTTCTCATGTAACTGAAAAGTCTGGGTATACTTGAATCATGGCTGGGTCCAAAGCCTTAGACAATGTCATAGGGACCCAGTCTCTCTCCAACTCTTAGCTCTGCTTTCTTCTCTTTTCACATAGACTCTCCATTCCTTGTGGACCAGTAACTGCCAGCAACTTCAGCTTATATCCTCATGGCTACAAGTCCAGAAGTAAAGAGTTGGAATCTTAACCATTTGCTTGAAGACTAGTCTAGAATTAATTCTGATTAGTTTTATTTGTTTCCTGTCTACATCTTTGAGCTAATCCTTTGACCAATGAGAGGTCATGTTCTGAATGGCCAGGTCTGGGTCACATGTCCACCCCAAGTTCCCAGACTGGTTGTATATAGACTAAAAGTCAGGTAAGGATGGTTTCCTAAAGCACAATCAGGGTGCTGGGAAAGTCCAAAACACTGTGTACTGCACAATTGTGCAATGCAACTGGTAATGAAAACATTTAGATGGTTAGTCTAAGAAGAGTGTGGACAGACAACGAACTCACCTTGAAGTGGGAGATAATAAAGGTCTTTGGCAGACCTACCCCTTATTAATGGTCTTGGTGCCAAAAAAGTGCTTCAGACCCAGCTTCTGGAGAACTTGTTCTAAGTTTGTGGTTGGGAAAATAAGTGCAGAAGCAGGGGGAAGAGAAAAGAGGGTACTGTAAGAGGCCTGTATTCTTAGCTTCTAAATGTTTATAATACCAGGGCACTATAAAAAGACTAGAACATAAGGACACCATGGTTGGGACCTAGTTAAAGAACCATGAGACTCGTTGACAAAGTTCTCTCCCATCCCAGTGAGAACTAAACTAAGGCTGTAAGAGTGAGAAGGTCAAAAAATGTGATGACAGAAACTATGATAAAAGCACAGAGAAATGACAAGACCATGCTCCAGTCTCTCAGCAAGGTCAGCCAGTTTCACCAGTCAGAGCAGTAGTCCGAGCCAGTGCATAAAGCACAGCAGTTAATGGTGTGGATTTCAGATCCAAACACACCTTGACTCGGATCCTCACACTTCATGATTATGTAAACTTGGGCACATTTCATTCTCCGTCAGATGGGGATAATGATATCCTGCATCCCTTCTTAGGTTGAATGAGGACTTAAGGTCTCAAATGTAAAGAGCTTCGCACAATACTCAATAAATAGTAACTGCTGGGAAATAGTTGTTAATATCTTTGAAGCCACCACTTTAAGTTGCAAGAGGTCATTTTGGATAGAAAATGCCTGGAATTCTGGGGGAAACTACTTAAGTGGTCCCTGTTGGTGTTTGTAGTTTTAAGGCAAGTGTTGACCTGTTGGAGGACAGTTTTGATTTGGGGTTTAGATGCTGCTGTTACATGTTGTCAGACTGTGCTCTTCCCTCCCTACCCTCATACTTGTTTGCTGACATAAGTTTACACAGGAGAAGGGATTCTCCTGAAGGAAGAAAGATTTGCAATTCAGATTTGGTAAACTATCTGATGACCAGAGTTGGCCCAAGTGAGGCCATATGGCAGGGAAGGACTACTGATTAAGAGGGAAGAAGAGTATAGACCGATGATTCCCAGCTCGACACCGGGATCCACCAGCCCAGTGCAAATTTTTTGCATCTTAGAGAAAAGTGTGTGTGTGTATTGAAAGAACCTAACACCAGGAACCAGAGCACTCCAGGGTTAGATCTATTCTGAGCACCTGGGACTTAGCCTAATGTAGAAAGAAGAAAAATCTTCCCTTACAGCTCAAGGAAGCAGCAACAAGATGGGACTGGAGTTGGCAGAAATGAGGGGTACAGGCAGCCCCTGTTTTGACATGACTATAAAACATGTCAAAGAGGAGGCAGCTCTATCTCGATGTTCACGTTACTCTTCTGCATTTAGCAATGCGGTCAGATTTAACATTTCTTTAAAAGGGGGGCACATTTGACCTTCCAATGCACCCAAAGGCAAATTTGAGGGTCATTACCTAATGACATTTAATAGACATAGGACGAAAGTCTTTTAAGAGTCCCTAACTGCAGCAGTGACATATTAGTAATTCTTCTCCGTTATGGAAGCAGGTTCAAGGACCAGTGACCGTAATTAACATTCCAGGTGCTTCTGCTGGCACTGTCACTGGTAAGTAAATTTCAACCACTGAGACATCTGCTAATTAGAAGAGGATGGTTTCCAACTTTCTTTGACCTGTGTGTGCCACATAAATGAAATGTTGGAAAGGAATAAAAGCTGAAATCCTTATCCTAGAACAATATTTAGAAGCCTCTGGGAAGAATAGAGACTTAAAAAAAAAAAAAAAAAAGACAAGCTTGGTGCTGGTCCAAGAATGTTCCTCTTGGAAATACATAACAATAAGTCAGAGGTTCTCCACTGCCCTTTACTCCCAGAGAGCAGGACAAGCGATGACCAGGAATCTTGTCAAAGAGAACAAGGCTGAATCTTGGCCTTTATCCCCTCACCAGTCTCATCCTAACCACCACCCCATAAGCTCTCTCAGACTTTTCAAGCCAGGAGGTTGGAGGAGAGATGAAAGCCAAGGGCAGAAGATGATGGGAGAAGACAGGCAAATATTCTGAATCAGTGGTTCTCAAACTTGGCTGCCTGTTGGAGGCACCTGCAGAGCCTTAAACATACTGATGCCTGAGTCCTATCCCCAAAATTCTGATTTCAATGGTGTTTGGTATTGTCTAAGCATCAGGATTTTATAAAGCTTCTTGGGAGATGCAACCAAGGTTGAGAACCATTGTCTTAAGTTGTTTGCATCTAATTCAGAAGAAAGAAGGGGGAAATGAATTTGTGGTCACATCTTATTTGGCAAGACTCCTTAATAGTCATGTTTCTTAATCCTGGCTGAATATCAGAACAATCCAGGGAGCTTTTAAAACATCCCATGCTAGGGCCCCACTGTAATGGAATTAACTCAGGATCCCTGAGAATGGCATATGAGCAGTCGTGTTTTTAAACATTGATTCATTTTTGAGGCAAGGTTGAGAGCTACTGTTAAGGCATGCTTCTCAAACTTTTAGTGTACATAGGAATCACCTGGTGAAACGTCTAAAAAGATATATTCTTGCATCATATCCACTGAGTATAGGCCTGAGAATCTTGTTTTTAACAGACCCCACAGGTCATTTTGATGAAGATGGTCCTTAAGACAACTCTTGTCCACCATTCTGATTGCTTTCTTGTCCTGACCAAGATGTGCTTTGCTCAACATAAATGCAACTCTGCCATCTGGTCACTGATGGTTCCTGATTGAAAGGTCAGGGAGGAGAGGCAGTACCATATTCCTAGGGGCATTTGGAAATATCTAGGCTTCTCTTCTAATGATCATGATGGGAGATTGCAACAGACATTTAGTGAATGAAGGCTGGGGATGCCAAAAGAATTGTCCTGCTCAAAATATCAATACTGCTCCCAGTGAGAGACCCTGGCAGGTGGAAAAGTTTGGACTGTGTATGATCTGAAGTATCAAGGTATAGACATTAGCACCAGGCAGACATCAAATTCAGTAGCATGAGATTTGAGGAAAGGTCTGGAAGTTCAGAAAACCAAGATATATAATAAAGCTTCTTTCCTCTCTATATTTTCTTTTGCCCTTGCCTCTCCAAGGGAGTAAATATAACTCCCCCATCCTCTCCACCCCCTTACCGTGGTCCCAGTCTCTATTGGGGACTCATAGATGGACCCACCAGTCCTATATTTATTTTTGGTGAAATCACAACACAGGCCGTCCTTCCACTGGCTCCCAGACTCCATCACTCCTAGTGAGGTGACCTCGGGTGAATCACTATCAAACAGGACCTAGAGTCTCCATCTATAAAATCAGCAGGTTGAGCTGGGTGGTTTCAACAGCCCCTTTTATTTCTGACATTCTATGATTCTATTGCAGGCTAGGAAATCTTAGTAGAGAACTGTCCCAAAATACTGCTCCTATTTGTTCAGTTGATACTTGAAAATACCTTTCCTGGAGCCAAGCTTTCAGAACACAATGGGAGATCAGGCTTAAACCAAATCATCCTGAAAAGAGTACGTTAATGCGAATTCCTTCTCACAACCTAATAACTAGCACATGGACATTGCTTAAGAGCTGAGTTTGATTCAGTGACATATATTCATGTTTTTTTCATTAAGCAGTATTATTTATGTACTCTTTGTTCTAGATCAAGGTTTCTGTTGACATTTTGGGGCCTGAGAACTTTTTGTTGCGGGAGACTGTCCTACAGGATGTTTAGCAGCATCCCTGGCCTCTACTCACTAGGTGTTAGTAGTACTACCCACCCAGTTATGACAACCAAAAATGTCTCCAGACATTGCCAAATATCCCATGGGGAGAAAAATCCCTCCCAGTTGAGAAGCACTGGCCTACATGTTGGGGTTCCAATGAATAAGATCCATTCACGACTCTCAAGTATCTCACAGTCCAGAGGTGAGGAGAGACTCATCGAAGTTAGTAATGATACCTCATGGGAGTGCTGTGATGGAGGCATGCCCGGTATTTAGGGCGGAGAAAGAGCCCTCAGCCTGGGGACCCGCCTCCTGAGCTGAGTCCTCATTGACACGGAGGAGTTGGCCAAGTGAGGCAGAGAGGTGGGACTGGAGCAGAGATGACGGCAGAAACAAATCAGAGAAACAGCTTCCTGTCAGTAAGAGACATCTTTCTCAGCCGCAGGGCAGTGGGCAGGTAACAGGTGGCACTGAAGAGGCAGGCAGGGCTTTGTAGGCCTTCTCCGATGTTCTTTTTTAGGAAATAGGGGGCAGAAGGAGGCCTGAGTCAGGGGGAGCAACATGGTCAGATTTGCATTGCAAATAGGTCCACGGCACCACTGTGAAACAACTGGATTGTAGCAGACAGATTTGGAGGCTGTTGGAGTAGGCAATCCAAGCAAGAGAAGAAGGGGGCCAGAGCTGAGGGGTAGGGGTGGGGGAGTTGGTGAGGGGCTGGAGAGGAGGAAGGAGCAGAGCGCTGAGGAGCCACCATCCCGGGAACAGCAATTAACCTAATTTTGTAACTAACCTAATTAACCAGCCAAGCTTTGGACCAGTTTTTAATATATCTAGAAACACCAGCCTTCCTCAGTTTACAGGTCTACAGCAAATGAGTGGTGTTTTGCAGATAGCAAGCTGTTCTCTGTAAGAGAGCATGCCTTTAAATTTCCACATGCTCCTCAGCACATGCAAACTGTAGCAGGCCACCCCGGGGAATTTCTGGAACCAGGAGGGCTTCAACCATGACCGGCGGCCATACTTTCAGCCCAATGGAAGCTGAGAGATAGATGGATGTTTAAAGAGGATTACGGGAGGAAAGCAAGGGGCACATGACACATGCTGGAAGGACAGGCAGTTTGACATGAAGGTGTGAAAGCTAATGGGGCAGTAGAGTGTTTTCCCAGAGCTCCTGAAATCATTCCATGATAGTAACTAGATTATGCCGAGTTACTTTCAAGTTCAAGGGAGCACAGCCTTTTCCTCAGCTTGAGTAATATTCCTAAGAGGGAAGCAGGAATGATGAAAGAAATTGTGGGAATCCAGGTAGAAGCAAACCAAGCATCGGAAACTGGCAGATGAGAAGGTATTTTGACATGCAGGGCTGACCCGGGGCAAACCCAAGAATTAGACAAGCTGTCTCTCTTACCTCTGTTCTCACGCCATCCCCTGGCTTCCCTGGGCTCCTCATACAGGCTGTTAGGTTGGGCCATGCCACATGACACTCTGCTTCTAGACCTTTCCTTCAATCCTCCACCCCATGAAAACTAAGCCCCTCTGTGACTTATGCTAATGAGCTCTGTTCTCTGATCATGAGGAGCGTATCGTAGTTCACGAGATAGTAAGTAACAGCAGAGGTCCTCTGCATTCTTTGGCTAAAAGGCTTTCTTCTGCTTGGCTAACGCATACCATTTCTGTAAGGGTACAGGTTTCCTGTTGCAACATTTGGGTAGTGAGGAGAAGGTGGATGGGGTTTGAACTGGTTACACTTACTTTATCCAATGATGGGCAAGAAGCAAGTTCACTATCTCATCAAGTGTATCTTCAGATAGTTTGTTCTGGCACATGGAGTCCACTTTATCTGTGCCTTGATATAAAACAATAGGAGAAGTATTCAATGAATGCTTTTGACTCCACCACATCCTCTTTGTGCCCACAAGAGAATACTCTGGGTTCAAAACCATGAACCAACAAGAAAACCTATTGACCTTTCACCTCATCCCTGCGGCCAACTAAGTTTTAGTATAAATAGCTCAGAGGTGATGGCCTGTTCCAGGTCAGGTTTAGGGAGTGGTGACCTTCTGCCCAAAGAACGCGAGCACGCGCACACACACACACACACACACACACACACACACAAGCAGGGCACTATACCTTCTCCCCTCGTCTGCTCCATTTTTTGCATTAATCTGAACGTTTGGCATCAGCCCCCTCATGAGTTGCACAACCACCTGGCTTGGCCAAAGTCACAGCTAGAGTTCTTTCACTCACAATGTTCTTCAGAGACAGACCACATAGCAAAACACAGGATGTTTCTTTTTTTCCAATGAGGGCCACTTCTAAGGAAGGGCTAGTCTTCAGAGCAAGTGTTTCACTTGCTTCACTGCCAATAAAATGGGGTTGGAGTGAGCAGCATTTGGCAGCCTCTTCTTGGTCCTATTAGCTTTGTTAGAAAAGGCCCTCTTCATTTTCAGCCTTACTGAAATATTTATTTGTTTGGCTTCCCCTCCAAAATGATTTTTCTGGTCTGCCCACCATCTTCTGAGAAGAGTTACCAAAAGCAAGCAAAGTTGGAGTGGCCCCCAACTCCAATCCCCGGTCTCAGCCTCTGCTTCCCACACTAGACTGCTCCAGGGTCTGGTCTGCCCTTCAAACAATGAGCCTCCAATATCACCATAGGCATGTTTGTCCTGGGGCCTTCTTACCCCTTGCTGGAGTTCATACAATATAAAGCATGGCTGGATTTATTGCTTGCATTTGGCTTGGTCAGTGCAATCATTCTCTGCCAAGGGAAGTATCAGCAGGGGATAGAGACTAGTAAGAAAACCAAAGAAGCCTAACTTTACTCCTTACTAAACCTGAAAGCAAAACTGCCATCTGTGTCCACATATCCACCTCCAGGAGGCTCGGAAGCCAGTTCCCTTGACTTTAAGTTGGAAATTCCATATGCTTGGCAGAGATTCCTGTAGCTTCCTTTGAAAGAAGCGCTTTGAAACCTTGCAGAATTTGAAGTTACCCTTTGAATAACCTATGCACTGCCTCCAACTCTCAGTGTTCTAGGAGGAATTCATTGTAATTAATTCCCCATTCCCTTTTTTCTTCCTGCAAAACCTCTCTGTGTGGCTGGCTCAGCTCCACTCACTAATATCCCCTTCAGCTCAGGCTCTTCTGCCCCAAGCTTTCTTTCCTGGGGCCAGCTGCTATCACTGAAACTTTTCTGTCAGCTTTCCTCCCGCTCCTGAACTTTGCTTCACTTGGCTTCGTTTTCTTAATACGCTTTTATCTGAGACGGAATGCAAGAACTGGGAGGCTAAAAACTGTTCTCCCAAAGCTGTACCCACTCCTGAAAAAGGAACTGGAAAACTGGCGGATTAGCTGAGTTCCTTAGGCCTAAAAACAACTTTTATCCCCAAATAATGAAAAACTGAGCACAATATAGGACTCCCAGGGGACCGAGTTAAACAATCATCCCATTTGCTCTTCTCTCCCTGTTTATAATGACAAAGAAGGGCTCTTCCAGTGGGTTCACCACCTGAACTCCTTCACATGGCAATTTTGTTCAGAATATGGGTGGGGTAGGGGGCTAAGGAGGCCAAAGGGAAGGCCTGAGGCATCCCTACAATAAAACACAAGAGGTTCCATGAAGAAGACAATGTGCACTTTTCTTCCTGATAAGGATCCTATAACATCTTGTCACCTAAACCTAAAGATGCCACCAATCCTCTGTCCATCAAACTTCTGCCATTTCTGGAGTGCCAGATACTTGCTTCCTCAGGAAAGGGCAGAAGCGTATCATCTACTACATAAAGGTACCATACTTTTTCCCTTTGGCAGATATTTTAACTCTGCTTAGATCTCTGAGTGGCCACATTCCTGTGAACTCTTTCTTCTGCTATGGTGTCTGTGGCTTCCTTCTGGTAGGAATGTTAAAAACTCTGCTGCTCTCTTGGGGGCATCACCACCCAGAAGCTGAGGGGTAGCATTTTTCTTCCCTCTACTCACTGCTCCCTTCCTCTGAGAGTCCGCCTTCTTCCCTTGTGGGCAGATGGATCGATTAATCTTTGTAGCTCTGCTACCCACCTAATAGAGTGTGTTGCCCTTAGCAAGTCCTCAGTAAATGGCTCTAAATGGAATTCAGTAAATGACCACCTTTGGTCCCTGAACAGCCAACACAAAAAGATGCAGACATAGCATGATTTATTCTTATTTGTCATCACCTCCATTTTAGTTCCCTCACAGTTCCTTGCTAATGTTCTCAAGTGCCTAGGACTCCCAGATAGTTTCCTGTTGGGTCTTCCTCTCCTCTCTCACTCCGTAATAAATCACCAGAGAACTTCTTCCTACAGAACTGATATGTTAATTGCTGATGATGGTTTGATTCTATCAAAGCAGTGCATTTTGTCTGATGCCTGAATATGAAGACAGAACTAGTGGGGATAGTTTAGGCATCACCAGGGGGAAGGAAGTGAGGAAGTTACTTCTGATCAATGGTCATCATCACCAATGATATCAGTATTCTTTCTTGGAAGTTTATCTCCTTGGAGTACATACAACTGGTTGACTCAGTGGTCTCTGATAACTGAAGATAAGTATTCCAGTGACTCTGTCTAGATAAACTTGCCCAAACACTTGCTCCCAACAACAACAACAAAAAAAAACAGTCACACCAGTATGCTGAGGAAATTGACTGGATGTTAGCAGATTTTTAAAATAGTTTTTATTTATTTATTTAAAGGGGGGAGGGGCAGAGGGAGAGAGAGAGAATCTCAAGCAGACTCCGTGCTGAGTGTGGAGCCCCATTTGGGGCTCGATCTCATAACCCCAAGATCATGATCTGAGCCGAAATCAAGAGTCAGATGCTTAACCTGCTGATCCACTCAGGCGCCCCCAGATGTTGGCAGCTTTGAAGCAAACTGCATAGTCCATGATGAGCCAGTCAGAATCAAACCAAGATCCAGCAGTCCAGAACTTGGTACAGGCAGCAGAGTGGGGATCACTCCCTCTTCCTGGGAATGTGTTTTCACTTGGCTTCGGGGACCACACTTCTCAGTCTTCTTTTTTTCCTCTCCTTTTTCCCTCATGTCTCTGTGAGAAATGCCATCATCTTAACAATATGTTTGTGTTTCCTAGGGCTGCCGTAACAAATTACCACAGCTTAAATCAACAAAAATTCTGGAAACCAGAAGTCTAAAATCAAGGTGCCAACAGGGTTGGTTCCTTTTGGAGGCTCTGAGGCAGAATACACTTCATACCTCTCTCCTAGCTTCTGGTGGCTGCTGGCAATCCTTGGTGACCCTTGGCTTGGGGCTGCATAACTCCAATCTGGACTTTTTGTGGGTTTAGGGGATGGGCCTTGCACCTTTTCATTTTTGGAATGCACTCTCTTTTAAAGGTTAGCATGAGTCTAGGCTGCAGGCACCATGACATCCTGCTCTGGGTCCCGTGTACTTCCAGCAGGGTCCTTGGGTAGTCCTCAATAAATGGAAACTGATTGATAAGATAAAGGCTCGTTGGCTCTGTCTAGGTGATGCAGTTCAGCCATGTCCGGTTCACACTTGACCAGGCAGCACCCCCTTGGAAGCCAAAGCCAAAGCCTTTTGAGGCAGCGGATACCATTAGCATTCAGAGGTGTGCCGGTGCCAGCTTGTACTGTCTCTTGAGAGTCCATTGTGCACATCTCTTCTAAACTCTGCATTCAGGGACATCACATTAATAGCTTGAAAGCAGCCATGGTAGGAGTATTTTTGATATGGAAGTTGACAAACTGCAAATTAGGGCTTTCTCCCCCTCTCAAAAGCCTGTTGTGAAGCATTTACCAGCATATCACTGTTAGGTTGCTAAGTCCAATGGTCACTTCTCAGTGCTCATTCTGTGTAACTTCTGGCACATGATGGCACCATTGATCACTCTCTCTTTTTGGGAGCACTCTTCGCTCAACTTCTAGGAGACTATACTTCTCAAACTTCTCTGCTCATTCCTTGTCTTTTCTCTGATATCTTAACATGGAGTGACTAGGATTTCGATCTTAGACCCCTTCTCTTCTCTTCCCAACCTGCACTCATTCTTTGGTGGTCTCATTTGTTTCATGTCTCTAAATCCCATTTATCTACTGAGGACTTTAAAAGGTATATTACCAGTGTGGACTTCTCTGCTTCTAGCGCTGCATACCCACAGTTGCCTATGCTGTATCTCCTCTTGGAAATCTAATAGATGTCTGAACTTAAAATGGGTAGAATCAAAACCCGATATTCCCTCTGACACCTGTTCCATCCACAGTTTTTTCCCAGCTCAGCTCATGGCAAGGGGTCATCCTTGTAGCTGCTCAGGCCAAAAACCGTGGAGTCATGTTTGACTTCACTATTTCTTTTCCGACCTCACTTCTAATGTAGCAGCAAATCTTGTTGGCTCTGCCTTTGGAATATATCTGATTCTGACCACTTCTCATAACTGACCATAACACTTCTCCAAGTCTAGATTTTTTCAACATTGTTCTGATTGTCCTCCTCTTTCAACCAAGGCTGCTTACATTCTCTCGCTCAGAGTGAAAGCTCCTGTCACGACAATGGGCTATAAGGCCCCGTTGAGCTGAACTTCCTTACCTCTCTGACGTCATGTCCTACCAGCTCCACTCCAGGCACATGAGTCCCATCCTGGTTTCTACATGTCAGGTGTATTACTGCCCTAGGCCTGTGTACTGTCTATTCCTTCTGCTTTCCCCCCCAGAAGTTGCTTAGCCTGCTTCCTCACACCTTTTTCATGAATGTTTTCAAATGTCATCTGATTCTTAGGTCTACCTTCATCATTCTATTTTGCAAAAAAATAGAAAAACAACAGTGACAACAAAGAACAAGTCCATGCTGTACACTCCCCATCTCCCATCCCCTGCTTTATTTTTCCCATAGTGGTTCTCACCTTCTAACATACTGTATCATTTACTTATTTGTTTCCTTGATGTCTTCTTCTCTCCTCTAGAATGTAAACTTACGAAGCACAGGGATTTTTGTCTTTTTTGTTCACTGTCATAACAGTTCTTGTACATAGTACAGTTGATTCTCATTATTCGTGGTAGTTATGGTCCATAAGGTCTCTGCAAACACTGAATTAGCAGATACTAAACAATTGCTCTTAGGAGAAATACAAAGTTAGGTTCCTGAGAGCTTCTGGGCTCAATATTTTTGTTAAATGACCAATACATAACCTTATTTTATGTGTGTAAAAGACACATACTAAAATACATCTTATTTAGCATATATCTGATTCATTAGTATTGAACTCACAGCCAACAGCATTATAACTCATGCCTGAATAAAGCTATCTGACATATGTATTTTCTCTATAAGGGACATCACAGCCTTATTGTGTTTAGGGCCACTAAATGGTGCTTTAGCACTACACCAGAAAAATGTGGAAAACATGGCAGTGAATCAATGATGAAAGGATACTTGTTTATAGTATGGGAGAGTGCAAAAACTGAAGGAGGCAAAGCATTGTCTGGTGTGACCCCAGCTGTTAATGAGCACATGGGGCAACTCAAATTTTTTGTTGCTCTGTACATGTCTGTGGATGACTGTGAAAGCATTGTGAATATTGATTTTGGGGTCACAAATAAATTTTAGAGAGTAGGCAAATTTGCAAATGTAGAATCCATGAACAATGAGGATCAGCTATATATGTTCAACATGTATTTGTTGAGAATATAAACTTGACCCTTTGATACCAGCAGACATGTGGCCTCTGGAAATCTTGGGTAGATTCATATAGCCTCTACCTGTTGTAAGGGCCAGATCTCAGGGCATCTACCTTAGAGCTGTGAGTCTTTTCCCTTATTTCCTCTAGCCTCATTTGAAAAGCCCACCAGGGGATTTACTCCTTTGGGATGCAAAATATTCATGTTATGCTGAATATGTGTTATAAATAATTAGGGCTAGGAGCACAGGAAGGTAGAGTGAGCTGAGGAAGGGAGAAGAGCAGATAGCACTTCCTCATTTGGACTTTAACATGTGATGGGTAACAGATGGTATTTTCCAAAGATGGCCAACATCTCCCATCTCACATGCTCTTCCACATTATGACCTTGCCCTTCTCTCCTCAAGGGAGAGAGTCTACTTTTCTTTCTCTTGAATTTGAGTGAGCTTGTGATCATTTAAAGTAGAGTAGGGTGAAAGTGACACTATACTATTCGACCTAGGAAGCTGGATCATAAAAAGTGATGCACCCTCCTCCTCTTTGTTTGCTGGAATATTAGCTCTTAGAGCCCTGAGTCTGACTGCTCTGAGGCCACCATGCTGTGAGCAAGTCAAATCACGTGGAGAGGCCATGGGAAGGTACTTAGTCACCATTCCTGGTCTTTGAGTCCTTTTAGCTTAGGAACCAGACATGTGGGGGAGGGAGTAACCTGATGGTTAAAATTCCCAGATATCAGCCCTCAGCCTTTGAATCTTTCCAGTTGAAGTTCCAGCATTGCGTAGCAGAGATAAGGCATCACTATTGTGTCCTGATTATATATACCTGACCCAAAGGATGTCTGAATGTAATAATATGGTTGTTGTCTTAAGGCACTATGTTTAGGGGTGGTTTGTTTCATAGTAAGTGACAAGAACAAATGTTATTAAATTCACTGGTATTGCTAAGTTAGACCTTGAGAGAAAGGAAAACAGGAAGTGCATATTTTGATTGAGGAGATAGTTTGGCATACTTCCTTCTTCAAAAGTCAATCAACTACTGGAACCATTCAAGCTGATGCAAGGTTGCTCTTTTCTCTGACTTCCAACATGCATCAACATTTGTTTAATAAATTTTCATTGAGTAACTACTGCAGGACACTTTTAAGGAACAGGCCTTATAGTAATGAACAATAGTCTAGTGGAAAAAGAAGATGATAAGCAAGTGAGATAAGAAAAAAAAACAGATCTTATCATGTTTAAGGCCATAGAATCTGGCAGAAGGGAATGTGGGCATGAGACAAGGCAAAAGATGAGCAAAAGCAAGATCATGGAGTCTTTAGGCCATGGGAAGAAGACTGGGCTCTCCTGAATTCAGTGGAAATCCACTGAAAGAGAATGACATGATCATCCATCTTTTGATAAAATAACTCTGGATGAATTAGATGGAGCAAGAATGGATAAGGAGACTGGTTATTAGTTTAGGCAAAAGATGATGGTGACTTGGACTAGGAAAGTGCCAGAGAGGATGGAACAAAATGGATAGTTTTGAGACCTATTTTGGAAGTAGAATCAATGGAACTTGGTTTGAATGTGAGCCCATTTCTGGGTCAAGAAATGGGTGAGTGGGCATGCCATTTATTGAGTTGAGGAAGATAGGGAGAGGACAAAGATATTTTAGAAGGAAGCAAGCAAAAGATTTGTACATTTCATGTTTATAATGCCCATGAGACATCCAAGTGCAGATAAGCAGTGGGCACTGGGACAAATGATTCTGGAGCTCAGACCTGAAGCCTGAGATTTGAGATGCTATTTAAATCCATCAGAATGATCTAGGTAGGAAGGGTAGAAAGAGGAAAGAAGAGAAGCCAAACTCAAGAACTCTAACATTTAGGAGAAGGAGTCTGCCAAGGGCACTATAAAAGACAGTCTTGCCAAGGCTTATCTACCCAGCAGAGTGTACAGAAGCAGGGTAGAGGGAAATAGCCCCCATCCTTGGATCCGAATTGTAACTTTACTCTGTCACTAGTTCAGACCTGCCAATCTGTGTTAGGATGTCATTCATGCCTCTGGTCTGACAGCCACTGCCCACCTGGGCCTTCTGATATCAACCCACCTATTTGTTTAGAATTTTTTGCTTGTCTGTTACCTCCAGTTTTGCTTGAGTTAAGAAGGCATTTTTTTCCAGCCAGGTCAGACATTTGTCCCCAAAGCAGTAGTTTTTTAACCACACCTTTTTGTCTGTACTGTCTTGAGAACTGTTAAACCTCTTGACTAGTTCAAATCCTGGGCTTCTCATGGGTGGGCCAAAGAAAAGGAAAGCGAAAAACTGAGGGTAACCATTTGCTCATCTTAAGCCTTTCTTGGAAGTGGGAGTAGGTATATTATCTATAATAAAGTAGACAATGTTCTCTCATATTTAATAATGACCCAGGAAACTATGAAAATATGGCTACTCTTAGTTATTCAATCTGCTTATCCAACTTTTAACAATTCAGAATTCAGGTAGTTTGTTTCCACTTGCTCTGCATACTACAGTTAGAAAACTACAGATTAGGAGCAAGAATGGGAGATGAAACTCAAATTCACTCAACAACTATTTATTGTTCAATTTGTCTACTTTATACCTTAAAAGCCAATTTTTGTTGTTGCTGTTGTTCTTGAACAAGAAGACCCAATTCAGGGACTTTTGGATGACTGGACCTTTCATTCATCAACTCCATTACTAACAAGGATGACAAATTATCTGTGTTCCACTTTATTTCCTGAATTTCAGTCTGCATGATTATAGTACTGTGTGGTTAGCCTTTAAGAAAAACAGCCTGACTGCAGCTTGTGACAGCACCCTTCATCGATCAGCCTTCTCCCATAAACAATCTCATTGCACTGAGAGACAGCTATGGAAGGACAAAGACTTTCTGGGAAACTCCCAGGCTAGTGAGTCTAGCTGAGAAAAACTCCAGGCCAAAGCCACCTGGCACTGGTTATAGGTCAATGTTGGGGATTTGTGTCAGGGACAGGGGCCTACACAGATCAAAGAGGACTTGCTGGTCATGCAGAACCTCCAAAAGGCCAAGACTGGCCATGGCTTACCCAGGGCAGCCCAGATCCTTTCTGGCATCTCAGAGGAATCACTATTTGCTGGCTCAGCTAATATCTCTATAACAATCCACTGGGTCAACTCTGGATCTGACAGGCTCAAGGGGTAGTCTTTGGGGGCAGGAAGTAATCAGAACCCTGGCCAGGCCCATATCTCTGTAGTTGAGTCCACTTTAGGGGAGGTGAGTGGGGAAATTGTACTTTTTTGGTCATTTGCCTTGATGTGACACCTTATTATTAGGCCAAAGGCCTTCTGATCTATGTCTATGTCTATATCTGTATCTATATCTATCTATATCTCTATCTGTATCATCTCTCTATCTCTCTATCTCTATCTCTTATCTCTATATCTATCTCACATCTGCCAGCTCACTGTTTTAGTTGTTTTCTTTTTAAATTCTCTTTTCTATAACTTTTAATGATGGCTTGGGTACAAAGCAAGATGGTCCACTCTACAGTACCAAAGGTGGGCAAGAGAAGTGGTTGGAACCCAGCATGAGAATGAAAATCACTATGGCAGCTGGGGTTGGCTCTGAAGGAAAGGGCTATTCTGTTTGTGCAGCAGACAGGAGGCCATGGGGTTCCCATTAGCTGACATTAGGAAAGGGTTTCAGAGGTAGCATGGGCTGCTGCTGGGCTGGGATGGGGACAAGGGAGGAGGACAGACTCCTTTAAGGCAAGGCAGAGGGTCTCCAGTCATTAGACTGAATGTCAGGGCAGGGCTACCATTCTCAAAGGGCTGGGGCCTAGTTAGGGTTAACAAGGCAGAACAAAAGAATAGGCACTAAAGCAGAGGCTAGTATGAGTTTGGGGAATGGAAGAGAATAACATGATCAATAGTTCATTTAACATGGATTTAACACAAAATCAAGATATTTCTTTATAATTTAGAGTAGATTATCTCAGATACAGGGAACAGATGAAGTAGGAATGTTTCTTTGGGTGCCTCCCATGTCTACTTTCAGAGACCCCATTTAGCTCTCCATTCACCTTTCATCTCACCCCCCTTCTTCCTCCTCTCTCAGCTCCCTCCCTTCTTCTGCCTTCCCCCTTCTCTCCCTCCCTATCTTCCTTCCCCTCCCTCCCTCCCTCCCTCCCTCCCTCCCTTCCTTCCTTCCTTCCTTCCTTCCTTCCTTCCTTCCTTCCTTCCTCAGATATTTATTGAGCACCCACTCTGTGCCATGGGTATAGCAGGATGTCTCTTTTCTATGGATCTTATATTCTAGTCAGGTGAGCTGTATCACAAACAAACATGACCATAAAACACATCAAGTGGTAAAAAAGTGCTATAAAGGAAAATAAGTAGAATAAGGGTATGAGCAGGATGGCCAGGAAAGACATGTCTGCCAGAATGACATTTGAGCAGAGCCCTGGATGAAGTGAGGGAACAAGCCATACAAATATGTGGGAGCAAGACCAGGATGGGCAGAATCTGTGAGTGAGGAGCATGCTTAGCTGTTTGAGAATCAGCAAGGAGACCTGAGTGGCTGCAGCCCAGTCTAGCATGGAGGCGAGTGGGAAGAGATGAAGTCAGAGGTAACTAAAGGGCAGATCATGTGGTAATAGCTATCTGTGTCTAACTCAGCTTCAGGAATTTGTCTTCCCACACTAAATTTTCTTAGTGGCTTTTTACATACTGGGGAAGATCAAAACCAAAATGAATGAATCTGAAGTGTTCTTTCAAGTCTGGAGGAGAAATGCTTGAGCAGGGGGCCCCTCTCTTCAAACCCCACTATGGGTATCTGTCTTGCAGTTTTGTTCCTCTCTCCTCTCTAAAAGTTGTTTCCAGGCTGAGGATATGGGGGTGGCAGGGGAAGGGGGACTTCCTGGAGCAGGAACAGAAAACATCAGACTATGTTCTCTGGCAATGGACCTCCTCCCACCCAGTGGTATCTCTGGGGAGAGCTGCAAGGCAGGGGGGAGGCTGGAGGTGGGTAACATGCCCACTGTGGCCTGGGCCCAGCTGTTCCTGCCCTCCTCATGTTGGGCCATGTCTTCTGGTGGCCTGAAACTTCTGAGATAGTTATTCTTCCTAAAACAAGGGCAAGCCTTGGGATTTTTCAAGCCTTAAAAAGAATGTGTTCACAGAGTTTTGGTAAACTCATGGCTCCCACTTGCTCTCTGGAACCCTTTCACCTTACATCTGTGGGGTTGAATCACCAAAAGCTTTTCAGCTAAATGTGAATGTTGAAATGAGTTATTGACAATTTTGTTTTTCTGCCGAGAACTCAGGAAGCAAGGGGCCAAGTGGCATTTTTTTTAAAATATGCATTTAACATGTGGAAAGAAATTTTCTACTTATAAACAGACAAGTTGTTTCACAGTATTTAGTCAAAAAAGGGATAGAGTTCATGCTTTCTTTTCTTTCTTTTAAAGATCAAATACTTGACTGAAAGTTCTATTTTGGTGAGGAATGAAGGTCTTTATGAAAGGAAGGATCAATTTCTCCCAGTACTTTGCTCCTTTACTAATAAGTCACATAAGTGCTTCTGTCTTTCTCCTGATGTGTTTCTGAGATGACAAAAGTAATGTAAGAATTAGGGAAAGAAAACATCACATGAAGAGCAAGCATAGATAAAAATGCCTCAAATTTATCTAGTTTAATAGTCAACAAAACCAACTTACCTAAGAATATTCTATCTTGTGTTCCAGACCAGCACATCCATGGCCTTACTTGCCCCATACCTTTCTGCCCCTGATACCCACCCTATCTACTCTATCAAATTTCTGGATCATCCCTTGTATCTTCTCTCACCTTTAGTTTTTTTTTTTATCCCCAGACCATGTATTAGATTTCCACCTTCAGAAGTATCACTGTTTCTGCAGAAATTTTTGATATTAACTCATTCTGTCTATCATTGTTTCATACTTGGCCTTAATAGTCATCTTCACTTCCCCAGGATTATCCTCTTCAATATCATCCCAAACCATATCCTACCCTTAGAAACATTGACCCTCTTACACCAAGACAACTATAGCCCAGCGTAGTCAGAGGCTTGACAATGTGGCAGGGAATCCCTTGGGAAGGTATCTTCTCCTGTTAAAAGTAAAGCATTAAAAGGTGGGTAAAGACCTGGGATTTGTGATCCTCTTGATGACACAGTCATTTGGATGGCTCCTTGTGGCTTACAGGTAAGAAAGACAAAGTGAGCCACCAGTCACAACAGGAGACATGTTTTGTTTACAACGGTTTCTAAATTTATCATTTTTGGACCAAAATATCAATTTTAATATTCCAGTTTCATCTTTAAGGAAGAAACAAAGCATTCTTCTGAGAAGGTTAATTACAAGTGACCAACTTATTTTGTTTCCATGTTACTTATTTTTCCTGATGCTTGACCAGTCCCTTCAACATCCTCCTTTGCTTAGATCATTTCTTAAAAAGGTAGAGACAAATATAAGAATGATTACAAAAAAGAACAATGGAAGAGCATTTTATTCATTTATTCACTTGTTCCATAAATATTTATTGAACTATACTATGCTTGATGCTTAACATATAAGAGTGAATAAAGGCAGACATAACTTTTAACTTCATGGAGTTTAAATTCAGCAGAGGTGCCACACATGAATGAAGTAATCATAAATACTAGTGTAAAATTACAACTATTATAAGCACTACAAATGAGAGGCACATTGTGTCAATGTAAACATAGAAGAGTGGGACAGATTTAGTGAAGGGGGTCAGGCAAGGCTTTCTCCAGAAAAGGACTCCTGAGTTCTGATCTGGAGGAGGAGAAGGCCTTAACCAGGTGATGAAGAGAGAAAAGAGCATTTCATACAGATGGAAGAGCTTAGATAAAGACCAGAGGCAGGATGAAAGCTAAAGGGCAGAGACAGGACTGGGATGACAGAGAGGCATAGGGCAAAGAAAGCATGTTAAGATGAGTCAAACAGGGGCCAGTCCATCTTTATAATTTTATTTTTATCCTAAAAACAATGGAAAACAATTGAAACCTTCTTTTAAACTTTTAAACTCTGTGTGTGTGTGTGTGTGTGTGTGTGTGTGTGTGTGTGTGTGTGTCTGTAGTCAGCCTAGAGAGATCATGAATTGGTTCTGGACATACTCAGTTTAATGTACCATTGAAACAAGTAGCAATTAGTCTGGAGCTCAGAGGAGAGGTCTCAACTGAATTTATATGCCTTTGAATCGTCAATATATAGGTAGTAATTACAGTAGAAGGTGTAGATGAGATTGCCTAGGGAGAAAGTGTAATGTGATAAAAGTGTAATGTGTAAGATTGAGACATGAGGATTTCTAACATTTAAGGGTCAGGTAGAGGACAGTGAGGGTTAAAGAAGATGAACAGAATACCAAAGAAGTAGGAGAAAAACCCAGAGATTATTGTGTCACAGAAGCTAAGAGAAGAAAGTTTCAAGTACCTACAATGATCAGAATACAATAGGAAATTACTAGACATGTAAACTAGTAAGCAAATGTGGCCTATATCTAAGAAAAAAAATAACAGAAAATAGAACAGACTCAGAGATGTTGGGATTAATAAAGAGTTTAAAATAGCCATTATGAATATGTTTCTAGGTTTAAAGGAAAAGATAGACATAATAAGTAGACAGATGGGAAACTGCTATAGAGAAATAGAAATGATTAAAAAAAGAACTCAATGGAAGTTCTAGAATTGAAAAATAAAGTATCTGAAATGAAAAATTTCATTGGATGGACTTAACAACAGAATGGATGCTGCAAAAGAAAGGATCAGTGAATTTGAAGACAGAGCAACAGAAAGTATCTAAACTGAAGAGAGGGGAAAAAGCCTGCTGAAAATGAAAATGGCACAGCTTCTGTTAGTTGTGAAACATTATTAAATGCTCAGACATAAATGTAGTTGGAGCCTCAGAAAAAGAGAAGAGAGATTGAGATTTTAAAAATCTTAAAGAAATAATAGTCATCCCCCCCCCCAAATTTAATGAAAAGTATCAACACAGTGATTCAAGAAGTTCAGTGAATGAACACCATACTGGAAAATAAAAACAAAGAAAACCACATCTAGGAAATCATAATCAAATAGTTGCATGGCAAAGATTTTTAAAAATCTTAAAAGCAGTCAGAGAATAAAAGACACATGAAACATAGAGGGATAAATGTATGAATAACCCCAGACTTCTCATCAGAAACAATGGAAGCTGAGGATTCATATTATATATTTGAAGTCCTAAAAGAAAAACTCTCAACTTTAAATTTTATACTTGGGAAAAAATCTTCTAAAAATGAAAGCAAAATAATGACTTTTCAGACAAACCAAACCTAAGAGACGTCATTACCCATAGATATACACTAAAAGAAATATTTAAACAAAAATGTTCTTAAATCTAAGAAAAATTATGCCAAATGGAAGCCCATATTTACACAAAGAAATAAAAAGCACTAGAAAAGGAAATATGTCTGTAAATACAGAAGTTTTTAATTTCTTGCTTCTTAACTTAGAACTTACTAATTCTCGGGTATGAAAAACAACAGTGGCGGCCTCACTTTGAATCTCCCCACACAACTTCAAAAACAAAAACAAACCCATGAAATAAATAAGGAGAGAAAATAAAAAATAACACCATGCCTTTGGCACTACCAAGGAATCAGAGACTATTATAAGCTTCAAATTACCAGCAAATACAAAAATGAACCAAATTCCAACAGACTTGCCTTTTGCCCACTGCTTCAAGCCTGTGGGTGTGAAGAGTGAAGTGGGAATTAAAGGACTATCTGAAAAGAGCAGAGAGGCATCAAGGATTTACCTGAAGTACAGACAATCTCAGCCCTAGAAAGAGAAAATCCAACTAAGTTAAAAAACATGATTTGGAACTTGGTAGTTCACAACACCAGCTATGGGGAAAGGAAATTAAATGAGTGAGACCAGAAGTGTCAGCCTTGGAGAAGCATTGCTTCTTGAGGAGAATAAGAGATAAGAGGTGGTACCTTTGAGGAACATATCAGTAAAAGGAAAGAAGGGAAATAAGAGGATAAAATTAATGACCCTGAAGAAAGAAAGACACATTAACCCCTTTCCTTCTTCCTAACCTCACCACCAACACCTCGCATTAAGGAACCTGCACAGAAAAGGGCAGAACTGATAGAAGATGTTGCCTTCACTCTAGAAATCCTCTCCACAGAAAGAACATAAATAGGAAAAAAGAGATCATATCCAAACAAAATTGTTGTTTTAAAAAAAATGTAAATCAAAGTAATTCAGCTGGAAAAAAATACCCCTCTCCCAGCCCCCATTAAAGAGGAAAATTAAACCAAATACTCTAATAAAAATTAACTACCTTTAAAGAAAAATTATTTTAAAAGCACATTTTGAATAAAAAAATATAAAACCTAACCACATAAATGTACCAAAAAAGCAAAGCAGAAGAAATGAAATCACAGTTGTTGAAGTTAGGAAAGATATAACAGAAAAAGAAAAACAAGTCTTACCAGAAATGAAAAGTAAACTACCAAGCTCAAGGAAGGGCACATTTAAAGAGAAATTTAATAAAAGGCATTACTAAAAAAGCAGGAAAACAACCAAGAGAGTAAACGTGAGATAAAGAAAGAAGTAAAAAGGGTCAGAGGAAAGCAAATGAAATGGAAGTTAGGCAAAGTGAGTCCAATTAGAGTTCCTGAAGAAGAATATCAAAACAATGGAACTGAACTAATGTTTAAAATTATAGTCCAAGAAAACTCTCCAGAAATAAATCACATACTAAATCCACTCAGTGAAAGGGTCCACTTGGTAAAATTGACCTGAAGTGATCATCCCAGAAATACATTCTAGCAAAACTGCTTGGGTTTTAGGAGAAAAAAAAATAATCCATAGAACATCCTGACATGAAATCGCTGAGAAGGAGAGGATTAGACTGGCATCAGATTTCTCAAAAACAACATGTCAAGCAAGACAAAAATGGAGCAGCATTTTCAAGAAACTTGATAACCAGCCAAGCTGTTCTTCAAGTGTCAAGGAGGTAGAAAAACGGGTCCAATATGCAAGAAAACTGGAATACTGTGCACATGTGCCCTTCCTGAGGAATCTACAAGAGAATGAACTTCATTTAGCCAAGAGATTACAGGGGATGTTTTCAGCAAAAGGACCAAAGGTCCTTTTCACATATTTAATTGTAGAGCAAGGACTAATACAAGGTTAGAGACATAGGTATAAGAATGGTATATAAACATATTCTGATAGAATAGAAAGGATGTATTTTTTTATTTTTATTTTTATTTCTTAAAAGATTTTATTTATTTATTGGGGGAGGGGCAGAGGTGGGGGAGAGGGAGAAAGAAAAAGAATCTCAAGTTGTGCTGAGTGCTGAGCTCAATTTAAATTTTTAAAAATTGCTTTTATTTTTTAATAAAATGAAAACTTTATTTTTGAAAAATAAAATCAATAATTTTAAAATAAAAGCAATTAAGAACACTACAAAGGTAATCATTAGAAAAAAAATAAAAATTTTTCTTAATACCAAAAGAAATTTTCCAAAAAGTAAAGAAAGTACACCAAGTAAAATAATGAACTCAGTAAATATGACACAATGTTCATAGCAATGACAACATAATATGACAAAGTTGGGTCCAAAAATACCAGTCACATCAGTAAGTATGAAAAACCTTAATTTACCTAGTAAAAGAAAAACAGATACTCACTTCCAGCCTTACTTATTATAATATGGGATGGCTATATGAAATATATGAAACAAAGTTCAAACACTGGGCAGCAGGCACAATTTGCAGTGATTAGAGAACAAATCAAGAGAACCCCCGCTTCCTGTCTGGAGGCAGTTTGCAGTTTGCTGCAAAGGGAGGGACAGCCCAAACAGAGCTCTGCCATCTTGCTGAGATGAGGAGTCAGAGATTGAAGTTTGGTAAAGCCAAGGAGTATTACCACATTTTTTTAAAGGGCATTTTATAATGATAAACGAGTTGATTAATCAAGAAGATATAACAACTCTGTAGGTATATGCTCCTGATAACAGAGCTTCAAAATACATAAAGCAGATCTGTGAGAACTTAAAGAAGAAACAGACACCAGGCCAGATGCAAGGGTAGTGACTGAATAGCCAGGAAAAAGGGAGATCCAGAAGGAGGGAGAAAGAATCATGAGTGTGCAGGCACCAGGGCTTGGGCAACGATCTGCCTTTTGTCTCTGATGACTCTCCCCGCTGTGTAGATGGTGAATCGGCCACTGCCTAAAGCCAAGGGACGGTAAATTTGGAGACCTAAAATGCACATCTTCACCTTCCATAAGAGTGAGCTGAGGGAGTCTAAAGGCTTATCACCCAGATGAGCATGCCCTGTGACATAGGGGTCCTCGTGTCCAAGGACCCCATGATTCTTTTTTTTTTTTTTTTTTTTTTTTTTTTTTTTTTTTTTTTTT